>NW_004955460.1:3760315-3919375 GCF_000276665.1 Chinchilla lanigera | reverse complement strand
AAAGAAAGAAGGAAAGAAATGCAACTGCATGAGTCAATAAACTTAAACACTTACTGAGCAGGGGCACAACTATTAATGTTGCTAAAACTAAGGAGAAATTTCTTCCTGTAGGATCCCACAAAAGATCCAGGGTCCTCAACGGTAGCCTGGCCATTCACATAGTCACAAGCCTTACAATGCTTAGTCTCACAAATGACATCACTTCTTAACTCATGGAAGGAAACTAACTCAGTTGATAAAAAGCATCCAGAGTATTAAAACTGAGCAGTTTCTTGCATAATGATCATTCAGTAAAGGAGTGGGAAAGAAGGCTGAGGAAAAGTGGGGTAAGGCACTTCCACCAGATGTGACCCTGGGCCTCCAGTTTGCTGGCTGTTATAGAAACATGCAGTACAAAATGATAGAACAGACCCCCAATGAAGATATAGAGATGAAAATATACTCAACATCATTAGTCATTGAGGTAATGCAAATTAACAACACAAAGTGAATCATGGTGGCACATGTTTGTAATCTCAGCCCTCTGGAGGCTGAGACACAAGGATTGCTGTAAGTTCAAAGCCATCTTGGTGTACATATAGTGAGTTCAAGGCCCATCTGAACTACATAGCAAGACCTTGTCTCAAAAAGCCAAAAAAAAAAATCAAAACTACAGTGAGAAACCACTACTCACTATACACCTATCAGAATGGCTCACATTAAAAATACCAACCATACCAGGTGCTAGTGCATTAGTCAGCTTTCCCATCACTGGAACAAAATACCTGACACCTACAACTGAAAGGAGCAGAGGTTAATTTTTGGTTCACGGCTTCAGAGGTTTCAATTCATGGTCAGCTGGTCCCACTGCTGGGGATCTGAGATGAGGCAGAACATCATGGTAGAAGGTGCCTGTCTTAGTTACCTTTTTCATTGCTGAGACAAAATGCCCAACACCCAAGGTTAGGGAGGAAAGGTTTATTTAGTTCATGGTTTGTGGAGGTTTCAGTTAATAGTTGGCTGGTTCCAAGGCAATGTAGTATGGCAGACAGGCATTGCAGAGGAGAAATAGTTCATGGCAGACAGAGACAGCAAAAGTATTAAGAAGCAAGTGACAAGCGACGAGAGATCACAGCAACCCTCTTTCTGTCCCTTATATTTTATCCAGGCTACCTGGCCTTAGGATGGGAACACCCTGGGTGGGGCATCCTTAATTCTACCCAGAACTATACCAACAAATCAGTGGACTAATTTAGTAATCACACACCCTTGATCCTAATATTATATACTGTAGATCCAGCTACCTTTGAGAAAGCCCTATTTGTATGAAGTTTTGGGGGGACATCTAGACACAAACCATACAGGTGCCAGTTGCTTTTTATAACAGCCAAAGCTGCTCACTTCATGCAGATGGGGAGCATAGCACAAGGGCAGAGTATCCACTACGGAAACACTCCAAATGTGCAACCCTAGTGACCAGCTCTAACAAACGGCAAATGCAGCTCTGATCATTCATGTATTCATCCCGTGGGGAGTGTGGGGCCCCCAACTCTTAATCCGTCATTTAACTATTAAGATTACCTGCCGCTGCTACTGAGGATGTGAAGGAACTGGAACTCTCGTGTAGATGCCTTATGATGTTATTCCCTGTACAGTGATGCAATAACCTCATTAAACAATCTGGCAGTTTCTTCAAAGCTACCAAAAAAAAAAAAAACCTGACGTTCAATTCCTGGATATTTACTCTGGAGAAATGAAAGCACATGGTCATACAGAGACTTATACCTCAATGTTTGCATCAGAATTTTGTTCTTAAATTTGAGTGATGTTTTTGTCGGGGGAGAATAGCCAAAAATCATGGTATATCCATACAATGGAACACTACTAAACAATAAAATAGAAAAGTATTCTGAGTGAACAAAGACATACAGAAAAGAATGCTGAAAACAGTATGGTCATGCTTGCCTATAATACCAGCTATCAAAGAGGCCGAGACAGAAGGATCACAAGTTTGCAACTAGCCTGGACAACTCAGTGAGACCTTGTCTCAAAATCAAATTAAAAGGCTGGGGATATAACTCAGTGCTAGAGCACTTGCTTAGCATGCATGAGGTGCCGGGTTCAACCCCCAGGATTGAAAAGAAATGCTTACTGTATTGGTTCATTTAAATGACACTCTCGAAAATACAAACTAACCTAAGTGCCAGCAAGCAGCTGAGTTTTTGCCTGGGGATGGCAGGTGTAAGAGGAAGGAGAGGCAGGAGGAAAGGATTAGGGAGGCACCTGGGAAACTTGGATGATGGACATGCTCATTGTCCTGATTGTGGTAATGATTTCACAAGTATATCAGATTGTACACTACTAAAATGAGTAACTTATTGTACGTAAATTGCACTTTGATGCAACTGTTTTTAAGAGAGTGAAGTGGAATAGAGAAATGCTTGACTTTGAATAGAATTTATGACGACGTAAAATTTGCTAAAACACAGGAGAAAAATTGGAAGAACAAACAGAAAAGTAAAGGAACTAAAACTGGAAGAGAATGTTATAAGCAAAGAGAACGAATAAGGGAAAACAGTAACAACAAATAGTTACTGCAGACCTTTACTAGGTGCCATTATAGCTATTGTGGTGTGTACGAAGTTCTCCCTCTCCCTGTCGCTGTCCCTGTCCCTGTCCCTCTCCCTCTCCCTCTCTCTGTGCATGTCTGTTGACACAAGGTCTTACTATATAATTCAGGCTGTCCTTGAACTCACTATGTAGCCCAGGCTAGCCTCAAATTCACAGCAATCACCCTGCCTCAGCTCCTGAGTGCTGGGATTACAGGCATGTGCCACCATTCCCAGCTGAAGTGGTTCCTCATTGTGAGTTTAATTGAATCATTTTTAAGTAGAATATAATGGCACATCATATGATTTATAGCATGAATCTCAGGGACTGGGGATTTAGCACAGTGGCACAGCACCTGCCTGGCAAGCCTGAGGTCGTGAGTTCGATTCCAGTACCAAACAAACAAACAAAAAACAACTTAAAGTCAGCATGAATCTCATCTTACAGATAAGGAACAAGAGCACCAGAAAGTTAAGCCCAAGGTCACACAGCTAGAAATTACAGGGCTGAATTTTGACTGAAAACAAGCAGTCTAGAGCTCATTTTGTCTTTTCTTACCACCTAGACTTTGTATGAACAATGACTATAAGATTCCAAATAAACATTTTTACTTCTGGGTTTAAATACTGTAATTTTTTAATCTTACACTCGTATATGCTTCACCTTCATTTTTAAAGCTTTTCCTTCCCCATTTTCATTCCTTTAGCCATCGTGGTATGATACTGCTTCCCATAAAATGCACTGCTGAATTTGGCTTTCCTGGTGTAAAAGCTAGTGTTCGATCAATACTAGAAACCCCATATTTTCCAACTGCTGATGGTGTATTTTGCTTTTTATGTGAAATATGTGTCATAAAATAACAGACTACCTCAAAACTGACTTTCAATCATCTGATTTATCCAAAAGTATCATCTATTGATTTTTCAAAATTTCTTTCTTCTCTACGGGTAATTCTTTTACATAGAGAATTCACATGCCATAAAATTCACCTTTTAAAGTATAATTCAATGATTTTTAGTGTACTCACAGAGTTATATAACTATCACTAGTGTCTAATTTCAGAATGTTTTTATTACTCAAAAAAGAAATCCTAAACCTATTAGCAGTCACTTTCCATTCCGCCATCCCTCTGGCGGGGAACAATCACTAATCTATTTTCTGTCTTCACAGATTTACCTGTTCTAGACACTTCATGTAATACAATCACATATCATGTCCTTTTGTGACTGGCTCTGTCTGCTTAGCATATTTTCTAGGTCTATCCAGGAGACTGCACATATCAGTACTTCATTTCACTGCAGATATGCTTCCAGCTGAACCCAAAATCTTCACACTGAGCTATACTCCCAACCCGTTTTAATGTTTTTTTTTTAGACAGGTTTTCCCTAAATCAGTAAGTTACCCAAGCTGTGCTTGAATTTGAGGTCCTTCTGTCTCAACTTCCCAGCTGGGATTACAACCATGTGTCACCATGCCTGGAATCCAGTTTTTTGGTTTTTGGTTTTTGGTTTTTTGAGATATGATCTCACTAAATTACTAAATTGCCCAGATTCAAACTTAGAATTTTCCTGCTTCAGCCTCCCAGAGTTCTGAGATTACAAATGTGCACCACCACTCCTGGCTATTTCATTGCTTTGTATGGATGAATAATATTCCACCTTGTGTTTATCTGTTCATGCTACGGTGCTTGTCAAATGAGGGAGTGCATAGCAGTGGCACTATGACATTGAGAATGACCACATTTGGGGCAGAAAATACAATGAGTTTACTTTTTGACATAGTAAGTATGAGGTTCCTATGTCACCTCTTGGTGCAGTATGTAGTTAAATATGCAAGTCTAAAGCTCAGAAGTGAGTTCTAGTCTGGGAATATTGATGAGAAGGAAAGTTGAAATACCAAGGTGCTACTTGAAGCCATGGAGTATATGGGGAAACACCCAGGTAGATCAGACAGAGCATTTAGTGCTTCTGTTTGTGGGGTTCTGCTACATAGCATATCTATTCTTAAATCTTAGTGGCTAAACCAATAAAAGGGCATTTCTCCTACATTTAAAGTCTAGTACAGGTCCAGCAGCTGACCAGGGCAGCTCCTATGGGTGCCAATTCAGAAATGCAGGCTGGCTGCATCCACTTCTTCTCCGTGTGTGGACACTGGGACCACTGTATCAGATGTGGAGAGAGCTGGAGCTCAGAAGGCCTCAGGAAGTGAGGGGGGACATTGCCACTTACTAGCCACTAGCCAAAATTAGTCAGATATCGCCCTATGCATGCATCAGCGTGTTAGGAAGTACGGTATTGTTGGTAACCAGAAAGGAGAGATGAACTAGGCAATGGTATTAGCAGTGTCTAGTATATTTCCAGTGAGGAGCCTGCTCCAAATCTCATTCCAAAGGCAATCTTTCCACAAACCCTAAAACAGGATGGAAAGTGGGATCCTCTAGGCAGAGTTCTTGAACAAAGACACAGTTCTTACATGGCTGCTTACTCCCAAGGATGTACTGAGAACTAGCTCACGGGATCGTCCCAAGGGAAATTTCTGTGGTCAAAATGAGACAAGGACCTTAACCAGCTATGTGGCCTCCACAAACCACGGATTACCTAAGTACAATAAGATAAATCTCTAGCCACTGAGCCACTGGGCCCTGAATCCATCCCAAAGAGGGAGAAACCCAGAAGGGAAGAAGAGACCAAGATGGGAAGATGACAAGAAACTAAACTTCATTTATCTCTGTCACAGTTCCTGTCACAGTGCCTGGCTTATGATTTAATCATTACATTCAGTGTGTACTAGAGCAGTGGAAAATGATTGATGATCAAAACTAGTTGGAGTCGCTTCCAGTCTTTCCTTAAGGGACTTCTATGTTATGCCTAAAAAGCCCATGGGATGTTTATTAGGACCCTGAGTGCTCTTACATTTTGTTTATGAGATAGGAGTTAACATCCCTTGAAGCAAGAGGCTCTGACATTATTCTCACCACCACCACCCTGCCTATCTCCTGTCATTCCTCCTGCAAGGCAGAAGCTGTCAGACAGCCTACATTCTTCAATTGTATTGTTTCCAGGAACCTGCTCCCCAATCCTGAACCCTCTGCTCTGCATCACCCTTTGCTCTGTTGTCATGAAAGGAGGAAATGAAGCTTCTCACCATGTTGCTTCATCCTTCTCACCTAGCACATGGTCAAGTTTTTACATAAGTTTCTATGTTAAATATTGACTGAGACCACTGTGGAGCGTCTCTGAGCAGGACTTAAATTAACCAATTGGTTTTCCATGTTCACTTGTGAGTCTGTCCAAGGCCTAGGCTCCTTGTCTGGAGATGGGTGGTGGACTCAAAGTGAACCTCTGAGAGTCACTGATCCTTATTGAGGCCTGTAATGGTGAGTGAAGCCATGAAGTCTCAAAGGATAAGACAAGGTCACAGCCAAGGACACCTGGATCCAACCTCAACTAGATAAAGACTTAGCCTCAGGCATCTCACTCCTGGGTAGATTAACTTAATACCTTACTTGGAGAAGTTCTTCAGCACTCCCGACTCTTCTTGAGTATTCACCTCCCTTCTTCTGATAACTACATAAATACCGGCCACCCAGAGAAGGTCTTGGTCTTAGCCCCAAGAGAATCTTGAATTCTGTGATGAGAGGGTTTTGATTGTCTTAGAGCCCTGAAATCATTTCATTTGCCTCTTTTGTTTTTGTTTTTGTTTTTTGTTTTTCTCCGGTACCGGGAACCGAACTCACAACCTTGTGCTTGCCAGGCAGGCGCTTTGCCGCTGAGCTAAATCCCCAGCCCCTCATTTGCCTCTTTTATTTAGCCTTCACCGAACGTTCATTTAGGAGATTGAGGACCTAATCAGCCCATGGTTACAAAATTGAAAGGAAAGTTCTAAAAATCCATAAAAAGTGATTTTTAAGTCATTATTTATTTTTCTTGTATCTTGCCTAGCCTCCCCTAACTTCCCCTGTATCATCTTAATCTTAGTAAATTCTTAAATTGAGCCAGATTTATAAACAATTTATTACTACATAATTGTAACTAGGACATGAAATCCTTAAAATGTGCTTAATTAAGAACTTAATTATATTCACTAATTCATTTAATAAGGTATCTGTTCATAGTTAGATATTTAAATAAATTATTAAATATTAAGTGATTGATAATTTATATTTCATAAATATTTGAATTTTATTTATGTAGTACAAGGCATTGGAGATAAAATAGATAACTAGAACTTACAGTCCTGGCCTCAAAGAGTTTATGGTTTAGTACATAATATAGATAATCTGGCATAGGTAAAGACTATAACACATAGGGTAGGGGCAATTAGGCAACTAACCTAAACTTAGAAGATAAGAGAAACTTCCAAGAGGAAAGGACAGATAAGCTAAGACCTGAATGACATCTAAGCTAAGTAGCCTTTGGGGGGATGGAGGCCAGGACAGAGGAAAAGTCATGTGACAAAGACCTGAAAATAGGTGTGTGCCAGTAAAGGGTAGCAAGAAGCAAGGCCAGAAGAGAGCAGAGCCAGATCACACGTGGCACATCTAGCCAGAATAAAGGCATCGGTATTTTATCTTGAGAGTGATCAGAATGTATTGAAAAGAATTAAGCAAGAGATGGCCCTATCAGATTTTGCTTTAAGAATGATGCTCCAAGCCAGGCGTGGTGGCGCACACCTGTAATCCCAGCTCTCAGGGCACTGAGGCAAGAGGATCATTGTGAGTTCAAGACCAGCCTGGGCTACAGAGTGAGCTCAAGGCCAGCCTGAACTGCATAGCGAGACCCTGGCTCAAAAAGATTAAAAAAAAAAAAGAGGAATAATGCTCCAACACAGTGGGGAAAATAGGCTGGAGGGAAGACAGGACCAGTGGTGGGAAGATAATTCAGGAAACTGTTATAACAGCCACATGGGACAAGATGATAGCCTGAACCAAGAAAGCAGCAGCAGAAACAGAGAAAAATGGATTAATTTGAGAAAGTTGTAAGATGTGGCCAGAGAACAAAAAAAAGGAGTCAGCCTCCTGGCTTGGGCAATGGATACACAGGGCTATGCAATGAGACGCAATGCTTCCCACTCTTGACTGTTCAGGTTTCCACCCCAGAATGAAGATTCTGATTTAACAGCTCTGGGTTGGGACTAGGAACTCTGCATCCCTAACAAACTCCAGATGATGCTGCCTCCACAAGCATTGGTACCACATCTTGAGTAGCAAAAAACTGGAGCACATAGAAAGGAATCACATTGCGAGGAAAAAAATAAATTCAGACATGATGCACTAACATCTCTATGATAAATCTGAGCAGAGATACCTTTCAGGCAGCTAGACACACAAGTCTCATGCATAGAGGAGAGTGAGGAGGGAGAGATCTGAGAGTCATCTACATAACTGTTATGGATGGCTGGGGCAGTAGCTTACTGGTAGAGTGATTTCCTAGCACACCGAGGCCGTAGGTTATATCTCTATCATACATACTGGAGATTGCCTCCACCTCTTTGCCACCATTTTTAAGTCAGATTCCAGTTGGTTGAAAAGTGAGAGGTACAAAAGTGATTCTTTTAAGTTCACTTGTAAAAGAAAAGAGGAGCCTAGAGTAATAGCTAGGAGAGTTGGAAGGTGAGGAGGGGTTTTCTTTAATGATGAGATAGATATGAATATGCTTAAATGCTATTCCACATAACTGTCCATCGATAGGCCATTAGAAAGATCAATCAAGCTTCCTGTCTAATACTTCTACTTCATCTTTTCTGATATTCAACAAACATTCTATATGGCACTAATACTTTTCCTCTTAGCTTTGACAGCTGAGTTACAAATGGAGCAACGCTGCCTAGAATCTTTACTTATCCTAAAGCCTTCTCCTTAGAAGCTGTATTTCAAATGCTCTCTTGTACTCACCACTAGCAACAATTTTATTTTGTAATACATGTTACACAGCCTCAGAACAAAGCTGATATAAGCAATTAAAAGATGGCACCAAAGGAATGAGCTGCTGAAACCACCAAGGGTAGAACAAATGAAAGTTTAAAAGAGACAAGGAAAAGTGGGAACATTATTTCCCCTGCCACATGGAAATCAGCTCTGCTTGCTGGTTTCCAAAGGTGAATGATTAAAGCCAATATGCTAGAAACTTGGAAGAGGATTCTAGAAAAGGTCTTTGCCCTCATAAGAGTTTGTTATGTTAACTACAAAAGAGTAGTTTACAAAAAGCACAAACTAAGGTGTGGGAGCCTGAGATAAAGAATGAATTTAGCAGGAGATGGGGAATATGAGAACATAAAAAAAAAAAAAAGAATAGTGGAAGCCTCTGAAAGAAAAGACAAGGATGACTGATAAGCAGAAGAACAAGGAGAAAAATACAGCAAATGCTAAAGGTTGACCCCATTACAGAGTATTTATTTAAGAGACACTGAGCTGCAAGATAAGTTTACTAAATACTCTGCTGTAAGTTCACATTATGACATGAGAATTTATGTAGGGGATGTCATCGTTATTTACAGTTCATTTTTTTTAAAAAAGCCAGAATACTATTTTGGAAACAATAGAATCACACACTTGAAAAGACCTTGAAAGATCCTCTGGTTCTTGAAGACAGAGTTAACTGGCTTCCTCCAATTGCTAATGCCTACAGGATCTGTCCCAGACTTCTAGCTGAGGCCACACTCCTCCACGGCATCCCCAGCCACGTAGTGAGCATGGCAGGGGTAGCAAAAGCCAGCCTTGTGGGCCACATGCAGGACTCCTCTTGCTCTTTGCCCCAGAGCGCCCTCTGTTGACACAGACACTGTCAGATCTACATGGCAATCTGAGGCTCTATCCCCCCAATCCTTCCTCCTCTTCCCTTCCCTGCCACAGGAATCAGAACACCATCTTATGGTTTGCGTCTGGATGTCCTCCCAAAGCCTCATGCAGTCATGGGGCAGGCTGCTAGAGTTTATGATAGATTCATGGTCCAATGCTGGGATTATGGGTGTGAGTGCTACACCCACCCTGGGGCTGGTAGTTTGCATAGAATATTAGGGAAGGAAAGAAGCACTTTCTGCTACTCCTCCCTTTCCTGCTCTTGTGGCTTTAGCAGTTTTCTACAGCAATGAAAGGTTGCTCTCTGTCATGTGCCACTCTGTCTTGGAGTCAGCTGAGTATGGACTGAAACCTCCACAATTTATGAGCTAAATAAACCTTTCCTTCCTTAATATTGGGCATAGGATATTTTGTCTCACCAACAAGAGAAAAGTAACTAAGAGAGCAGCCCTTTCTAAAAGGTTCTCCCTGCCCACTCATGCCTCCTCCTCTTTGTATCTCTCACAAGCAATATTCTCCTGACTCCCCACTAACCTCATATACTCCTAATTTTCCACACCAAACTGGAAATTATCTAAAATTCTAACAGTGAGTGAACAGGTGGTAAGTCATGGTATATCCATACAACAAAAAGTGTACTCAGCAAGAAAAAAAAAAATCCACCCAAACATGCACCCACATGAACAGATCTCTAACTCCACTCAGCTCCTGATATCAATAGTGCAAAAAAATACATTTACAATACATGTGTCTGATACAAGTCTTATGTCCAGAGTATATACAGAACTTTTAAAACACATTTTTTAAATGGGCATAGATTTCATTTAAAACAATGTACATGTGGAAAATGAGCAGATGAGAACATGTTCAGATCATAAGTCATCTGGAAAGTGAAAATTAAAACCACAGCAAGGTAATCCTACACACTCATCAGAATAACTAAAATGTTCAAAATGATAGCTCCAAGTAAAGTAGAGGATGTAGAGTAACTGACACTCTCACAAATTGCTGCCAGGAGTGTGAAATAGTATGATCATGTTGGAAAATAGGACTTTAATTTATAACCTACCATATCATTCAACAATTCCATTTCTAGATATTCACCCAAGGGAAATAAAAACATATGTGCACAAAACGACATGTACAAGAATGTCCAGAACAGCTTTACTCATAAATGCCCCAAACTGGAAACCATCTAAATGGGCAACCATGAATGAATAAACAAGTCATGGCAGAGCCATACAATGAAAATAGGACTTAGCAGTTTAGCAATAAAAAGAAGAATCAAGAGGAATGTGCAACCTCATGAACTGTCTTAACTAAGCCAGACATATAAAAAGACATATGTGATTCTATTTCTATGAAGTTCTAAAACTAGCAAAATTCATCTATAAAGACAGAAATCAGATCAAGAGTCGCCGAGGGTGTGGAAATGACTGCAAAGGAGAATGAGGGTATTTTTGGGGATGACGGAAATTTGCTAAATGTATATACACAAGGGTGTATATATTTGCCAAATACATCAAATTGTACACTCAAAATATACATATGTTACAGTCTGATTGTATTTTTTCTTTGTTTTTTTTTTTTTAATTTGGGGGGTACTGGGAATCAAACTCAGGGCCTTGCATTTGCCAGGCAGGTGCTGTACCACTGAGCTGTCTCCCCAGCCCTGTTGATTGTAAAACACACTTGAAAAAATATGTTTCTGGCATTTACAAATCTATATCAGACACTAAATACTAAATAAATATGTAAGTAAATATTTTATTGAATAACTTTTGGTATTCAAGTAAACTGTTTATCTCTTTTACATTTCTGGATGGTTTTTAGTAGAAAAGAATAGGGCTATTGCTCTGCTTATTTTACCCGTTTATTTTACTCCAGAGACTTTGTGAGATTCTCTCATTTTGTTATTTTTAACTGAAATCCTTTGAGTTTTGTAGGCATACAATCATATAATTAGCAACAACTTTATCTGTTATTATCCAACATTTATACAGATTAATTTGTTTACCCTCCTTCAAAAGATTCTTCAAAAGAATCTTAAATAATAATGGCAGTCACCAAATGTCCTCTGTTTTCTAACTTTAAAGCATAGGTGTCCTGTATTTTGGCTTGCCTGAGCCACACTGTATAAAGAGGAATTTTCTTGGGCCACATATAAAATGGAATATAGTTAAGGTATATGTTTTTAAAAGAACTTTTCCTATCTAATTTATTATATTACAAATTAACACTACAAACCCAAGTTTAAGAATTAAGTAAGAACACTTACATGACTGCTTAATACAATAAACAGTGTGTCACAGGCACACAGATGTGTAGATGTGAAAATACTATTATTATACTTGCCAAGCCCCACTATACATGTAACATCTGATACATGGGGTTCCCATTCCGCTGTTGGTGATAAGTTATACTGAATTCTCCCCTATACAGTGTTCCTTTGTCATCTGCACAGTCCACACTGGAGAACCAGGCAACCGAGTCAACAAAAGCGTCGCTAAAAATCACGTAATAATGTTGAAGATTTACATTCTTATCGCTTTGCATCACTACCACTACATTCAGCCCACAGGGCCACGGGATGGACACGACTGCCTTAAAGGAAATATTTTAACAACCAAGTGTTTAAAATATGACTTGTATGCTCTGCTTTCTCTTCAGATTGCATAAATCTTTAGCCTTTTAAAATATGACTTGTTATTGGACTTTTGGTAAAGTGTGTATCAATTTGTAGTCTATACCTATTTTTAGTTCACTTTGCTTTAGAATAATTTTTATTTTATCATCTCTTTTTCTCCAAGAATGATTTTTAAATTTTTCCAATGAATTTTCAGCATTTATTAATATGTTTCCTCACTTTAAATTGTTCAGTCAATGAAATATGGTTACAGATGCCTTAATATTGCAAAGTTTGGTTTCCTGGAATAAAATTTGTTAAATTTTTTTTTGGTGAGATACTGGATTTTCCTTTGGATACATATTCATAAACTAACTTTAACTTTGTTAAATCTCAATACTATTTCATTTTACAATAAGGGTGGTTTCATAAAATAATTTAGGGAGTTTCCATCTTTTTTCTGCCTTAAACAGTAAAAATAATATTTAATTATCCATCATTCTTTAAAGACTAAAAAGGATTTAAAAACTTAACTGTGAACCTAATCATGCTATTTTATAGCAGATATTTAATCTCCAATTTTTTTGTTGTAATTAGGCTCTTCATAGTTTTTACTGTTTGAGTCAATTTTTTAAGAAATCATTCATATCTGCTAGGTTTTCACATGTGTTGCTCTTAAGCTGTAGTTAGTAATTTATAATCTTTTAATTTTCTTCTGAATCAGTGGTTACCATCTTTCTAATTTCTACCCTACATAATTTTGTTCTTTTTCACACACAAAAAAAAATCAGAGCCATGGCAAGATTATCTTATCTTTGGTGTTTTGGTTTTTTTTTTTGTTTTTGTTTTTCTCCGGTACTGGGAACCGAACTCACGACCTGTGCTTGCCAGGCAGGCGCTTTTGCCGCTGAGCTAAATCCCCAGCTCTTTGGTGTTTTTAAAGAACCAGGTATTACAGTTATTTCTGCAAATTTGAGGATTTTCTACTTTATTAATTTCAATTGTTATCTTTATTGCTTCTCTTACTATCATTTTGTTTCCAATTAAGATATATATCTTCATATATTTTATATTAATAAAATGTTTTATATTTCATATTTATTGAATGAAAAATTCTCTGTACTCGAAATGGTAACTTCAAGCTCAGCGTGGTGGCATACACTTGTAATCCAAGCACTCAGGAGCTGAGGCAAGAGGACCACTGTGAATTAGAGGCCAACCTCAGCTACATAGCAAGTTCAAGGCCAGCCTGAACTGCATAGTGAGACCCTGTGTTACGGTTTATGTCTGTGTGTCCCCTCCAAAGCCTCATGCGGTCACGGGGCAGGCTTTTAGAGTTGAATAATTGTGGGTGTGAGAGCTACACCCTCCCTGGGGTGGATAGTTTACATATGTAAGGGAGAGGAAAAGAGTGCTTGGGCCGTTTTCCTCCCCCATTCCGCCCTGGTGTGGGGTTGTTGCTTAGCTGTGTTCTGTACCCTGAGCTGTTGCCATGTGCCACTCTGCCTTATAATCTGCTAAGTACGGGCTGAAACTTCCACGAACTGTAAGTGAAATAAACCTTTCCTTCCTTAATTTTGGGCGTCAGGTATTTTGTCCCAGCAGCGAGAAAAAAGTAACCAAGACACCCTGCCTCACAAAAAAAAAAGGGTGGGGGGAGAGAGAAAGAGTAACTTTGAGGCTGAAGGTGTAGTTAGTGGTACAGCAGGTACAAGACACTACGTTCTATCCCCAGCACACACACACACACACTCACACTAAATCACACTAAATCACTCACACTCACACTACATCAAAAATAAAATAAAATCGTAACCTTCATCATCCCACTTCCCCACACTCTCATTATTACTGTGCTTGTTTTAAAATTTTTTATACCATTTATCACTTATGATCTTTCAAGTATATGAGTTCTTAATACATAAACCGGACATGGAGGCAAACACCTGTAATCCCACCACTCGGGAAGCTGAAGCAGGAGGATTGCTGCAAATTCGAGACCAACCTGGGCTACATAGTGAGTTCAAGGCCAGCCTGAACTACATAGCAAGACTCTGTCTCAAAAAACCCAGAAAAAAAAACTGAGTTGTTTATATATTGCTTATTGCTCATCCTCTGTCAACTGTACACGCAGAAAGTCCACCCAGAAAGTCCACAGGGCTGGGAACTTTTATCTGTATTGCTCACCGATACATCTCAAAAGCCTAAATGGTGCCTGACATAAGCTAGGTATTCAAGAAAGTGTTAGGTTATTATGATCGTATGACGCATTTGAGTCACAAAAGGGGTAAACAGGAAGATGCTGGTGTCCACTCAGTCACCCACACCCAGTCAGCTCTCCTCTTGGTTCCTGCCAGGCCTGGGGCTGAGACTCAGCACCGCGTCCCCACCTCCCCAAGCCACGCCCCTGCATTTAGGGCAGGGCAGGGAAGGATGCTTGCTGCCAATCAATGCGGGGGAGAAAACGCATTGACTTTACAAGACTATTCTTCCCATTTCTTACAGATCTTCAATTGGCAGCAGAATCAGTTTTTTTTTTTTTTAGTATTATAATTATTAATGCTACACGACCCTAACAATTAAATACACCAAGGGGGATCCTAAAAGAGTCTTGGGCAGTCAGGTCAACACCATGAATGGTTTCACCAAAGCGCCCTTCGCCTAAGCGAGACCTGTAGTCCCTGAGGGGAACGCAGTGGGTTACTTGGGATGCGGGCGGCCCTGCTCTGACGTCAAGGTCGTGAGGCAAAACCAGGAAAGAAGCCGCCTCGCGCCACTAAAAACTTGCCCCCTATGTATCCCTGAGGGCGCCCCCAAAACACCAGGAACTAAAAGCTCACTCCCTGCCCCAAGTACACCCGGAGCCCGATCCTCGCACGCGCAGTCGCAGGCCGAGCCCGGCTCGCGGTCCTCGCCCCGCCCCCTAGACCGGAAGGACTCACCGGCGTTTCCTGTGGTCGGCGAGCAACCCTGTGGGTTACCTCGGTGATGTCGTGGTTTCAAGCTGCTCAGTCGGTTGGTAAAACGGGAGACCAGGGGGACGTGTTTGACGAGGACGCGGATGAGTCGCTTGTGGTACAGCGGGAATGGCGGAGCCACATGCAGAGACGAGTCAAAGTAAAGCGGGGTGGAGGCTGCGGGGATCCTTTGGGGTGCCGAGCTGTGGGGACGGGGGCCTGGCGATGTGAAGGAGCGGGGTTCCCGGGCCTGCTTGCTCCCCGGTCTGCCCCGATCTTGCTCAGATTCCCCAGTGTCACTGGAAAGTGTGTTGTGAGTTCCTGCCGCAGCCGCGGACCTACCTAAATAAACTTTATCCAGACTTTAAAAAGTTTGTAGTTCAGCGAGGATCATAGGGGAAGGAGTGGAAGACGCATATGGGCACCACTCTTGACTGGCCGAGGACGCCCTTCCTCGGTGCTCCCTGCACGGGTGGGGGATCCCAGTTAGGAGTGACACCAGTCAAAATGTTTGGGAAAGGCGGATTGAAGAATGCTGTCTCAGGGAAGTAGGGGAGAGTTTAGTGTGAAATGCCACTGGCTGGATAAGAGAATATTAAAGTTGGTTTCCTTTTTATTAAGTGTGAACTATTCTTTCCTAATTTGCCTCACTCTTCCTTGAAACTAAGCGTAATTTCTGGGTGGGTCGCTCAGAATTTTGAACTAAGACGTAAGATCCGCATCCACATATTTGCTAACTATTGAAGCATCCATACAGCAGCAGTTGGGGGATCTGCCCTAATTTAATCTTTCGGTAAAGTTAATACTAGCTTAGTCCAGCAATCATGTTGTCGGTTACAGAAGCGCTTTCCAAGAGGTTCGGACTAGACCTATAAGTATTGAGCATCTTGTGAGTGCCATGACACCCTGGAGAGATACAAGGCAGAATCTCTATCCACTGAGAATTTGCAGGTTGATTGAATTTGGGTATCAAGAAAAATTTCTAAAACCAGACTTCTCATCTTCCTTTTCCTAAAACTGTTTCCTCTTTCTCGACTTTACCAGCCTTCTTACTCACCCATACAATTCCAGTCAGTTGCCAAGCGCCAGACGTGTAATTTCCTCACTGTGAAGACATTGTTAATAGAGTTTTTGAAGCTGTGTTTCGTGGGGCACAGCGGCCCGCACCTGTAATCCCAGCACTTGGGAGACTGAGGAAGGAGGATAACCACAAGTTCGAGGCCAGCCGGGGCTACACAGTGAGTTCAAGGCTAGCTTGAACTAGGCTTAGACAGGCTCTGTCTCAAAACAAACAAGATATGTTTAAAATCTGCCCAATACATCTAGACTTAAAAAGTGAGATAAGAAAAGATAAACAAGTAATAAGCTGTTGGGAGAAAAACTGTTTCCTTTGCTTCTGTGCCTGTGCTATATTATGTTCAGTAATAGAAAGACCAAGTTCATCAAGTTTTATAAATTGATTCTGTGCCTTTCTAGAAAAGCCTACCTATCCTTCGCTTTGTGTAGTTACTGCTGCAATTCTTCATTGCTTATTTTAGGAAGGTTATAGAGATGGAGTAGATGCTGGTAAAGCAGTTGCTCTTCAACAGGGCTTCAATCAAGGCTATAAGGAAGGTGCAGAAGTCATTATGAACTATGGGCAACTCAGAGGAACACTGAGGTAATTTAAAAAATGTCAGTGCTGAATCATTTTAGCCATAAGACTGGAGTACTTTTTGTAATGTATAAAAATCAAGTGTTTAACGTGCTTTTCCTAGTGTGGCATACACAAGAGTGCTTCAGAACATGCACTGATGCTACCTTTGAAAAGTAAAAATTATTTCCGTTTCATCCACCTTCATGTGTAAACCAGATATTGTCCTTTTTTTGCAAAGAAATGGTAGGAAGGTATATACTTTATGCTACCCAAACTCCCACCGGTCTCTAATGTAAAGATCTTCACGTATTAAATAAAAGTTTTTCATACTTGCTCGTGTAGTAGAACACAATTCAACAGACCAGAAGTACATTATGAAAATTATAGTTACTAATTGAAAAAATGGTATCTTGTGTTTTAATCTATAGCGGTAATGCCAGATAGCAGGACCAACTGGACAGTTAACGTGTGCTGAGAAATGGACAGGCTCATCCTCTTTGATACTTGAGACCTTTTAAACTAGTCTCTGTAGAGAAAAACAAAATACTTTAACAAATCACTAATTTTGAAAAAGAGAAGAGGACAAAAGAAAACTATCAAAACAAAACAAAAAAAGTCATGTGTTTGGACTTAGACAAAATTCAACTGACAGGGACTAGAATTTATAGTCTGCTATGGTAAGAATATGATCAAGTATCTATATTCACATCATCAAGTTAAATTAATCTTTTTATAAGTTGAAGATGCTTAGTACTGAAGTTTTTGTAACAACTGATTCCAGTTTTAAAACATTACGTCTTGGCTGGGTTGTAACTCAGTCGTAGAGCATGTACTAGTCCACGTGAGGCCTTAAGCTCAATCCCTAGCACACACAAAAAAGATTGCTCTTTGTAATAACCATTATTTATGATATGACATGATTTTCTGAACAATCTAAAATGTTTGCTTCACAAACTCAATTCTCCATGATTCTGGTCACAAACCAAGCTGGACAAATTGAATAAAATTTTCCCATGTCAACTTTGAACCTAACCATTGAATTTGATACTGTTCTTATCCAATTCTCTTTGCAACCAGAATCATGGGAAGAATCAAGTGCATGAACTGAGGTACCACTGTATTCCATACTAGAAAAGTAAGAAAAAAATATTAAATCTAGAATAATACTTCCTTTTCCAAGGAAGTAGTTTATAGTTCCTTAGGTGATTCTAATGTGTAGCCACTATTAAGAATGACTAATTTAACATCGGGCATGGTGGTGCACGCCTGTAATCCCAACACTCAGGGCTGAAGCAGCACTATTGCCACAGGTTTGAAGCTAGCCTGGGCTGCATAGTGAGTCAAAAACAAAAAGAAAAATAATCACTAGTTTAGAATGTTTGATGTCTTTAAAGGAGAAATTGATTTTTTCTGCTCTTTCTGTAAATTGTATCCGTCTGTACCAGAAATTACATGATCCTTAGGGAAAACCCAAAATCATGAAAAGTAGGTATAAAGCTGTGAAGAAGGAGGTATAAACAGTTCATATGATTAGTATGCTTGTTTTATTTGTATTAAAAGATAACACATTCTTATTTTTTAACACGTTCCCACCAGTTTGAACCACTGGTGGTACACACATAACTATCCCATTAAGCAACTTGTACCACCTGATGAAACTGCCCCACACCACCCAATAGGGCAGTTGTGCATGTACCACTGGTACATCAAGACATGAATCACAGCCCAGTCATGGATGTGTTAATTCTATTTTACCATCATTACTTTCTTGATTTTGACTTATGTTATTATCATTAATTCATTTGTGCATGGTGTTTTCTGATCGAAAAACATGTAGAGCTTAGCATCAAACATTGTAAAAGCCTATGACTATTTAATATTTTTCCCATTTAACTTTTTTTTTTAATGTTTTCATTCAGTGCTCTGCTCTGCTGGTGTCACCTTCGTGATAATAGTTCGACTCTGATCAGTAAGATAAATAATCTCCTGGATGCAGTCGGCCAGTGTGAAGAGTATGTGCTCACACATCTGAAATCAATCACATCCCAGCCCCATGTTGGAGATTTATTGGACTCCATTGAGGATATGGACCTTTGTCATGTAGTTCCAGCTGAGAAAAAGATTGATGAAGCTAAGGATGAAAGACTCTATGAAAATAATGCTGAGTTTAACAAAAACTGTGGCAATAGTCCTGGCAGGGCCAGTTGTTCATATTTAGAAGGCTGCAGAACAAAAGAGCCTGCCCATTCCGCCAACCCAAGCCTCACCTGGATTTTAGAACAGACGGCCAGTTTAGTTACACAGCTGGGAGTCTCAGTTGATGTATTACAGCACCTCAAACAACTTTGAAAATCTTGCCTTTCTAATGAAAGCAATGTTCAGAATATTTCTTAGAGCACTTTGTTTCCTAATAAGGTATCCAAAATTGTGCTGGATTCTGCATTGAACACTTCACCTATAGTTGTCTTTCATGAAGTTTGAAATGTCTCCAGTATCAACACTATTAAATGTAATATAAGCCTCTTTAGTCTCTATCACTGGTAATTTATTTGTAATTTAAGATAGGATGAATAAGTGCACATGGCATTGTCATTTTCAATTTTCTGATCAAAATCAAGCATTTTTAGACTTTAGCAAAAGTGAACTAGAATCAAACATTTTGTAGGAAGTTGCTGCTACTTTCTGCTTTGGTCACCATCAGGTGATTCTGTACTTCATCACCAATTAATCAGACCTAAGTTACCAAAATTAACCCAACTCTAACGTTATAGATAGACACACAGCAGTGCATATGTAGATTTATAGATATATAGCCATATATTTAAGGCACAGTGAAAATTGAAGTAATATTTATACTGTTTACTGAAAGATTAAAAGCATATATACTAAATTCAGTGTAGTTAAATATTGATATGAAGTAAAGGTGTTCAGGGTGGGCATGTTTGCAAAACCCGTAGTCCCAGCACTTAGGAAGCTAAGCCAAGAGAATTGGTTTTTTGTTGTTTGGGTTTTTTGTTGTTTGGGGGCTTTTTTATTTTGAGATAGGGTCTCACTATGCAGTTCAGGCTGGCCTTGAAACTCACTTTGTAGCCCAGGCTGGCCTCAGACTTACAGCAATCCTCCTGCCTCATCCTACCAAGTGCTGAGATTACAGGCATGAACCACCATGCCCATCCAAGGCACGAGGATTGAGTATTCAAGACCAATCTGGAGTGATTTCAAGGCCACCCTAAGCTGCACAGTTCAAAAAAAACAGACCAAAAAAGCAGCATACTCAGTTCCATGAAAAATGTAGAACGTACACTTCCCACTCAAGTCTGAAGAACAATACCTATTTAGTTTTTCTAAGTAGCGAGGAGTTAGTAATGTTGCCTAACAATGTGCCAGGTTATTTCTAAATTGTACCTTTGTTTGACATTCTCACAGGAATGAAAACACTGACTTCTGTACTATTACCTCGAGGTGAAATTGTTAGTCTCACATAGACCAAATTAGATTCAAATTTTTGCTCTAAGACCTGAGCATGTCAGGATCAGAATTTCTAACTACTTTTTTCACATGAAACACAAATTTAAATGAGGTGCCTGACCTTAGAGGCACTCAAATAATTATCCTTTGAAGCCTTAGTTGCTATGTCACCATCTACTTTAAAAGATATACTGTGATAATCTAACTAAATATCTTTCCAAGGGTCTAAGAAAATGTACTACTGTGATCTTAATTAAACCCACCTCAAAATTCACAGGACATTAAGAAGCTGAGACAACAAAATTTTAAATTATATAGAGTTTCAGGTTTTACTAAAACATGCTGAAGGTATCAAAGTGACATTTGAAAACTAGCCTTTAAAATAAGTGCTAGCAAGGTAGGGTGGTGCATGCCTGTAATTCTAGGTTCTCAGGAGGCTGAGGCAGGAAGATAGTCAGTTTGAGGACAACCTGGGCAATTTAACAGAATTCTGACAATGTCTGATAAAATTGTAAAAGGGCTGGAGATAGCTGGGTGTGGTCACACATGCCTGTAATCCCAGTGTTCTGGGTGGCTGAGGTAGGAGGATCACAAATTTGAACCTAGCCTGGAGCAACAGAGTGGTTTAGCAAGACCCTATCTCAGGAAAAAAAAAAAAAAAAAAAAAAAAAAAAAAGGCTAGGAATGTAGCTCAGTGCAAAGGCTCTGGGTTCAATCTTCACTACTGTGGGGGCAGGGCAGGGGAGAATCATATCCAGGTGTAAACACCATTTCAGAGATTGAGAGTTTACTAATTCATCTTGTTACATTTTTTCCTTGTTTGTGGATGCAGCTAAAATCTCTGAAAAAGCCCCACCTATGTCCACATGAGGCCTTCGGGGGACATAAGGACATAAGCTATAACAGTTGCCTTGAATAAAAACTTCATGAGTAGTAAGTCCTGAGATTTTATCTGGGTTTGGCCTCATTAGATTCCAAAAAGATAACCTCTCTTGCCACCATTGGTTATATAATGTGTGTTTGTACAGAAGATCCTATAAACTAAAGTCAAGAGAATTAACTGAGTTGAGGCTCTTGGGTTGGAAAAACTTTCTCTTAAGCTTACAGAAGGCAGAGATTAGTAATTGTACGCTCATTATACCCCTGATCCATGGGTATGAGCCTCTACACTAGAACCAACCAGAGTCTAGGAAAGAACTCTTGCTTGACCTGCAGGGTGTAGGCCTACTAGGTCTTCCCAGGGAAAGATCTAGAGGAAGGTAAATGGTCAGGAAAGATTGCCCCAGACCTTGGGTTGAGTGATGTGGCCAAAGACCCAGACATTGGGTTGAGTGATGTGGCTATTTAAGGAACAGAAATTTCATCTAATTTGTAGGTGTTGATATATTGGCATTTTGTTACCCAAAAAAAAAAAAACGAGAAAGGGAGAATCCACAACACTATGCTATTCTGACATTTCTGTTGCTAAAACTGCTGAGGCCCCCAAAATTTTTTGTGATGTGCAAACACAGGAAGTAGACAGGTGGATTCACAGGTGTGCTTTTATTTCACAGTGAGATAACTGGACCCATTATAAGAAACGCATTGTTCAGCGATTCCAAACCCCTTCCATCTCCCAGGCTCCAGAACTAAATTTGCTACTGCCCATTCCTCAAGCCTGTGTCAGTGACTTAGCACACGCATAACTAACCAGACCGCCTATCCCTTCCTTCTCTCCTCCCCATCCCGGTTTACTGAGCCTTTTGTATTTTCATTCTGCAAATGTCACGTCTGCCAACCGAAGCCAGAAATCCTAGGTCTTCTGCTGCTTATTCTTAGCCATCATACCCTACTTCCACTTGAGAATTTTAACATCTTCAGAACATATTTAAATCTGGCCTTCTTTCATTCAGATCATCAGATTTTCATTAACTTGTGTACCAGCCCCACCACGGTTTAGCACTTCCAGTCTAACCTTATTGCTGTCCCGCCTCTCCCTCATCACCATTATCCTCCTAAAACAGCTTACTTTCCTGATGCAAAGCCTCCATTTGTTCCATTTTTTCCTACTGAATAAAGGATAAACTTGAATCTCAGTTCTGGGCCCAAACAGCATTGGTAGTCTTGTTTCCTATCCTGACGTCTGCCCTGTATGCACGCCACAGTTACCTAAAGAGAATCACAGTGTTTCACGGATGTGATAAAGCTGCTCTGAACCTCTAATTTTGCTCACTACCAACTCTTCTGCTAAGATTATTTTATTCTATATCCTTCTTTCCTGGGAAATGTTTATTTATCCTTCAGTACCAGTGTAAAGTTCAACTTCCTCGGGCAGGGTTAGTTGCTTTTGCCAGTATTTCTGCTGTATCATGTTGAATGTCTCTTCTGCATTCTCCAGGAAAGTGTCTTACTTGGTTTTAGTTATATCCCAAACACTTAGCCTCATACCTTGGACAGATACCCATAGGCACTGTATGATAAGAGAAAAGAAAATGGGTGAACCTTCTAGCCAGAAGGAAAATATAACCAGAAATGTGGGGTTCCAAAATATAACATGTTATATCTTTTTATTTTTATAAAGGAAAAGAAAACTTTATGTTTGTCCATTTTGAAAAATATTACTTTTTTTCATTTCACATGTTCACTATAAAAATCCACATATCCAAATTTGTGTGTCCTACTCTTATATCAGGTTGCTTATTTATTTATTTTTGTTTTTCTCCAGTACCGGGAATCGAACTCATGACCTTGTGCTTGCCAGGCAGGCACTGTGCCGCTGAGCTAAACCCCCAGCCTCTATATCAGGCTACTTAATAACATAAACACAATAGTACTTACCAATCATTAACAATTATTCCAATGAATAAATGATATTATAACATAATGTGAAGATATTAAAGGATATATACTTATATTTAAGTATCAACTCAGCCATTAAGAAAGTGCAGAAAAATCATACAAAATAAAAAACTAGATGGAAACACAGTTTAATAAACAAATTATTGGTTTCTAGCAGGATGACTGGTGGTGCATAGTCTTAATACCAGTAAAGAGTCGGAGAAAGAAGAGGAAATAGAGGAGGGGGAGAAGTAATGCACAGAAAATGTTTACTATTCTACAAACTTTGTATATATTAATTTGTTTAATCCTCATAACAACCCTATGCCACAAAGGATTATTGTCCCCATCCTAAAAATAAGGACAGTGAATTCACAGCTATGAAATTGCCCTCTTGAAATTTAAACCGAGGCAAGTCACTTCCCAGAATCTGTGTTCAGGGCAAATGCTCATACGGTAGCCCAGTAGCTGTAATTGTGTTTACAGAGGGGACTGAGAACCATATTTCCCCCTTGCTGTTAATTTCTACTTTTCTGCATTTTGCCAGTCTTTCCGAGTCAGTATTATTTTTATAGTAAAATATGAATATTAATAAACAGCAGTTAAAAATGCAAATTTATCAGAAATTGGTTTGCTATGCAGGTAGAAAAGAAATATGCTTTTACTAGAGAGAGAAACATAATTATCTGGAATGTGGTATAGAAAAATGTGCTTAGCATATAGAGAAACTAAATTTTTCTTAGACTCCTTAGATTTTGTTCCCTTCTCGTGGGGGGATAATTTGTGTCCTCGTTTTGTGATAATATTACTTTACCTTTCAGATGTTCTTACTCAACTCAAAGGAAGGTGTTAGCTCATCCCTTATAAACATATGCTGTCACAGAGTGGCCAGAAAAGGCCAAGAATCCTCAACAAAGTATTGTACTTCATTTTCTCATCCTATAGTCAGATCTTTTCCGAAAGGTTAGCAAATTGCAAATCAGAACATCCTACAGAAGTCGAGTCCTGTTACTTTCAAGTGTTTATATGCAAACATATGCAAATTAGGGAGGGAGCCCTGGACCTTCAAATTCTTCTTTCCCAGAAATTGTTGAATGAGTAATGGCCGCTAGGTGGTGCTAGTGCACCCTGGGATGTTACTGCTGCATGGGCTTCCTTCCTTGTAACCTGCGCGCTCGTCTTTGCTTAGATTTCACTGTTGAGGACGAGAAGCTAAGGACTGTCCCTAAAACAGGCAAAACAGATAGAATCATCTGTAAGACTGAGGGTGAGGAAGGGTTTCTGGGGTTTCTGGGGAGGTCAAGAAATTAAGATGTCGCCTATTTTGATTCTAGGCTGAGAATTTTTCTAAATCAAAATAATCAGGTACATATAAAGAAACCTGTTCATAAGAAAAATGCACCTTTTATTCTCCAAAATTCAGAGGCCTAAGAGTAAACACCTAGAGCCCAAAGCATACAACCTTAGGTCAGAGACCATGTAAAACTGTAACTTCACATGTATGCAGTATCATTCCTCATCAGGCAAGGCTGTGCTTAAAGTATTTGAAAGAGCAATTCCATGCATCTCTTGCTCTCTTGCTCCCTAGATACCCCCACCTCTCTCTCTCTCTCTCTCTCTCTCTCTCTCTCTCTCTCTCTCTCACACACACACACACACACACACACACACATACACTTTTCAGAATCTAAAGATAGGAGTGGTGAGTTTATAAACTCACTCAAATACATTACAGTCTTTTTTTTATAATCAACAAATTTATAGCCAGACAGGTCTTCCTCACATCAAATACAACTCATTGCAGCTAATGATTATTTATTGAGGGCTTTATATGCTCCAGATTCTGGGATAAACACTTTCCTTACACCATCAGAACATCCTTAAACCTCCAATCTAGATGAGATGATAATATAAATAATGCATTTGGGCTGATGAACTATTCTCCTCCACTCACCTGAGTCTGGGCAACGCCCAGGGCCAACCCCTCAACCTTTGTTCTAAGGCCTGCTACTTCAAGTTAGAGATAAGACCCACGCATGCCAGATTCTCTGGCATGATCTATAGTAACCTCTCTTCACTTGGAGCTCATTGAAGTTTTGGGCACACGGACTGCAGCTCACAGATACGATTATAACAGAGTAACTTATGGGAAAGGACAAGCACAGCAGACACAACTGACATGACTCAGCACCCTGTCAATCACACTGTCAATCACGCTCTGGAAGACCCAGTAGGAAGCGCCCTAGACCCAATGCAGCATTTTAAATTCTTAAACCTAATGCCCTTAAATTCCTGCCATTTTCTTTCCCCTCAGGGTGAGCCTGTTCACTCTGAGTGTGCTATCACCTGATTCAAACTTCGCCACTGTTTCCTTAAAGCCATCACATGCCTCATCCAATTCTTCATTCATTATGCACAAGAACCTAGAGACCCATCCAGGATCTCATCATTCATGATAATGATGGTACATCTGAAAGCCTCGTGGAAACCCTAGAGCTCGAGTTAGGTACAAGTGGTTCTCCCCAGTAGAAGCACTTTGTAGATTCACTGACTACTCACCTTCAAATCTAGGAGCCTTGAAAGCTATGAATTCTATTTCTTACACATGGGAGGGAACTGAGACCCAGAAAAAAATAAGACATGCTAGGATTCTTGGCTGCAGTCAACACATGGATTAAGTTAATGATAATGAAAGACATAATTAACTGCAGGATCTTGAGGAACCAAGGGAGAACCAAGCTGAGAAAGTGCGGAGAGGGTGACAGCAGCTCACCCAGCCATGTGAACCACTTGACTCGGCAAACCTCTGACACTGCAAATAATCTGTAACTGTGCCCTTATTTGTGCCCATTTCCTTCAGATTCTTAATCCCAGACAATAATGACTGATGAACTGTCCTCCCAGGATGAAGGAAAGAGAAATTCTGGCCCTTATATTAGAAGGGCCATGTCTCCAACCTAGCCTCACACTATGAGAGGTGGGAGAAAGGATATCCAAAGCAAAGAAGACACATCAAATGCTGGGAACTCCAAAGGGTCAATGTCCACAACCAAAAGGAAAATTCAGTGTAACAGAAAATGCACCCCCAAGCCAGTATACTTAGTTTCTTTCTTGTAACAAGTTTCTGCCAAATATTGTAGCAGAGCTTTTGCATCTTTGCAGCAGGCAGCTTGAGTGTCACTAATCAGAAGTGTTTTTCTCAAAGAGGAAAGTTTCTGAACCTCCAGGTCAGTTGGCTTTTGAGTCCAGAACTGGGGACTTTCTATTTAAAGGGAAAGAGGGGCTGGCTGACAGGAACCAACAGAAGGCAGAAGAAGACATTTCTTAGTTCTAGGCTGGCTTACCAGCAGGTTGGAGGTGTCAGAAAGCTGAAGCAATGTGTATGGAGGGCAATTGTGGCAACATTGGCAGCTGGGAGATCTTGAAATGGCTTTACAGGCAGGAGAGTTGTATTTCAGCAGTTTGACAGTCTATAGACATTTTGTAGTTTTAAAGCCTTGTTTTTGCTTTTCTGTTTCTATAGAGATTATCATATGGTTTTTCTCCTTGGCTCTGTTAATGTGTTATATTGCATTTATTGGTTTACATATGTTGAACCATCCCTGCATTCCTGGGATGACTCTTACTTGATCACGGTGTATAATCTTTTTGATAATTTGTTGCATTCTGCTTGCCAGTATCTTATTGATGATTTATGCATCTATTTTCATTAAGGAGATTGGCCTGTAGTTCTCTTTTTAGGTTGGATCCTTCTCTGGTTTTGGTGTCTGGGTAATGCTTGCTTCCAGGAATGAAATGGAAAGTATTGCTCCCCTTCCAATTTCATTAAAATGTTTGAGGAATAGTGGCATTTGTTCTTCTCTAAAGTTCTTGTAGAATTCAGCAGTGAATCCATCAGGACCTGGACTTTTCTCTGTCGGTAGTTTTTTTTTTTTTCTTTTTATTACTTCTTCAATTTTATTGAATGATATTGGGTTATTTAGAACTTTTACTCTATCTTTTTGATTCAGCTTTAGTAATTTATATGTATCTAGGAATCTGTCCATTTCTTCTGAGTTTTCCATCTTATTAGAGTACAGGTTCTCAAAGTAGGTGTTGATGATCTTCTGGCTTTCTACAGGATGCTTTGTGATTGCACCCATTTCATTCCTAATTGCATAGATTTGGATCTTTTCTCTCCTTTTTCCAGTATGGTTGGCTAAGGCTTTATTAATTTTATTTAGTCTTTCAATAAGCCAACTTATTCATTCATTGATTCTTTGCTTTGTTTTCTTAGTCTCATTTGCATAAATTTCTGCTCTGTTCTTTAAAATTTCCTCCCTTGTATGCACTTTGGGTTTAACTTGCTCTTCTTTTTTTAGAAACTTGGGGTTTAACATTAGGTTATTTATTTGAGCTTACTTTGTTTTTCTTATGTGGGACTATACTGATATAAATTTTCCACATAGGACTGCTTTCACTGAGTCCCATAAGTTCTCGTATATCATGTTGGCATTATCATTTAATTATAGAAAGTGTCTAATTTCTTCTTTAATTTCATCTGTGTGACCCACTGGTTGCTCACGAGAGTTATTTAATTTTTATGTGGGTATTTAGAATTTGTTGTTTCTTTGTGCTATTGATTTCCAATTTCTTTGAACTATGATCTGATACTACGTATGGGACAATTTCCATTCCTTTGCATGTACTTAAGCAAGTTCTCTGAGCTACAGTGTACTCTATTTTGGAGAAAGACCTGTGTGCTGCCCAAAACAATATCTATCCTATAGTTTTTGGGCAGAACATTATGTAGATATCTACTAAGTCCATTTGTTCAAAAGTTTGGTTCAACTCTGATTTTTTAAATCTAGTTAACCTGTTTATGACACTGAGGTATTGAGTCCTCCATTACAGTTGTATTATTGCTTATATGATTTTTCATATCAATTAGTGTTTGTTTTATATAACCAGGTTTGCTGGTATTTGGTGTATATATATTTATAATTGTTATCTCTTCTACTTGGATTTTTCCCTTAACAAGTATGCAGTGACTTTCTTTGTTTCTTCTGATCAGTGTTGGCTTGAAATCCACTTTGTCTGCAAAGGGAATAGTTTCCCCTGTTTTTCTCTGTGTTCCTGTCATATGGAATATTGTTTTCCATCTTTTGACTTTCAGTCTATGAACTTCTCATTCAGTTAAATGTATCTCTTGTATGTAGCATGTTGTTGGATCTTCTTGCTTAACCCAATCTGCCAAGTCTGTTTCTTTTGATTGGTGAATTGAGATCATTCACACAGATGGTTAAAACCAATATGTATAAACTTATTTTGGTCACATTATTTTCCTGTTGTAGGTTCCTTTTCTTTCATTTCTGTTTCATAGCTTGCATTGTTTTGACTAGTAGATTCATTCTATTGGGATTCATGGAATTGTCTTCATTGTGTTTTTCTAGAATATCCTTCAGAACTTTTTGGCATGCTGATTTGGTAGTCCTGAATTTTTTCACATGTTCTTTGTCATGGAAGTATATCATTTCTCCAAATATTTTGAAAGATAATTTTGCAGGGTGCATCAATATGCATTGGAAGTTGTTTCTTTTAAACTTGAAATACTTCTCTCTAAACTCTTCTTTACTTAAATGTTTGCATTGAAAAGTCTGCTGTGATTCTGATGGGTTTTCCCTTATAGGTGATTTGTTTCTTTTCTCTAACAGCTTCTAATATTCTGTTCTTGTGTTGAATTTCTGGACTCTGGAGTATCGTATGGCTTAGTGTAGGTTTTCTCCAATCATAAATTTTTGGAATTCTATATGCCTCAATTACTGTATGTCAAATTCTTTTTCCATGCTTGGGAAGTTTTCTGCTATTATTTGTGCAAAGAGGCTTTGTATGCCCTGTGTGCTATCTTCTGATTCTTTCTTGATTCCAATTACTCTTATATTAATCTGCACTACATCATCTAACAACTGTTGGATTGATTCTTTGTGCTCATTTGCTATTTTTAAGAGGTCTTTCACTTGGTGATCACCAATCACAACCCTGTCTTCTAGATATGATATTCTATCTTCAGAATATCAGACACTGCTGGTTGACTGTGCTGACTGTACTTTCAGTACAATTTTTAATCTCCTGGACTTCTATTTGATTCTGTTTTTGTGGCATCCAGTTCTTTTCTATGTTGGGCAATTATGGTTTCCATGTCTTTCCTAAATTTATTTATTTATTTATTTACTTATTTTTGAGACAGGGTCTTGCTAAGTTGTTCAAGTTGGCCTGGACTCACTGTGTAGTGAGTAGACTCACAACAATGCTCCTGCTTCAGTGTTCCAAGTGCTGGGATTATAGATGTGTACCACCATGCTCAGCATCTCTTCTATTTTTTAATCTGTATCTACTCTGGATTCACTAACCATTTCCTTCATTATCATCTTCATCTTTTTAATTATCTGTTTTGTCAAGAGACTTCTTCAGCTGTTTTGTTACTTTCACTGCTACCATTTCATAAAATTCAGCTGAGTGGCTTTTGATTTCTTCCATCTCAATGCCCCCTTGATTTGCCAGGGGTGAGTTGGGGATTATGGGTTACATCTTACTTCCACATTTTCTCACTCTATATTTTGAAATATATATATATTTGTTTTCTGTTTTGAGGCTTGTAAATTGCTTATTGTAGGTAGCTTTATTACTAGTATCAAGACCTCCTGAGGAAATGACTACTTACTAGAGATGTCTTCTAGACCTAACTGGCTTTTGGCTTTTGAGTCTGTCCCAGAATCCTGCCTCTTCAATTTATTAGGGATGAAAAGTTGCTGCTTATTTGGCCTAGCACCCTGTTCTTTGGCACTAGACTATAGTATTATTTATGACCCTCAGACAATCTAGGTTTTTGTATACAAGGAAAATCAATTGATCACAACAATTATGTCACCTTAGCTAAAGTAGTACAATCAGTCATAGCAATAGCATCAAGTACAGACTGGAAAATGACAAACAGTGATAACTGTTAATTTGCTGCCTTTAACCAATAGTACAATATTTGTAGTTATATAACAAAATCTAAGACTAATCAGAAAATCATACAGTAAATATCCACTCAGTAGAGCAATTTTACCCTAAGAGGTAAATAAATAAATAAAAAGGGAGGCTATATGCAAGGCAGAAGGACAAAAGAAGATTAAACAATCCTTGGGCAACTGGTGAAGAGTACAAGAGGGAAAGAAAGAAGGAAAAAACAAGAACAAAACAAATCAAAAAAACTAAAAACAATGTTTATATTGATACAAAAAGCAAAAACAAACAATTTAAAAAAAGAACATACCCAAAAATGATCTTTTTTAAAAAAGAAGTTTCTCTGTGATTTAAAGCCTTTGATTATTTTCTGGGATCTATGGTTCTCTGGTAGTGCCCAACTCAGAGCATGGCTGCTCTTGCTGATACACAAGGAGACAGTCAGAGCCTAACCCCAGCAAGCTTGCAATAGGATTAGGGCTGGGTGTCAGTTCTGGTACATTTGAATCCACAGAAGTTCACGTTGATTCTGTCCCCTGGTGGTGGAGTTGGAACCTGAGTCATTGATCTTATAACATTCTGGGTGTCTCTTGCCAGCCTGACTGCTGCTCCCTGACCTTGGATGTCTCCTATGGTTGTTCCTTATCCAGTCACTGTGGGTTTTTAACACTGGGGCCCCTGAGATGAAGCCAACCCACAGCTACTCTGAGTCTCTAGTTCAGTTGACCCCTCCCTAAAATAGCATCAGACCAAGCACTATCTCCAGGGGACTCTACAGTCAATTGGAGTACAGTAACTCACCAGCTGTTGTAGTGCACAGTATCCACTGCTCCATTCCACTGATGCATTTCTCCCTGGAGTCCTTTGGGGTCATCCATTTTTCACTGTGTCTTTGTAGACTTGATCTTCCTTTGTCATACCATAAGCCAGGACCCAGGGAAAGTGAAGATTTCCCCTGCCTTTTTCTGCATTGAAGTCTGTCTCTTCACTTTCTCTATGGGCTCCAATTTTCCCTTCAGATCCTTCCTGGGTCCTGCAGTTCCACCTCCTTCCTTCTTTTCTTCCCCAAGTTGTTCTTTTCCAGGGTCTGGATTCCAAATATTGGAAAGGTTGATGTGTTGGTACTTACCGTCTTCCCAGAAGTATTCATGTGTATTTTAGAACCTGAAATATTCCTTCCTGTTGGAAAAGACACTCTTAAACAGGGGAAAGAAGGCTGATATTCCATATCTGAAATATGCCCCCAGTGGGACATCAACCATGCAGTATATAGATTGGTTAGTCATAATCAATAGTATTCAAACATGTTAATACATGCAAAAATACTTACAGGAGAATTGTCTTTTCCTCTCATAACCAGGGACTCCCAAATCCTGTTGTATCTTAGTAAAAGTCCCTATATTCTTTCTATAAAAGATATTAGCTCAAACCCCATTCTTTTGTTTTCAAATTTTATTCTTTTTCTTTTTTTTTGTTTTTGTTTTTTGTTTTTTGTTTTTTGTTTTTTGTTTCTTTCCCATACCAGGAATCAAACTCACAATGCTGAGTTTGCCAGGCAGGTGCTGTGCCTCTGAGCTAAATCCCCAGCCCCCATCAAATTTTATTCTTAACTCTGCAGAAAACTCTATTTTTTTTCATCTTGCTTTGAAGAACCAAAGTGGTTTAAATTTTTTGCAAAATTCTCCAACTCTCAGGGAATCCTGGGTAACAGAAAGTTTTAATTTCCTATTATTTTATTAGGTCATTGTTAGATTTTAATGCATAGTAGGCTGTTAATATTATTACAGCTTACTCTCTCTTAAAATCTTGTCAGTGACTTAAGTTATATTTAGGGAGTGGACAGTTCCTGAGAATTGTGGCTAGGGCCTTTGACTGAGTTACATCCCCAGCTTGCTTGGTTCCATTCTTTCTTTCTTCTTTTCTTTTTTGGAGACAGGATCTCCCTAAGTTTCCCAGATAGAACTTCAGCTATCAGTTCTCCTGTGTCAGCCTCCCAAAGTGCTGGGATTACAAGCATGAGCTACCATACTCAGTTTAAGTTATCTCTTGAACTCCATCATGTAGATAGAAATCTAATATTTGATAGAAGATAAGCATACTGTGTTGTTTGGTAATCATTTGGATAGATTTTAAGGAAGGGGAATTAATGATTTATAGATCTATAGTCAATGTGGTCCTTGGGAGGAAAAAAGATTTTTAGCTGGGCACTCAACTATATTCAGCTATCAAAATCATAGATTTTAATTTTCACTACTTTGATTCAGCCTTTACCAATTTTTTCCTGACCTGTTAAGATAACCCTCTTAACTCCCTCCCTTTACTTCTCATAGCTTCCCTGTGCTACACATTACCAGAAGGATGCTTCTAAAACAAAATTTGAATTAAGTAGTTTAATCAGCCTGGCTTGTTTAGGAATCTTTTGAATTTATTTAATTCAATCTTCCAGACATGATGGCTCTGACTGAACAAAAGAAATAGTATTGCTAAACACCTCAATCAAGCATCCAAAGGAACTCACCAAGTCATGGGCCTTGTCAGGGCATTCAGGTGAATATTAAATTTTCTCTCATCTGAATTCTTATTTTATTCTATCCTAGAATCTTATCTGTTTGGATCTGATGGATTTGTAAATCAGTTTGGGATTTGAGGCAGGAGATTAGGGCATGGCAGACCAACCGGAAGTAGCCATGACCTGTTAATTGCAAAGTCCCAAGATACATGTGTAGAACTGTTCCCAAAGCCTTGCACATGGAACAAAGCAGAGACTGCTGTCTTCAATTCTTCTCATGAGAACTCCAGCAAGTTTGCAATACAGCAGCCTTGACCTGACATGTGGGAGATATAAAAGACAGTTGCCCTTGATCTTTCAGCCATTGTGTTCTCTCTTACACAGTACTCCACTCTAACCATGTGGAGTGTACTTATTTTTCTACTTTTACTTGACCCAAACTCACTGTATAGAGCACATTTCTTTTCCTACCTTTAATAAATGTAAAACCTCACTACATTTTGTCTTAACCAATTCTTTTCTTGGGACAGAAAGAACCTAGAAACTACCTGTAGAAAGAGATGCAGAACATTAGAACAGAGTAATAGTATTTACCATTGATGCGTGCATTTTCAAAGTTTTTAAATTGTTGACATTCTTCATATTCTATTTAGCTATTGTCTTAGCCTTTTTACTGACCTACATTTTCTGCCTTCTTAAAATTTCAAAGCCAGGTTTAGTTGATAAATTACCCACACTAAGCAGGAATTTGTGATCTTCCCACTTCATCCTCTCAGAATACTGAGATTATAGAAGTTGTACCACCATGCCTGGATTGCCTTAGCCACTTTGTGATACTTTTCTTAGTTATCTCTGATGTTGTTGCTATTTTTATTTTTATTTTGTTTTTGGTGCATTGTTTTCCAAATTAGAAATAATTTGGCTATCCATGATTTATCTTTCTGAGCATCCCTGATTTATCATCTGGGGCTTAACTGACGTTTTTTGACATTTGGTGAATTTAAGGATTTGGTTTTTGCTTAATATTCTTTCATAATGTTTTATGAATTTTATTTAAGTATTTCTTTAAAATGTGAAGGGGAGCCAGGTGTGGTGGCACATGTTTGTAACCCAGCACTATGGAGACTGAGGCAGGGGGAATGTTATAAATTCAAGACCAGTGTGGGTTAAAGAGTGAGTTCAAGGCCATCTTGAGCTATTTAGCAAGACCTTGTTTCCATTAATTAATTAATTAATTAATTAGTTGAGGGTATGATGGCACATGCCTGTAATCCCAACTATTCAGAAAACTGAGGCAGGAAGACTGTGAATTTAAGACCAGCCTGGGCAACTTAGGAGACTCTGTCCACAAAAAATAAAATAAGCAGTAGTTTTTTTTCTTTGTCTGTGTTAGCTGTGACTATAGCACCTAGACAAGTTCCTGAGTAGTATGTGTTCCTTAATAAGTAGCTATTCAATTAATGAGTGCATATTTTAAATCAGTGCCTTTATTTTTAATCTCCCATCTCCTAATATTGATAGTAATACACAATAAAGTTGATTTTTGCTTTCGTGAAAATAAATAAAATGCTTACATTGTTTTTAATGCAATAAAAGCTATTTAACATTTTCTAAAAGAATAACTGTTTTTTAAAAAGTAAATTGGCTGTTTCACACTCAGTACATGACCTAATAATTATTTGTTTGTTTGTTTTTTAACATGGATACAGGACTTGTGTGTTTGAACTTGTATTGCTTTTAACTACTGCTAAGAAAAGCATAATCTAATTGCTCACTTATTCTGTTTCAACCCTTTAATGTTTTCCATAATTAAAGCTAATTTACTTAAGCACCTGACATCTTCATTACAAGATATGCTCTTGTTTCCCAGGAGGCCAGTCAAGGGCAATTCCCAGGAACAGGCAGCCCCAGCCACACAGTCAGCATTTCAAGAACTGCAGCCGCATTTCAGGAAGCAAAGCATGCACCCAGTAGACAGACCGTAAGGTCACACATCACCACAGAGGCCCAGACGATGACTCAGTAAAAGTCCCTCTCAACCTTAGGACACAGGAAGAATTCACCTGAAATGTGCCACTAATAAAATATGTATGTGCTATGCCTTATAGCATGAAGCAGAGACAGAGCACAAAGGAATGTAATTTCAGCACAGCCTATCAACAAGAAAATCACATCTATACATAATCAATTATTATCATTTTTAAGAGGCATAAAGGGATTTATTAGGCAGAATTTTTAAAGTGCACACTCAAAGAAATAGAGTCTGGGTACTCAAAAGGGAAAGAGGGGTATCATTTTCTGGAGCTGGAAATATTTATTTATTTATTCATTTACTTTTGGAGTGAAGAACCTGTGGAATTTGTGAATCCACAGGAAGTTTTGTCTTGGTTTAAGGAGAAAAAGATGGCCCACCCAATACATTTTAATTATGACTAAGCACATTCTATAGACTTTAGTACTTAGTATATTAAGTAATTATTAAGCCACTGTTACTGGGTTTTGGGGTTCTGGAGTCTCCTTCTAAGGGTGGTTTCTAGAATTGGTCAAGACAAGCACAAATGGTGGCAAGGTTTAATATTTATTAAAGTTAGGAAAAGAAACAGCTTCTGCAGAGCAATTTGAGCCAAGTAAAAGTAGGAAAATAAATGAACTCTGCAAGATGAGTTAGGGCTACTGTGAGAGAACACAGTAGCAGAGAGCTCAACATCAGCTGTCCTAGTTGTATCACCCACTCTCCAGGCTGGCATCTGGTCTGGCCCGTACTATCCAAAACGGCTTGAGTTCTTGGGAAAAGTCCACATGAAGGGGTTTGGGAACTGTTCTGTGTACGTGTCCTGGGATTTTGTAGTTCACATGTCACGCCCATTTCTCCAGCCAGCTTTGCCATGCCCTGATCACCTGCCTTACCACTCCACAAGACACTAAGCACCACAATAATATGGTTAAGCATCCCAGCATAAATCTTAATATTTTAATTATTGGAGATATTTTCTTTTTTACTGTAAAAACCAATATTTAATAAAGGAATGGTTATAGAGAAACACAAGTGCCACATATAAAAAACAAAGGTTGCCCAAAATGTAACAACATGCTTCTGTACTGGAATGATAAAAAAGTTTTATTATTAAAAAAAAACAAACAAACAGGATCTGTTCAACTCCTTATATAATAGAAAAAGATCTGTGAATGGTTGGGGAACAAGTGAGACAGACTCAACTGATATAACAGAAAATGGACCTCCAGCCAGTATATATTTCAGTTTCTTAGCTGCCCAGGTAATAGATCCTGTTCCAGTTCTAGTTGTTCCTGTTTCTTAGAAAAGGATGGTCACTGTAATGCGTAGCTAGTCACTATGATGCACATTGTATAAACCAGTCTCCAATTGACAAGCCATTCTGCCTCTGTACTTCCTGCTTGCTTATCCCAATAAGCCCTAGACCACCAGAGATCAGGGCCTGATATTCCTGGAATGATCCAAACCAGTGCCTGTCAATGTAAATAAATCTGCCTTCAAATCCTGGGTGCCATTTTGGTGTTTCTGTTTGCCAGTGAATGGAGGTAAAAGTAACTTGTACTTTTCATAACAACAATCTGGCATTAGATTTGTCCAACAGAAAAGCACTTGAAGAGATTTTCAAACAAACCATCATCAACTTTAATTCCATAGAGTTGTCATGAAATAAAATGAAATAATAAAAAGTAATATCTATTGAGCATTTAAAATATGTCAAGTACTGCCAAACAATTTTACATGGACTGTGTTATTCTCCTAATGTAATAATGTTACCTCTATCTTATAGACAAATAAACCCACAAGCCAGATGTGGTGGTGCTACCAATGGTGGGCCCAGTGGAATTTCTTCCAGATTCCTGGTGTCCTGAACAAAGAATTGGACAGACACACAGAAAAGGTAGCAAGATGTACATTTACTGAAGGTAGAAAAGAGGTATGCTCTGCAGAGTGGGAACAGTTGGTGAACAGATTCAGAGCAGCCAGGAGGATAAGGGAGAGGAGTCTTTTGTGTCTGGAATTCCTGGATTAGCTTCCCTCTCATGCAAATAAAGCATTGGGATGGTTGTCCAATCAAAAAGTCACTTAGCCCAGTGCCAGATTTAAACTGCCCTGTGGAAGACTCACTGGATTCACATCAGATATGAATGAAGAATTGAAAGCAGCACTCGTCTGATTGGCTCTGTGTACAGTGCTCAGGAGCAGTAGAGTAATCATGGATCCTGTGTTCTGCCCAGGCGCCTGAGGTCTCTGTGATTTTGACAGATTCCGCCCGGTTGTAAGACTGGTTTGTCTTAGCCTTAATCTCATACCTTAGAGGTGCAAGCCTAGAATTCCAGCACTCTGGGAGGTTAAGGCAAGAGGATGGTAGTTCAAGCTCAGCCCGGGAAACTTAGTGAGCTCTGCCTCAAAATAAAAAATAAAAAAGGGCTAGGGATGAAGTTCAGTGCAGAGTCCCTGGCTTCAATCCCCAGTGCCAAAATAAAATAAAATAAATAAAATAAAATAATAAAACTTATATCAGCCTTACACTAAAGCTGTCCTCTCAATTACTGTGATCTTTAGTAGTATCCCATCAGGATTTTACACTAAGTTGCCCAGATTGATGGTCTCCCACAAAGCATAATCATACATCTTTTATTGGCTGCCTTCCCCTCCCCCTTTCTTTCCCAAGCCTCTTCCATGCTTTATGGGATCACTTACTGCATTAGCTTGTATAGCTGCCATAGCAGAATTTCACAGTTTGTATAATATTTATGTTCTCACAGTCCTGAAGGCCAGAAGTCCACAGTAAGGTATGGCCTGGTTGGTTCTTTCTGAAGCCTTTGTCCTAGACTTGCAGGTGGCTCCCTTTTCACTGTGTCTTCACATGGTCATCGCTCTGTGTACACACTTGCCTGGTCTCCATATGTGTCCAAATTGCCTCTTCGTAAAATACAAATGGCCAATAAGTACATTAAAAAGTATTCAATATCTCTGATCACTACAGAAATGAAAAGCAGACTAACACTGGGATTCCATCTGATTCCAGAAAGTACAGCTATCATCATGAAATCAAAAACAATGAATGCTAGTGAGGCCAAAGGGGTAGGAAGGGAAGAATCCTGCACTGTTGGTGGGAATGTAAACTAGTATAACCACTTTAGAAATCAGTATGGAGATTTCTCAAAAAACTAAAAATAGAAATTGCATCCAACCCACTTATTCCCCTTCTAGGTATCTTCACAAAAGAGTTAAAGACATGGTATTACAGTGATTCATGCATACCCATGTTTATAGCAGCACAGTTCATCACAGCTAAATCTTGGGAACATACTAGATGTCCATCAACAAATGAATGGATTTTTTTAAAATGTGGAATTTACACACAGTGGAGTGCTACTGGGCCATAAAGAAAGATAAACTTGAGTCATTTGTAGGAAAAATGGATGCGCCTTGAGACCATAATGCTTAGTGAAATAAACCAGACACACAAGCTTAAATATCACACGGTTTCTCTCCAATGAGAAACCAAAATTATAAATAATTCAAAGAGCAAACTAATGAATGGATAGTAGGAAACAAGGAGCTAGATTTTTGTAAATGGAAAGGAAATCTAGACATGGAGAGAAGGGAAAAGAAGGAGTAATAATGATTAAGATTCAATGTGTACACGTACTGTCTCTGCAAATGATGTATTGCACATATGTAACTACTACAAAATTACTTGTTTTTGTATGGGCATCAGCGACATAGAATTAAGCCTCATTGTAAAGAAACAATTTTAACTTCCTTGTCTAAATGACTTCATCCCCAATATACATTATGAGATGCTAGGGATTAAGACTTAAGCATGTGAATTTGGTGAGGGAGACAAAATTCAACCCATAACACCAAATACACCTGAAGCTTTGTTGCAGGGTTGGGTAATATTGGTCTACTGTCATTGAATTCTCCCAGTGTCAATTTCCCTTACAGTACCTTTATTTCATGTCATTTTTGAAGTTTATTTTAACAGATTTTTTTGAAGCAGTTAGGTTCAGAGAAAAGTTGAGCAGAATCTATAAAGAGTTACCATAAACCTTCTATCTCTACACATGTATAGACTCCCCCACTGGCAAAATCCCAAGCTTGGCATTAAGTCGCATTTTTGAACCTATGTTGACATATTATCACCCAAAAGTTCATAGTTTATATTGGCATTCACTGGTAGTGTTGTACATTCTATGAGATTGGACAAATGTCCATGATACAATCAAAATATACAGTGAATTTGAATTTATTTTTCTAAAATGTATTATAATAAAAGACACATTGGTATGAGACCCTTCAAAATACTCCCCCCTCACACCCAACACACTTATCCAATCATTCTTGACACTTTCTGAAGCAGTTCTAGAAATCCTCTTGCCTGAGTATCTTTATAAAGTGTAATAAAAAATCTGGTGAATGATGCTGCTGAGTGCCATTCAACAGAAAAGCAAGCTTGTAAAAATATTTTAGTATGCCCCTGTTATGGTTGATACATTGCGTCAACTGGGGGAATCTAGAAGTTTGGCTAAGTGACTCAGCAGGAAGCCAGGGTGCTTACTTTGTATACATCCTAAGTCTGTGGAAGAGGAGAACATGGAGATTATGTGAGAGCTACATGCCTCTTAGGTAGAGGTAGCCTGTTTACAGTGTAAGGGAGGGAAAGAGGCTGCTTGCTGCAATTTCTCCCTTTTGCTCTGGCTGCTTTGCTGTTCCACTGTCATTCCCCTCTTTGCTCTTGTTGCTTTGCTATCTTCTGCCTCAGAGCCAGTCAAGTATGGGCTGAAACTTCCACAAACTGTAAGCTAAATAAACCTTTACTTCCTTAATTTTGGGAATTGGGTATTTTGTCTCAGCAATGACAAAAAAGTAATCAAGACAGAATTTGGTACTGAGAGTGGGGTCATTGCTGTGACTATACCTGACCATGTGGTTCAAGAGCCTTGGGAAGTGGCTTGTGAGAAGAGTTTGGAAATGTTTGGAGATGTCGCCTTTAAGAGTAGAGCCGGAACACCTTCAGCTGTTCTGTTTGGGAGATTCTGGTCAGAGCTCAGAAGATCAGAAAGCTGATAGAAATCCTGCCAGTAAAGACTGTGTTTGGGAGGTTTCTGCTGGAAAGAAGGACTTCATTGGTTGTTGGACTCCAGACGGTGTGTGTTATGGCTTGGCAGAAAGTTTGTCTGCATTTTGCTCATGTCCAGAGACTTTACCTAAGACTGAGATTAAGGGCAGCAGAGAACTGATTAATCAGGCAAAAGAAATTTCAAGGCAGTCGAATGTTGGGGGAAGTGGCATGGCTATTGTTGGGGGCTTTTAGCCAGATCTATGTTGAGAATCAAGAGCAAAGAGCCCAGCAGGATTTAAAATGTTGTGAGTTTGGCCAGAAAGGAAGCTCCAGTAAAGCTGTGGACTGCAAAGATAAGGCTGAGAAGATCTCTATTGCTGAGAAGGAACAAGAGAATAGAAAAGATGGCCTGAGGGCACCACAAGCAGCAAGTCTCCACCCTTTGCAGCCTCAAAACTGCAAAGGTGAAAGACCTTGCCTTGAGAAGGAAGCCTCAGAGCACCATGTTCCAGAATGGCAGTGGCAGCCACATCATGTTCCAGAATGGCGGTGGCATGGAGAATTTGCTTCTCAGAGTTGGATTCAGAGTGCCCAGCAATCCAGCCACTTGACCCCTATGTCCAAGAGAGAGGAAAGTTTGGCTACTGCTCCAGGTGGCAGCAGACCTTGGCATCATCCACGTTGCCCTGGCTTAAGGTGAATGCAAGAGTTCTGAGGTTAAAGAGGCTTCCACCCAGATTTCAGAAGGCCTGGGAGGCCAAGCAGTCTGAGAGGGCAGTATGTAAAGCTGTGAATGTGAAGCAAAAGGTGCACTGGAGACCTCAGAAGTTTAGAAAAGCCAGGACTATGGATTACCTGAAGAAAGCTGCAAGGAGGGAGCAAAGAGGCTGGGGATTTAGCTCAGTGGCACAGCGGCTGCCTGGCAAGCGCAAGGTCGTGAGTTCCATTCCCGGTACCAGAAAAAAAAAAAAAAAGAAGGAGCAAAGCAGGCCTAAGAGAGAAGACATGGGAGCTGTAACCGCTAGAAGTATCATAGGGGTGGACTCATGCAAGCCCTTTGGAGCTCACAATATGCCACAGATTGCTTCAGATGCTGGACATGGAACTACAGGACATAATGTTGGCCCTGCTGGATTTTGAACTTACGTTGGTCCCAATGCTCTGTATTCCCCGTTTGTACCTTTTGGAGTGGTAATGTTTATTTTGTGCCATTGAATGTTGGAAGTGTTTAACTTCTCATTTGTACAGGGGCTCACAGCTAAGAGTTTACCTTACATATTGGAAGAGACTTGGGACTTGGACTCTCAGCAATGCTGAAACTCTTGCATAAAGGGATGTGCGTGAGTCTTTAGGGGGTGAAATGTTATGGTTCTAATGTAATACAATGTCTTTGTACCTGGAAACTGTTTTAAAGAAATGTGTCTGTTGCCAAGTTGATATTGCCAAGTTGATAAGGGGTGGAATGTTATGGTTGATACATTGTGTCAACTGGGGGAGTCTAGAGGTTTGGCTAAGTGACTCAGCAGGAAGCCAGGGTGCTTGCTTTGTATACAGCCTGAGCCTGTGGAAGAGGAGAGCATGGAGATTATGTGAGAGCTACATGCCTCTTAGTTGGAGGTAGCCTATTTGCAGTGTAAGGGAGGGAAAGAGGCTGCTTGCTGCAATTTCTCCCTTTTGCTCTGGCTGCTTTGCTGTTCCACTGTCATTTCCCTCTTTGCTCTTGTTGCTTTGCTATCTTCTGCCTCAGAGCCAGCCAAGTATGGACTGAAACCTCCACAAACTGTAAGCTAAATAAACCTTTCCTTCCTTACTTTTGGGCGTTGGGTATTTTGTCTCAGCAATGATGGAAAAGTAACTAAGACAGTCCCTAACTACCTTATTCACCAGATCTGGCACTGTACAACTTCTGGATCTTTCTCAAAGTCAAAAGGACCCTGAAAGTTAGATGTTTTTAATGGATTCAGAACATTAAGCACTGATGACAGTACAGCTAAAGATATTCACGAAAGAAGACTTCCAGAACTGCTTCAGAAAGTTGCAAGAATATGAGATAAGTGTGTTCAAATTGAGGTAGAGTATTTTGATGGGATTAATAGCATGTATCTTTTATGCAATAAATTTTTAAATGTAAACATTCACTATTTTTTATCATACATCATATAATGAATGACATGTAATCCACCACTGTAGCATTATACTTAGTAGTTTCACTGCCCTAAAAAAAATCCTTAGTGCTCTGTTGATTCATCCCTCCATTCCCACCCAGTCCTGGAAACTACTAATCTTTGTTACTGACCCCATAGTTTTATCTTCTTCTGGATATCATATATTTAGATTCATCTAGTGTGTAGCCTTTTAGGTTGACTCTTTCACTTACAATGTGCATTTAAGGAGGAATCCTTATCTTTTAATGGCTTGGAAGCTCATTTCTGCTTAGCTCTGAATAGCATCCCATTGTGATATACTTTCCTGTCACCTAACGAAGGACATCTTGGTATCCTCCAGTTTTTAGCAAATATGGATAAAGTTGCTATAAATACCTGCATGCATGTTTTGTGTGGTCATAAGTTTTCAACTTCCTTGGGTAAAATACCAGGAAGCATGAATGCTGGGTCATACAGTAATTGTTTCATTTTATAAGAAACTGTCTCCTAAAGTCACTCCTCCATTCTGCGTTCCCACCAGCAATGACTGAAAGCTCCTATTGTCCCACACTCTCCCCAGGATTTGGTGTCAGTGATTAGAAATTTGGCTGTACAAATAAATGTGTGATGCTAGCTTGCTGTTTTAATTTGCATTTCCCTGGGGATTTTTTTCCTCCATGCACAATCTTGTGTACTCTCACTAGACAGGAGACAGGTATAAAATTCTAGGATTTTTTTCCTTTCAGTATTGTAAATATGTTATTCATTGCCTCTGGCTTGTGGTAAGAAGTCATCTGTCATGTGTGTCACTGTCATCCTGTTTACTATGTGGTGGTTTTCTCCTCAGAGCTGTTCTCTTTCACTCAGAGGTGGTTTTCTCCTCAGAGCTGTCCTCTTTCACGTAGTGCTTATGATACGTCCAGGCATGGCTTTCACCGTACTTAACCTGTGAAGCTTTGCCAACATCTTGTCTATTTCACCAAACTTGGAAATGCTTTGGCCATTAGTTCTTCAAATTTTTGGTCCTATTTATAGTTCTTCTGTCTCTTTTTCCCCCCTTCCCACCCTTCCCCTTTTTCTGTCTCCCTTTTCCCTTCCCCACCCCTTTCTTCTGTAATTGTATTTACACAGATGTTAAACTTCTCAATATTGTTTATCAAATTACTGGGGCTTGGATCATTTTCTCCCAGACTTTCTTCCCTGGTTTTTTTTTTTTTTTTCCCAGATTGGATAATTTCTATTCCCTATCTTCAAGGACACTAATTCTTTGTTCTCTACAGTCTGCAGTTACAGCTATTCTATGATTTCTAAAATATTAGATCTCAGCCGGACGTGGTGGCGCACGCCTGTAATCCCAGCACTTGGGAGGCTGAGGCAGGAGGATCATTATGAGTTCAAGCTCAAGGCCTACAAAGTGAGCTCAAGGCCAGTTTGAACTGCATAGTGAGACCCTGTCTCAAACAACAACAACAACAACAAAAATAAATAAATAAAACATTAGATTTCTTAATATCTCAGTTTAGAATTTCCATTCAGTCATTTCTGTATAGTTTCTGTTTCTCTGCTGAGATTTCCTATATTCTCATTCATTAAAATCATATTTCCTTCAGTATCCTTAAATATCAAGTGTTATAATAATGGCCTTGGGGCTGGGGATTTAGCTCAGCAGCACAGCGCCTGCCTGGCAAGTTCAATTCCCGGTACCGGGGAAAATAGTAATAATAATAATAATAATAATAATAATAATAATAATGGCCTTAATGGCCAGCTGTGGTGGCATATGCTTGTAATCCCAACACTCAGGAGGCAGAGGCAGGAGAATTATTGTGAGTCTGAGGCCAGCCTAGACTTACATTAGCAAGACCCTGTCTCAAAAAGAAACAAAAATAATAATAGTGGCCTTAAAATCTTTGTGTGCTTATTGTAACACCCAAAGCATCCTAGGGTTGGTGGCTAGTGTCTTCTTCCAGCATGGGCCACATTTTCCTGTTTCTTCTTCTGCCTAGGAGTTTTGGATTGTATCCAGGATCTGGTAAGTGAAAGTGTTGCAGCAATTCTGGACTTTGTCATGTTCTTCTCAAGAGTATTGACTTCTTTCTTAGTAGTAGACAGTTACCTTGGCAAAGTTCAAAGTCCAAACTCTGCCCTCTATATGTTGAACAAGTAGCTGAAATCTGTCTTCAGGTTTGTTTTGGTTTGGTTTTTAGCCATATATGGGCTTCTGAGGTTCTGCCCTCCAGAAGCACAGTGCAGAGGTCAGTTAGATTTTCAGAGTTTATACTAAAAAACTGGCTCCCTCCTTCTATAGTTCTCCTTTCTGGAACCTTCTTCTTCACATCTAGTTGTGGTTGCCCCAAGCTCTAGCTCTGAATACTTAACCTGTAAGATTATAAGTTTCTGCCAACCACAGTCATGCATGGCTATAGTTTCAGCACTCAGGAAGCTGAGGTAAAAGAATCAAAAACTCAAGACCAGCCTATCTATACAGTTCAAAGTCAACCTAGACTACACACTGAGACCCTGTCTCAACAAAAAGACTCTGAGTTTCTGGGCCTTAGTTTCCCTGTATGTTGCACACTAAAGTCTGCCTGCACATAAACAGAAATAAAAATGGAAAACTTAGCCAGGGGTGATGGTGCAAGGCTGGGTGCAAGGTGCATGCCTGTAATCCCAGCATTTGGGAGGCTGAGGGAGGAGAATCACTGCCACTTTGAGGCCAGTCTTGGCTACATAGTGAGTTCAAGACCAGCCTGTACTACACAGCGAGACCCTGTTCTTTTAAAAAAAGGAAGGAAACTCAGCCATCCTCATTCCTTTCCTCCTGGCTTGACTCTCCACCATTCTCAGCCTACTCTGGTCAATGTTCAATGCTTTCATGTAGTTGTTTTCCATGTTTTGTCCAGGTTTATAAGTGCTACTTGTGGAATGGTTAATCTGATATCTTCTACTACTCCACCACTGATGGAAATAAAACCTCATTTTTTAAACAAAAATCTGTTCCAAATCTAGATATCCATATTTTTATCATTGACTTATTACTTATTATTGACTTATTACTTATCATATTGAACCTATTACTCCCCATCAAAACATGCTTTGATTTTTATTGTTTAGGGTGAAGATTTAGAAAGGGAACCACATCCTCCATCAGGTTGTAGACTCCAAGCTCACTTTTCTGCTGAAAAGAAGCAGTCAAGCCAAGCACGGAAACACACACCTGTAATCCCTGCACTCAGGAATCCCAGGCAGGAGGATCACTGTGAGTTCAAGGCCAACCTAGCCTACATAAGTGAGTTCAAGGACTGCCTACACTACATAGTGAGACCCTGTCTAAAAAGGAGGAGGAGGAGGAGGAGAAGGAGGAGGAGGAGGAGGAGCTAGGCCACCTTTTTTTCAGAGCCTCTGTGCTAATAAGATTCTCTTTTTCTTGATTTACCCTTCAACTCCATTCCTGTGGACAAGTGAGTAAAAGTATTATAGACTAGATGGTTTTTTTCCAACATTGAGGACATTCCTGGGAACATTTCCAAGCATTCCATTCAATTATTCTTGTTTTATTGATGAGAATTTTATACAGTTTTTCTGGAGATTTGCACATTAAGTTTCTGAATAAAGGGGATTTGAGTTCATATCCAGTGGTATAACCTGAAAGGAGAAAGGATTATCACCCTGGGACATGTCACAGAGAAAAAAGAAGACGCTACAGAAGAACCCAGCAAAGCCCTAAAGTCTACTTGATCCAAAAAACTTTTATGGCTGGACACAGAGGCACACAGCTTTATTCTTCCTGCCTTTTACACCATGAGCTGTGTCTCCTCTGCCATACCACCCTGCCTTGAAGCCAGCCGACTGTGGACTGAAACCTCCACAAACTGTGAGTTAAATAAATTCCTTCCTTAAATTGTGGTGTTGATATTTTGTTCCAGCAATGAAGAAAGTAACTAAGACAACATCATAAATAGATATTTTATAACAGATTCATTAAAATATACAAGTTCCTTGCCTGTATGCTCCAATATTCAAATCCTGTGTGTGTGTGTGTGTGAGAGAGAGAGAGAGAGAGAGAGAGAGAGACAGAGAGAGAGAGAATGAGATGGAATCTTACTATGTTGTCCCAGATCATCTTGAACTCCTGGGCTCCAGTAATACTCCTGCCTCACCCTGACAAGTAGCTGGACTACAGGCATGCACTACCATGCCCAGCCAAAACTTTTTGTGTGCTGACGTGATACTACAAGTAGACCACTCCAAACCTGACTTTATATGACAAGTCATAACAGGTCACCCAGATATACCAAAAATACAGTGTAAATTACTCTGAAACTATATGTATAAGGTGTGCATGAAACATAAGTGAACTTTGTGTTTAGACTTGGATCCTATCCCCATGATATCTCATCATGTATATGCAAATATCTTGAAATCCAAAACACTTCTCTTCCGGGAGCATTTTGGATGAGATTCTTAACCTCTAATTTACATTTCACTCTACAATTTTTTAAAGATGAATACTGTCTGAGTGAATGAATGAAGAGCACAAAACAGGTTTCTCAGTAACCACTCTCCTGCAGATGAAGAGGAAAATAACCTCCTACTCCGAAGTACTGTTACTAGTGACACCCTGGCCCTATTCAAAGCTTCGTATGGTGACAATCAGCAGTTACATGGCTGAGTTTCAAGCCTGGAATGACTGCACTTAAAGTTGAAAAGAACACAGATTCAGCACCACTCAAGGAACTCATTTGGATGTTTCTTACATCAAACTTTCCTAAGATGAGAAGGAATCATATTTTTCTTCCTGGCCAAGACTCTGTATATTTCTTTAGCTCTACCAGCTAAGTCTGGGCACCAATCACTCATTTTCTCCATTGGATTACATGTTTCTCAGCAACCACTCTACTGCAGATGAAGAGGTATAAACACAAGACAAACACTGAATTCTCCATCATCAAAATATTTTAGTATATGTGCTGCTGAAGCAAGCACTCCATCAAAATAATGTTTCTTTTAAAGTTTGCTGGAAAGAGGCACTTAGCACTTGGAATATTTGGGAACTGAAAAAATAAAACATTATTACATGTAACAATCAGTAAGGCACTTCTAATATTAATGATTTATCATATGGTTTCAAAGTTTTTTACTCCTCAACCATGTTTCCAACCCTGCTCACCTCCCAATTTAGCTGTAGTGTGGGCTCCCTGTGCAAACGTACATTGTATGTTATTTACCACCTTGTACTGAAGCTGCCCATTCACCTTCCTATCTTTCTGTACTGATCAGACAATCTCCTTCTTCAGAGTATGTGTGCTCCATTTCTCACTGAATCTTGTATCCTGGCCCTTAGTTTAAGACCTAGAATAAAATAGATACTCAATATATGCTTCTTGAATATATGAATCTTTGTGCCTGTATTAGATTTTTTAATGCTGGGACCACATACCTGACAAATACAGAAAAGGCTTAGTTTGGTTCACGGTTTCAGAGGTTTCAGTTCATGGCCTGAACATCATAGGGAGTGACATCATGGTGGAAGGGCTTGGCAGAAGAAAGATGCTCAACCCACATCAGCCAGGAAATAGAGCTAGGTAAGAGCCAGAAAGAGGAGACCCTTTCAGGTACTTCCTCAGTGACATACTTCCTCCAAGTACGCCCTACCTGCTAACAGCAGATTCAACTATCAGCTCTTAGGTGGCTAGATGAGGTTAGGAGCTCCACAATCTAATTGCCTTCTAACACCCCACTTCTGAACACATGAACATTTGGGAGACATTTTCAATTCAAACCATAACAGCATCCATGGCACAACTAATGTAGGGACAACCACTAACACTTTAAGTAAACAGAATATCTCTATAAAACTTTCAAGGGAAAGATTTTAGAAGCAAATATGGCAAAATACAACTGAAACTGAATTTCTCTTTTAATTCATGCTTCCAGTGACAGTTTGCATCTAGACTTTGAAAAGATATTTCTTTACTATGATGTGATAACTGTGGATGGGCCACCAGTTAACAGAAGGGAAATGAAAAGCTTGTCTCTAAAATGGTATCAGTTTTGAACTGTGGCTTCTTCACAGTAAAAAAAAATCCTAAATCTAAGCCTTTAGAAATGCTAAAGAAAATATTTAGTCTAGATAACCTTTCTGTAACTACTCATGATGTGTTACATAATCAAATATATTAGTTTCAGTCTCAGAACTTTGACACTTGCTAGAGAAGAGAGTGTATTGGAGTATATATCTTATTCTTAGTACCTTGCATATTGTTTGGTACACAGCAAAATTTATTTAAAAAGTGAGTGATCCATTACTATAATACATAATTTTATTTACAAGTGTTATGCATTGAATTCTATTTCCCAAAATTCATATGTTAAAGTCTTAAGGTCTGCTTCTTCAGACTGTGACCTTACTTTAGAACATGATTGTTTAAATACTTAACTGGTCCAACAGGAGTAGGATGCGCTGTTCAACTAATACAACTGATATCCTCACTAAGGGGAAGATGCAGGCACAGGGAGAAGCCATGTGAAGATGCAAGTGCATGTTGGGGTAGTGCTTTCATACTCCAAGAAGTATCAGAGATTGCCAGCAAGCACCAAGAGCCAGGAGAGGCGTGGAACCTATTTTTTCTGACAACCCTAGAAGGAACAAACCCTCCTAACACCTTGATCATGGGTTTGTAGCCTCCAAAATTGTGACACAATAAATTTCTGTCATTTAAGTCACTCATTTGCAGTACTTTGTTATAGCAGCCTTAGGAAACTAATACAAGTTAGTAGCATCATCATCTTAAGATTATATATTATATTTGACTCAATATATATTTGACTCAATAATCAATATATAATATTGATTATATTATATATAATATGTATTATATATTACATTTCTTATATTTTTAAGAAATATTATTAATTATATTATATTTATAATATATTATATTTTATATATATATTATATTTGACGGTACTGGGATGGTACTCAGGAAGTGGAAACAGAAGCATCTTGAGTTTATGGACAGCCTAGGCTACATAGTCATCTGAATAAACACCCAATCAGTGTATCAATTTAGTAATCATATATGTGTGTGTGTGTGTGTATATATATATATATATATATATATATATATATATATATGATGGTACTGGGATTTGAACCCAGGGTCTTTGCACTGAGCTACATCACTTTTCCCTTTTTATATTTTTTATTTGGAGACAAGGTCTCATTAAGTCACTAAATTGCCCAGGCTGGCCTTCAACTTGCAGTCCTCTCATTTCAGCCTCCCAGAGTGTTGGGATTACAGATATGTGCCACATGCCCAGTTCGGGTGTTATAATCTTGTGATAGTTTGATTCTACTCTGAAATAACAGCTTTATTTGGTATTTGTTATGGTTTTTTGTCTACGTGTCCCCCCTCCAAAGCCCCATGCAGTCATAGGTGGGATTTTTCAGAGGTGACTGGATCTAGAGTGTGTGATGCTGGGATTAAGCGTGTGATGTTGGGATCAAGGGTGTGTGATTACTAAATTGGGTTGGCATAGCTCTGGGTAGGGGGAAGGGTGCCCCAACTTGGGTGTTTATTCAGATGCACTATGTAGCCTAGGCTGTCCATAAACTAAGACACTTCTGTCTCCACTTCCTGAGTGCTAGAATTACAGGCATGTGTCACCACAGCCAGCTCAAAATTTATGATTACAGTGTGATCTCTTTCCCATTCTCAAGGACAGCTGATGATTAGTATAACAATAAACTATAAAGAATAGTCCAACTTCTGTGACTTAATTGGGCTCTCTTTTGTATTGAATCGCATTAGATTTAAGCAGACATTTGAGTGGAGTATTATTCTAAGTTGTTTTTTTGTTTTTTGGGTTTTTTTTAAGACAGGATCTCACTATGTAGTTCAGGCTGGCCTTGAACTCACTATGCAACCCAGGCTGGCTTCAAATATGAGGCAACCCTCCTGCCTCAGCCTCCCAAGTGCTGGGATTATAGGCATGAGCCACTACACCCAGCTACATTGATTTTTAAAAATTAGAAAATTTTAAAGTATTTTCATCAATAGTATAACTTCCAGGGTGTTATAATTTAGATGTAAAATGTCCCCTGAGAGTCTCTTGTGTTTAGTATTAGGCTTTTGTAAGGTGATTGAATCCTAGGGACATTATGCTCATCAGTGGATTAAGCAAACTATTACAGAGGGGCATAATGATAACAAGTACCCAGCAGAAGGCTGCATATAGAAAACAATTAGTAAACAGTATAATGAGTCCATGAACAAGTGAATGAATATGTGAATGGATTTAGAAAGCAGGTTAGAAAGCTTTTAAAAACTGGGCCACCCAGGAGCAATTAACAAGGATTTTTGTGTTGTAATAATAGCCCTAGGATCATACTTATCATTTATACCTTTTTAAGGAGCAAATTAAAGAGACTCAAAGAGATAGCCATTCAGAATTGATTAAGAGACCTAAGAGACCACCTAGAAGAGATGCATGATTAAATTGAGAACTGACAGAGCCTGTGGGGTTTATCCCTGAAAAACTGCCAACCTCCTCCTGCCAGAGGGATACTAAATTCCAGCCCCATCCAGCCAACAGTTGGCTAGAGTAAAAACAGCTCAGCTTCCTTCATACCTTCATACTTGGAGAGGTAATAGACAATAATTGTGACCATTAAGCAGGATTTTGCCACCTAAGAGATTAGTAAGGCCCACTTCTATGTGTCTGAGTGGGCCAAGGAGGTGTGACTTTGGGGTCTATGTATGGTCCCTGGACCTTTCCTCTCTGGCACTGTTCTCCTGCTCTGCTTGCTCCAGCTGCCATAACCTAAGCAGTTTTGTGCCACCAATGCCCTTTCACCACGATGTTCCTCCATTGGAGCCAGCTGACCATGGATGGAACCCTCTGAAATCATGTGCCGAGGTAAATTCCTCACCCTTTGAGCTGTGGGTGTTAAATTTTGAATCCCAGTGATGGGAAAGCTAATGAATCCAATAAATTTCTGAGATTTTTAGAGAAGTCTTATCATGAGTAGCAACTGATGATGAAATGATGGTTTTTCGTACTGTAGACTTCTGTCATATTGATATGGCAAGTGAGTTCAGTAAGACAGGCACTCACAAGAAAACTGAAAAGGCAGGAACAAACAAAGCTTTATTAAGCCAGCTGATGGACAGTCCTTAACCAGGGCTAGAGATGTCCATGATGATCTGGATCTCACCTTTGGTTTAAGTACATTTTTAGATTTCCATAGTAACCATTACCTCATTTTGAGGAATCTTACAAGAATGTCACACAATTATCACAGAGTTTACCCTTCCCAGAAGCTGTCGAACAGCCAGATTCCAGATGATCATTGCAGTTTAACTTTTAGCCTACTTCCCAATCTGTCCTGTTTGTTCTCTTCCCATTTTACGACTCTGCTCTCCTTTAAGTAGGTTGATAACTAAACAAGGGGAGGGGGTGAAGAGTGGGGTCAACTACAGTTTAAGTGAATTTAAGTGACATCTCTTCATATGGAGTTAAAAAAAGAAAATAGAGTCTCTCATGCCTATCAATATCAGACAAAATTCAGTTGTTAAGAAGACTCACTTTGGAAATATTCTAGGACAGTTACTCATTATATTACCATTCTTGTGTCTCCAATGGATGGGGATATGTTACTTAGAATTCAAAAGTACTGTAGGGGCTTTTTTTCTCTAAACTGGGCTAACAGGATTCATATCAGTAGGAAAATTACTGTCAGAATTCTACACTCACAGGTTCCACACTGGAATGTCCAAAATATTACAGATTAAAAATACATGAGGAGCCAGGCATGGTGGAGTATGCCTATAATCCCAGCACTCAGGAGGCTGAGGCAGGAAGATTGCCATGAGTTCATGGCCAGCCTGGGCTACATAGTGAGTTCAAGGCCAGCCTGCACTACATAGTGAGATCCTATCTCAAAACAAAACAAAAATACATGAGGAAAATTGTGTGTGTACTGAACATGTACATACTTTTTTGTTGTTATTATTTCCTGAACAATATAGTGCAACTACTTACATAGTATTACCATTGTATTAAGTGTTGCAAGTAACTTAGAGCTGGATTAACTTATGAGAGATGTGGGTAGGCTATAGGCAAATACTATATCATTTTATTTTATTTTTTTCCTCCACCATGTGAGAGTAGATATTTATTTCCTTCTACTTCTTAACTCTTCATACTAGGAACCTGGATATTTTCTTATATAATCCACTGCACTTGTCAAATTGGGAAATTTATTATTGTTATAATACCTCAGTCTGTAGTATATTATTCCAGGTAGTCAATTATACTAATAGTGTTCTTCATAGCAATTACTTTTTTCTATACAGGCACCATGTCAGGACAACAGGTTGCATTTATTTGCCATTGTTTAATCAGTCGCAGCTCCTCAGCTTTTATTAGTTTTGTTATTTTGTATGTCATTGAAGTTTCTGAGTTTTCCATGTTTGTGTGAACAGCTAGGGCAATCGGCCCTTCAGGGGACAATTGGAAGTTTCTGGAGATATTTTTGGTTGCCAAAGTTCAAAGGCCCAGATGTGGATGGACTGATGTACAGCAATATAATGTATTTAAGCTATACCATTTCATAAATTGAAGTCAAGCACTATGGATTTGGGTACCTACAGGGGTCCTGGAGGGAATCACTGTACTCTCTTTATTACTTTGCTCCCTTTGCAGAGGCTGCTAAAAGAAGAGGAAAGGACTGAAATTCCAAAGTTTCCACCAATATCTCAATCCCACCAAAAGAAGGACTCAAAATAGGTGTTCCTTAATTTAGCAGAGCATGTGATGAATTTTAATGTGCAAAAGCAAACCAGGCAGAAAACTAAATTGTTTTGAAAATAAGATGTGATAATCAGAATGAAGTGTCTCTTTCTAAAGAGATTAGCCTGAAGAATGAATCCAAAGACTGCTGACTATTGGAAGTGACCAGTGGAAAATTCCAGCCGATGGGATTGCTGAGGATGAATACAAGAATATCTAAAAATCCATTGTAAGATGTTTTAGTGGAGGAAAGTAAACTCTATTTCCTTAGTCTACTATTGAATTAATGATTAAATGAATGATAAAATAGACATTAGATTGTTTTGTTTGGGGATGTTTGCTTGTTTGTTGCTGTAGGGTGTGAACCCTGGGGATTGAACCCAGGGTCTTCTCACTGAGCTACATCCCCAGTCCTTTCTTATTTTTTATTTTAAAATAGGGTTTCAAAATAAATAAATAAATAAAATAAAATAGGGTTTCACTAAATTGCTAAATTACACGGGCTAAGCTTAAACTTGTGATCTTCTTGCCTCAGCCTCCCAGAGTGCTAGGATTACAGACATTTGTCACCACGCCTGGCTTAATCTTTCTATAAAATTCTGTGTACACATGCCCTCTTATAAAGCTTTCATATGAACAATATGAGTGGCTGTTTTGTTGTTATTGCTTTGTTTTGTTGAAATGAAAAATCATGTTCTTTGGGTCAGTGCTGTGCTTAAGAGCTCAGTATCAGGAAGACAGATTTAGAAAAAGATTGAGGGAATTTAAAGGAACATTTGATTTATCACCAAATGTAAGGGGAAGGTCTACACAATTTTTCAAAAATTTGCATAGACATTGATAATTTCCTACCACTTTGTCTGTAATTTGGTAAGCCCCCCCTATTATTATGTTATCCTTCTTTTACTCTTTAAAAAAAAAAATTGCATAGAGCTTGTCAATTAAGATGACTCTGGCTTCAAGTAACCAAAAAACCAAACAAAACAAAACAAAAACCCTGATTTGACTTGACTTAAATAATGAAGGAGTTTATTATCTCACACAACAGGAACTATAGAAAAAGGGCAGGAAATATGGAGGAAGGGTGGATGGTTGATATCAAGCACTTAGGTTCTTTCAATATGTTCATTCTGACATTTCCTGTGACAGTAAGAGGGCTATAATCATGCCTGGAAAAAAAATCTATCTGTAACACCCAGAAACAAGAAAAAAACACCATTTCCTGAGGGTCTTCCCCTTCTGAATGAGGAAATCTCTCGAAAAAGTAACTACAGCAGAACATTAAATCAGTTTCCTGGCAAGGGGGATTGCCTCCATTCTGAAAAACCTTAACTAGCTTAGACCAACCAGGATTCATTCCTGTTCCCTTCACCTGAGTGGCAAAGGGGATAGATGTGTACCTTAAAAAACTTAAGGTTGATACGTTACAGTGTGACCACCATTGACTGCCATTTGAGTCTCACAGAAAACAGAATTATTGTATTAATATGTGTCAAATACAGATATTATGCATGCTAGTGGATTTTGGAAATCATTTGTGTAAATTCTTGGATCAGGCAGCTTGTACTATATTAAGGCTAATTTGATTAGAAGTACTGCAGTCATAAGTAAAGATTTCAGTGATTCCCTAAAAATGCTTTTATTTATATGGAGATTTAAACTTGATTTTGTTTTCTTAAAAAGGAGCTAGGACACAGAATAATGTGTTCAGTTTAAAGCATAACATTTTATGAAAACTAGAATATAACAAACAAACCATACACTAAGAGGATTGGGGAAAAGATGGAGATGTTTAACTTGGGGAAAATACTTGGAAATATATCTCAGGAATCTTTAAATTTTTGATTGACACATAATACCTATACATATTTATGAGTTGGAGCTGATGTTTTGATACCTGTATACATTGGGTAATTATCTACTCAGAATAATTAGCTTATCTGTTACCTTAAACGTCTCTCATTGCTTTATGATAAGTACATTCAAGTTCCTTTCTTCCACCTATTTTAAGAAATACAATGCATTAAAAATCTTAGTTTATTTGAAGAGTTAGTATTTAGAATAGAGTGTAGATCTATTCTGTGCAATTCTACAGGTTAGAAGTAGGGCAGAGGTGTAGAAACTACACTGAGATGTGCTTTGGTTCAACATATAGTATCACTTAAAACTGTCTATGAGGCCAGGCGTGGTAATCCACGCCTCTAATCCCTGACTTGGGAGGCTGAGGCAGGAGGATTGCTGTGAGTTCGAGGCCAGCCTGTGCTACTAAGTGAGTTCAAGACCAGCCTGAACTACATAGCAAGACCCTGTCTCACAAAAACAAACAAACAAAAAGACCCAGAAAACTGCCTATGAGCTTTCTCACAAAATATTGGGTTCTCTATTAGAAATTTCCAAGATCTTACATGACCATCTAGCATCAATGTGGTTGAACAAATCTTGCTCTGGGTAAGAAACAGACCAGATCAAAGTAACAGACTAAACATGCCGCCTTCTTGTGAACTATTATCCTGTCTTACAGGTTGTGACCATTTTCTGTGTCCACCAGGCTGGGCTATGGAACGCCCATGTGGTTAAACATCCTGGATGAGTTTGCGAGAATGTTTTTAGATGATATTAACAACTGAAACCGGAGACTGAGTAAGCTGGTTGCTCTCCCTAATGTGGGTACCCTCACCTGAGGGCCTGGAAAGGCTAAAAATGCTGATCTCTCTACAATAAGAGGAAACTTCTCCTGCCTGACTCTTTGAGCAGAGACACAGGTCTTATCTTGCCTGCAGTCTCATATTACATAAAACATCAGCAGATCTTAGTTTCAAGCCTGATTGCCTTCCTGCTGAACATATACCCCTTGCTCTCCTGGTTCTCAAAAATTTGGGCTCAGACTAGAACTACACCTTGGTTCTCCCGGGTCTCCAATTTGCTACCCAGAGATCTTGGAACTTCTTAGTCACTATTGTCACACAAGTCAATTTCTGTTTCTACACACACACACACACACACACACACACACACACACACACATACCCAGGTTCTCTGGAGAACCCTGACTAATACTTGGGCTGAGAATGTCTTCCAAAGCAAGCCATTTCTTCATTTCTTGTAGATGAGTGAAGCACATTCTCTAGGTTATTCTGTTTTTACTTATTTTTGGATTCTGAGGATGATTAACATTCTAGGTCTATGACGCTGTATCTGGCGGCACATTGCTGTAATTCCAACACTTGGGAGGCTGAGGTAGGAGGGTTGCCATGAGTTTGAAGACAGCCTGAGCTCCATAGTAAATTCAAGGCCAGCCTGAACTACATAGCAAGACCCTGTCTCAAAAAAGTAAATAAATTAAAATAAAATAAAATTCTAGTTCTACTTCAATTTTTACTGGTTCACTTGTAATGACTGAGTTCTTTTTACTGGAAACCAGAAACAGATAGCCTACAGGGTCTTTCCCCTACCTCAAGATTCATGGTAAAACAATGTTTGAGAAATTCGTTGGTCCAGAAAGACCACCTCAAAAATGTCTTTTTTTTTTTTTGGATTTTTTCCCGTACCAGGAACCAAACTCACGACCTTGTGCTTGCCAGACAGGCGCTGTGCCACTGAGCTAAATCCCCAGCCCCTAAAAATGTCATTATTATAGTGACTTATTGCTTTCATATTTTTTCCTTTGGGATTTGTTATTTTTGTACCTGCCCCAAAAGAGAAAATTTAATTACAAAAAATTAGAAATAGAATTAGAAGCGAGACATAGATTGCATTTTTACATAACCATTTCAAAAATATAAAGACATTTAGGGTTTAAACTTCTAGCTACATCTGATAAATTTTTGTCAGGTAGTAGAAATCTGCTGTATTGAGCACCCACTTGTAGTTTTCTTAGTTGAACTCTGGGAAACCTTATGCAAATGCAAAAAGAAAGAATCCTAATCTCATTCTCTGTGACAATGATTAGTCTGTGATCCGTAGCAGGAACAAAGGAGCAAAGTAAAACTATTATTCTGTGCTGCATAAATTTACTCCACCCTGGTGACTTTTGCTGAGCATGGAATAGAACTGGCCAGATGGCGGGACACAGATAACAAACCAGTTGCTATATTTGTGCCTGTACGTGAGGGTGGGCCCAGTATTTTCCATTTTAGTTAGAGGCAAATTCGAAAACTCCAAACACAATACCCAATTAGCATCCAGACTATCAAAATCCAAGAAAGCATTTACACAACAGTTGTGAGAAGCCATATGTAATTAACTGTTAAACAATTTACAACCTAAAATGCATCAATTTGTATGATTACAGAATATATTCCTTTTGTAATTGGTACTATAATTAAATATATACTCTTTTGTTCCAGGTGAGTTACATAAAGTTGCCTCCAATCATCATTTTATTTTGAATCTTTCCAGAGATAAGTGGCACAATTTTTATTTCTTCCTGAAATGTTTTTTACCAGTACACATTGACTGTGATGTTTGCTTTCCATCAGTAATTACATGACATATTCAAGTTCTCATTCTCAGAACTCTATAGGTATGTTAAGTACTCCCAATATTTTGGACTACTGTATCTTTAAGAATTTTTTGTTACCATCTTCACCTCTAAATTATGCTGTTTACTTAATACCATAGTTTTTCCTTCTTTGAGGAGTGTCTGAATCTTCTTCTTTGTTTGCATGTTGTGCTAACTAAAGTAATGTTCCTGTCAGGATGTCCCTCTTAATCTTCAAAACATAAGAATATGTTAGATTATACAGCAAAAGGGAATTAGCGATGCAGGTGGAATTAAGGTTGGTAATCAGCTGACTTTAAAATAGGGAAGTATCCTGGATTAGGTAGATGGGTCCAGTGTAATCACAGTAACCTTTAAAATATAAAAGGGAGAACCAGAAATAGTTGCCTAGGTTGAACTTGGCATTTCTGGCTTTGAAGGTGAAGGAAGAGAGCATGAGCCAAGGAAGTCAGGCAGCCTCTGATATACACCCTGCCAACTTTTTGACCTTAGCCCAGTAAGGTCCAGAAATCTTAGATTTCTGTAAAATAATAAACTTTCGTGGTTTGAAACCACTAAGTTTGTGGTAATTCAAATTGCAGAAGCAATACATTTGTTCTGTTTTTGGTTTTTTTTCTCTTGGCACTTCCTGTACAGAGATTCTATTTCTACTGAAATTCTTAATAACCTTCAGGCAAAATCCAAAGATCCTAGCATAGATATGCTCCTTTCATGATGCTTTTACTTTTTCTTTTTCTTTTTTTGGGGGGGTACGGGGAATTGAACTCAGGACCTTGTGCTTGCCATGCAGGCACTTGTGCTGCTGAGCAACATCTCCGGCCTGATTCTTTTACTTCTGTCAACAAAATTAATTTAACTAGGGAAACTGGTGAAAAAACCTAAAATGGGCAAAAGTGCCATTCTCATATGGGTATAAAGATGCAATTTATAAAAATTGGCTTAGAAATGAAGAGATATTTACTAATAGTTCTAACAGCTCTCAGTGGCCAATAATTTATTCAATGTCTATAAAATATCCAGCACAGTACCCTAGGGAAGTTAAAAATGGGGATGATATAGACTGTTGAGCCAGTGATCACTGAACAAGAGGAGACAGAGGTTGAAACACAGGAAGTGGAAAGGAGATAGAGCGGGTGGTAGAGAAAGTTTAATGGGTGGTCTTGAGAATGGAAACAAAAACAGAAAACGAAGACAGGAAGAGAATGTGGCAAAGAACTCTCAGGAGACTTGGTGTCCTAACTGTGATAAAAACCCAATAAATATTCACAGAACGACCAACGTCACACTGTGATTGCTTCTCAGTGGAAAAAGGCTAATGCTGCCTAATGTACGCTTTCGACATGGGTAAGGGCTAATTAAAATTTTCACATTTTCTGGAGTTTCATTCTATATTACAGAATTAATTATTAATTATTCAAAGAAACATAAAAAGCTAAAAATACTTGCCTTGGAGAGAGGAACTTTTAATCTTGTTTGATGCTTTACTTAAGTGTATCAGTTCGATAATCATGTACGGCACTAGGCTAAATCATACCACTACCTAGCTGTTCATATCCTAACTATCCAGAACCTGTGGATATTTTACTTCCTGAGGCAAAAGGATTTCACAGATGTGACTAAGACAAGGAGGAGCTTGAGATGGGGAAATTCCCTTAAATCACCTAGTAATGTAATCACAATAGTTCTTGAAAGAGGGTCAGTGTCAGACTGGAGCTGGAAGGACAGAAGCAAAGGTCAGCTATGAGATGCAGGCTTTGAAGACAGAGGGCTTCAGGTAAGGAGAGTCAGCCTCTGAAAGCCACAGAGTCAATGAATAGACTCTCCCTCCAGCCCTCCAGAAGGAGCCCGCTCCTGCCAACCTGTTTTAAACCTCCAACCTCTAGCACTGTAAAAATAATACATTTGTTTTCCTACTAAGCCACTAAATCTGTGTCAATTTGTTACAACAGCAATAGGGAACCAAAAATAGAAATAAAGCCATGAATGTATAAAACTATGACTATAGAGGGGATCGTCCAAGAAGAACGTGTAGCCTGATAATGTGCCTACAATTCTTGGAACTGCAATATTTATGCAATGAGAGAAACATCCAAAAGACAGTAGAGGGAAATAAACAGTGATGTATATAGTATCACAGACGCCAAGAGAAGAGATTATTTCAAAAAGGCAGGAATGGTCAGGGGCTTCAAATGTTGTTGAAACATGCAGTATTAAAAGGCATTGTGTAGGCCAGTTGTGGTGGTGCATGCCTGTAATCCCAGCATTCAGGAGGCAGAGGCAGGAGAATCACCTTGATCCAAGACCAGCCTGGGATACATAGTGAGTTCAAGGTCAGACTGAACTGACAGTGAGACCTTGTCTCAAAAAAATGAAGGCATCATGCAGTAGAAATAATGTTGATGCCTTTATCAAGACTAGTTTCACAGCAGTGTTGGGGTGAAAGCCCTTTTTTTTAATGGTTGAAGAGTAACCTAGAGGAGAGGAAATGAATATAACAAACAGACAATTCTAAATTTTTGTTTAGTAAAAAGGACAAGGATTCAAGCAGAAGCTGAAAGGATAATATGCATGAGGGAGACACTATAAACGAATGAGAATGCTAATGGAGGGGAGCCAATAGAGAGTGAGAAGTTGACCCAACAGCAAGAGTAATTGATGTAGTAAGGACCCCAAGTAGACAGGAGCTGATATCCAAAACACAGATTGAATAATGGTCTTATAAAAAGCCTGGAGGAGGAAAGGATCAGTAGGTTTAAAAGTTAAGTTTAAGTAATGACTAACATGGACTATCCCATTTTCCACTGAATTTTTATAAACTACATAGTCTGAGTATAAAAAAAGACAAAGAAAAATAAAATGTGCTCACATGTCCTACTTAATACTATTTTCTCTGACTCTCAAGACAAACCACATAGATTTATGGGCCCTCGCCTGCCGTTTCTTCTTTTGTAAGATGCCTGGTGCAATGTCTGAAATACTGTATAGTTAATCTTCAGTTACTGGAAACCTAATTCCCTTCCGTGGCTGCTTCATTAATGATGGCATCTGATTCTTCCGGTTTCTCTGATCTGTACCTGCTGGTCTAATTTATTCTACTTGCCAGATGGCTCTTAACTTTATAAATATCTTCTGTTCTGCTTTACCCGTACTTCCACTTTCCCGGGGAAAAAATCCATTTATGATATAATTCATTTTAGCAAAATTTATTTAAAGATTAAATTGTATTCTGGACAAAGATGTGAAGCTATTCTGTATATATACACACCCACATTAGAATATTGGAGCCTCTAAAAACTGATGCAAGAGTGTGTGGTAATCCCTCTGAAAAATAATACAGCTTATACAATTAAACAAAACCTAAAATGGTTATCAGTTTTCATAGAGACAGATACTGACCAAAAGTAATTTTCACCTACTTTGTCAAAAAGTATCAAAGAGCACTTTAAAACATTAAATTGGGTTCTTCATTTACTAGTAATAAAAACTCAATTTTAGTTATAATAAGCAAGTGTAAAAACACGTTCAAGACAGAAAGATCGAAGAACACTGCAGAAAAGGAATTAAATAGAATCAAGCATATCTATTACCTCATTTAAGGGAACGATTTCATTTGGAAGATCAAGCTATGCAGACATTGGTTTCTAAGTAATGACTACTTAATTACATAAAAATAAGAATCAATTTTGGAACTAGTCCAGTGAAAGAAGGTCAATGCAAATTACCTTATCCCATGTGTCCTACCATCTCTTAACTAAGAGAATATAAATATACAGTATCATATTTTTTCCAAAATTTTATTTTATAAATACATCATTAACATTTCTCTTAGTGACTGGGGATTTAGCTCAGCGGCAAAGCGCCTGCCTGGCAAGCGCAAGGTCGTGAGTTCGGTTCCCGGTACCGGAGAAAAACCAAAAAAAAAAAAAAAAACATTTCTCTTAATATACCAGAAATTATTAAAAGAAATAATATAGAAATATCTTCAGCTGTACAAGTGAAGGGCTTCCATGACAAATGAAGGTTGAGGATGCCATCTTTTTTGTACATAGGAAATATTAATATCTAATACAATCTTACCTAATTTAATCCTAGCAAAGTGAAAGCTAAAACAGTAGAGACCTATTATTTAACACATGACTTACCATTGTTCTAAGCACTCTGCAGATACTAGCCCATTCAATCTTAAAATCATGTAACAGAATATAGTTAACAAGTAATAAAAAGAGAAATTGCTATTTTTCTCCCCACCTTGGGTTCTTGCCCCTATCAAACAGTAAAAGGACAGCAAAAATTCAATGAAACCAAACTGAACTCATAAGATTTGAGTTACAGTAGTTCTGGTTATATTTAGGGTTTGGTGTGACCTTGAACAAATTACTGGAACTAGAACTTTCTAAATCTGGGTCATCTTTAGAACCTGAGAATGTTACGGTGACAGATGCCTTGGGCTTCACCCAACATGTTCTAATTGATTATTCAGAGAGGGACTTTAAAATCCGAATTTCCCTTAACGTGATGCAGGCTATTTTGTTGAGTAGCTGCATTTGGGACCCACTAATCCAGGTCTTATGCTCTAACCTCCTTAGAGAGCCAGTATGACAATATGGGGCCCACGGGCTGGATGAGAAGGGTGGATTCTAGGTACCAGAAACTGTCATTATCCCAATCTTTGTGTGTCAACAGAAAGGTCATCTGGCATATCTAAGCCCAGATGGATACATTATCCTGTTACCCTACAGGTGACTGTCATCTTCACCATCTACTTAAGTCTAGCCCTCTCCAAGGCATGGTGTCAATAAAAGTTTAGCCTGAAAGTGAGACAATGGTCCCACCAGTATAGAACCAGAGCACACTACCTTTACTTGAATGGCAGGACAACTGTACTCACCATGTCCCTGAACGTTTCTAAGCTGATCACTTTTTTTTCTCCTTAAAACTAAACATCACAATATACTTTTTATTCACCCCTAAAAATATTTTCTGACTACTGATGTGTGACACCATGCAGGAAGAAACAGCTATAATAAAACATGTACTTTATTTTTTCACTGATGGCAACAAACTGCTATTAAACAACTTTCTTACTTGACCCCAAATCCATCTATGAAGTTTTGTTGTTACTAGACATATAGTTAATGTATCCTCATATATATTTGTTTGTTTGAGACAGTGTCACTATGTATTCCAGGCTAGACTCAAACCTGCAGCAATCCTCCTGCTTCGGCCTCCTGACTGCTGGGATTACTTAGCCCCTCATATATTTTTGTGATGTTATAAATATGTAATCTACGGTTATGACTATAAATGTTTATATGTGCACATGCCTGTCAAAAAAGAAATTCTGAAGCCACCAATCTAATGGAAAACATTCACCTACTTTAGGGATAAACATTGGACAAATCTCACAGGACGATGTACTTCATTAAGTATTTCTGAGTAACCAGTACTGCCAGTGGCAGGTTTGCAGAAATGCTCATCTTTCTGTTTCAAACATGTAACCGCATGTAAATACTTATTCTATAGAAATACGAGCAATGCTTTTAACACAAAATTCCAGCTAAATGACTGCAGTCGACGAATCATTAGTTTTGAAACCTGACTGACGAATCCACACTCACCTATTTTCTCCAAGAAGCATATATTAGCTATGAGTAATAGTGGACCTAAGAATTGTAGTTACTAAAACCTCCCTTCTTTTTTTTTCGGTTTTGCTTTTTTTCTGGTACCGGGAATTGAACTCACAACCTTGCACTTGCCAGGCAGGCGCTGTGCTGCTGAGCTAAATCCCCAGCCCCCAACTTCCCTTCTTTTACTTATTCACAAGTCAAGAAGAAACATAGGCCTACTTTATGTTTTATTTATTTTATTTGTACACATCTGCAGTACATGTTTACATTCATGTTAGAAAGTAGGTACACGTAGGTAACACAGCTTGATTCTTTTTAATCCTTTCTCTGCCCACCCACCCCTCTCTGCATCTCTAAATCCCCTTTTCTCATTTTCACTTTTGTTGCTATTTTTAGTTCATGTTTACAGCATGTAACGTTTACATTCATTGTGGGTATTTGGTATATGTACATGACACATCTTAAATCTTTTTACTTCCTCTTCTCCTTTCCACTTCCCTCCCCCTCCGTCTGTCTCCTAGATCCCTTCCCATTTAGCTATTACACAGAATAAATTTGACACATCTGGGGAAAATAGATACCTTGAAAATATAATGGTAAGTGAAATCAAACACACAGCTTAAACATCGTACAGTATCTTTTTTTTTTAGTACCTCTCATTCTGAGTTAGGCAAAGTACAAATAAAGAGCAAAATAAAGGCTTGATATCAGGAAACAGGGAGACAGATCTAAGCCTATTCTAAAACAGGATTTTTCATGTTCTTTGAGCTGCCCAGGGAGCAAATTTAGGAATGCTCATGAGTTCTACTGGATGTTAGGGCTAATGATTAATATGTACTTATAATTACACCCTTTCATCCATGTACCTCAAAGAGCTCTTAGAGCATTCATTTCTTATTTCTTATATCTCCAAGAAGCAGACTGGTAGAAAGTTATTATTATCTTTATTTTATAGCCAGAAAAACTAGGGCATAGAAAGGTGAAGTGACTTCGCTGGGGTCAGGTCAAAATGGTGACCAACTAATAAAAAAGGGACTCAAGTTAATTATTTTCAGTTCTAGTTCAGTATATCACCTTTTATACACTTAACACACCTAAAAGAATTTCTATTCTAGGAACATTGAAAATAATGTGTTTCATCTAAGAACTAAAGGTGTGTGAATGAATTTGTTTTTCACTTTGTGTTTTAAAAAATGCTGCTTTACAGGAACGTAGAGCAAAAACTAGTAATTAGTCTTTGGTTTGCTTGTGTAGCTATTATTTATGGGGCTTTTGTTATTTGTGGTTTTCTGAAGCCTCTGCTCAAAATGAACTATTCTGACTGCATCATGCTAGGTTAGCACAGCTGGGACTGCCGAGACAGGCTGACTAATGAATCTGAGGCTGTCTTTCATGGTGTTCCTATTGTTTGCTCTTGAAGTCACCCTCCTTGTGGTCCTCCATTCAGCAAATATTTGTGCAGCCCGTCATCCTCAACCTTTGGTCTGTGGTAGTCTAAGGTACTGCCAACCATTAAAGTACTTTTATTAAAATATCAACATAGGTAATATTTCATCTTATGAGTTTATAGTGATGAATGAGCGCTACCATACTCAAAGCCTGACCTTAAGCTGGTGTGATAGTGAATTCCAGCATTCTTAGGTAGCAGGACTGCAAGTTCAATTTCAGCCTGGGGAACCTTAGCAAGACCCTTTCTCAAAATAAAAAAGTGCTGGGGTCGTAGCTCAGTGTGAAAGTCCTGGGTTCAATTCCCCATATGTACTGAAAAAAAAAAAAATAAAAAGCCTGACCTTTAGGATCCTCTCACCATTAAGCATTAAGTAGTAGTGCTGAGCTATGGATGGGCACATAGGACCACACTGAAACCTTTCAATTGGGATTTTTTTTTTTTTTTTTAATGTAACACTCAAGGAATTTTCCCAAGTTAAGGCAGGGAGAAAGGAGAAGTGGTTTTGAAACTGCAGTCCTCTTGATGAGATCACATAATCCTGTGGTGTTTCTAACGTCAGTTCACCTCCCCAGACCTCGACTCAAGTTAAGAACTGCCATTCTTCAAACTCACAAAGTCGAAAGCTGAACTCACTTTCTGCAGAAAAAAAAAAAGTTCGTCTCACAGCCCACCTCAACCCTTTCTCACGCCATTTAGTAAAATACACGTTTATCCTGCCCCTCCCCCAACATAAAACAACGCATCATTATTGCCCCTGCCATTCTCTTACCCAGCTGTCCTCAGCAACCAATTATCAGACGGTCTGGTCTCCTAATATTATAGAACTCTATTTCTTTTGGACGCTCACTGTCACAACAGTCCTTGTCTTTAATCTTCTTGAGTTCTCCAATGGCTCCTCGTCTCAACGCTTTGCCCTGCTCTTCCCCAGCAACTAATCTGCCCCTCTCCAACAAAAGAATAGCTTACATTGTAAATCTGCCCAGCGCCATTACTCGCTCACCGTGTCATAAGGGCAAGGAGTTCGTGATGTGGCTTCTGTTTCGGCGGCCTCATCTTTTCCAGCGACCCAAGCTTGAACTTTTAAGACCTGTAATTACTACTCAGCCTTTTCTCAATTAGTTGACCCTGTGATGCACAGCTTTCCTGTACGGATCCGAATTTGCCTTCTCCACTATTTTTATGCTGGAAAAATGCCTATGTAGCTTCAAAACACTAACGTCGAGTTTTAGTCCTTTCCTCTGTGCACCTTGATACACTATAGTTCTAGATACAATTGTTTGCTTTCCTGTCGGTCCACTCGGACATTCCTTCAGCGGGTAATGCCAAGCACGTGGATGATACTCAAATTGGAGACGGAGAAGCAATGAGAATGAATAAGTATCAAGAAATAAGAATCTGCTACCGGACGATGGGCAAAGTATCTACTTCGAATCTGTGGAGGGACATAAATACAGCAGCCAACTTAGTGAAAAGACTTATGCCACTCGATCTGCGCTGTGGGCCGCAGGGCGATCTCGGCGCCACACCGACATCACACCTGCTGCACGAAGGCGACCTGCGCGCCTCGGAAGCAGCCGCGGAGCATCGGCGAGGGCGGTTTCCCGAGGCTGGAGAGCCCCGAAACCCCCAACCAGAACCTGCGTCCAGCCGCCACCTAAGACTAAGACCACGACACGCCACGTCACACCGGGAAAATCCCGGCCCCGAGACACAGCGGCCCCCGCCCAACGACGCCTGGGGAGAAGAGGCTGCCCCCAGCAAGCAAGATGGCGGCCTCCCCTCCCTTCCCGAGAACCTCTTCCCGGTCCCCAGCAGAAGACAGGACGCCGCGACCCGAGAACCTCCGCGAGGCCCGGGGCCACTCCCGGACCCCCGGGAGGTGACTTCACCTCCCCGAGCGCAGAGTCGAAGGAAGGGCCGCCCGTGAGAGACACAGGGGGCGGAGGCCGGCCAACCCGCGCCCTCGAGAGCCTTTGTTCTCCAGCCCTGACCGCCATCACTCCGCTCTGCGCCCGCGGGCCGGAAGTACTCCCGGTCGGCCCCGCCCCGCTCCCGGCGGCCCGGAAGTGATCGGCGGCGGCTGCTGCAGAGCGGCCAGGAGGAGGGTGGCTCTCCCCTGAGCGGAGCTCCGAGTCCTCCTCCTTCTCCTCCTCCAGCCGCCCAGGCTCCGCCGCCGCCCGTCGGACTCTGCCTCTTCCTGCTCCTGCCGCTCTGGGCGCAGACTCTCCCAGACGACAAGGGCCGCGGAGCCTCCGGTCAGAGGCAGCACAGCCGCGGCTTCTGGAGCCCGCGGGCGGCGGACAGGCTTGCCGCACACAGGTAAGCGATGCCCCCGGGGCCAGGAGAGCCGGGGCGGCGGCGGGGGTGTGTCCGGGCGGCGGCTGCCGAGGCCCGGGCGAGGAGTCCGGACGCCCAGATTGCACCTCTCGGGCCAGGCTGCGGGACGAGTCCCGGGCGCTGGAACCCCGGCACCGCATTCGCGGCTGTGCGGCGAATGCGCCCCGGGAGCGAAGTCCCCGCGCCCGCAGCCCCTCGGGGCGGCCTCTCGGAAGGTCACCTCGCTTCTCCAGCCGGTGGCACTGAGGTCCCCGCCCGGGCGGTGCCCGCGACCTGGGGGCTCCCAGCTGGCGCCGCCGCAGTCCCCCGCTCCCTCCACCCTTCTCTCCTCCCTTCCTGCCTTTGCACCCCTCGTCTGCACTAGAGCCTCCGCCGGCCCGGGCTCATGTGCGGATAGGATCGGCTTTGGGGACCGAAGTCATGAGACGCTCCTCACTGAGCTGAACAGCTGGCCTTGGGCTGCTGCAGAGGTTGAGCTGCTTCTGTCTGGTAGGATGACCCAGCCTTAGAAATGAGGAGAGGATGGAGGTACCTGGGTGGGGGCCTTTCTTCCGCTGTTTCTGGAAGTGGAAGGTGAGATTTTTCTGCCTGAGCCTGGGCACCTGTGTTGGGAAGTAGGGGGTGGGGGGGCCGCGCGGAGGTGGCAGCGTTGTTTAGAGGTTTAGAGGGAATTAGGGAGTTCCCTGGCTTTTGCGTGGAAACCTGAATGTCCAGACTTGTGAGAGCTCAGTCGAGTGTCATTGAGGTTATGTGAGAACTCCAGTGCCACGCCCTATAAAATACAGTAGTCTGATGTGTGCGAGGAAAAGAACCTTTATAAAACGTGTGTCCTGAGTTCATCATTCTTTCCACGGAAGTAAATTGCAACTTTAATAACCGTTCCAAAAATAGGATAGCACATTTAGTAAGGAAACTCTCACAGTCGAAGGCCTTCCTTTTAGCTTATGTTTGTTAATGTATCAGATTGGCCTGTTTTTGACTCCATTAAAATGTTTTTAGATGTTGAATTTTTTTCAGGGCAGGAGCTTTGTCTTGAGTGTTTCAGCGCAGTGTATCTAGAACACAGTGTTTTTTGCACGGGATGAATGAATGAATGAATTGATGGATGTGTAGGTGATCTCACCTTCCAGAAGTGTCGTTTATTTTATTGACCTAGAGTGTTTGTTCGTTTGGTTGAGGTTCTTGGCACTTGTGGATTTTGCTTTGCCTTTCTGTTCTTCAACAAGATTAAGGAACAATCCCCAAAACTCTACCCTTCCCTGAAAGGTTAAAATTATATTTGGGGGATTGTTATTGGGCAGTGTAATAACTTGTATTCCAGTGTTCAGTGCTTACAGTTTGAGCATATCCACGGTTAAGAGGAAGAGATTTCCTGGTGATGGGCATTACGTTTTTGTTTGGCATTAATAACTGTACCCTGTTTTAATCAAAAGGAGGAATTGGGGAGTTAATACTGTGTGGGGAACGTGGTACATCACAGGATTGCTTATAGTGGCTCCTTCTTCTCACTGATGCCTGAAGTCCTCTGCTATCTAATGTGACCTTGATAAGATTTACCAGTAGCCACTTACACATTTCTTTCTCGAGATCCAGCTGCTATTCTCTGGTGTTTGCTGAGTATGCAGTCATCTGTATCTTTTACTTCGTTGCAACACCCTTTTTTTTTCCTTGCAGGGCTTTCATAAAAGAGGGGGAAAGGCTGACTTACAGAGAAAAATCTTACTGACAGTTTATGAGGGAACATTTTTGTTTATAGATGGTTGTGGTCCAAATCGGAACAAAGTGCTAGCCTCTTCTTTCCTGCCCAGTGTCTAGTGGCACTCCTGTGTTGGTTTTCCAAAGTTTCTGTAGAAACTCACTTTCTACAGAACATAAATAAACATACCAGAATCATTTTTGTTGTTTGCTTTGTTTTGTTTTGTTGTTTAGGTGGTGGGTGGTACTTGGGGATTGAACCCAGGGCCTTTTTTTCTTTTTTTTCTCTCCCTAGACCAGATCTGGCTAAGTTGCTGAATTCCCCAGCCTGGGTTTGAACTTGAGCTCCTGCCTCCTGCCTCAGCCTCCTAGAGTGCTGGCATTTATAGGTGTGTGTCACAGTCCCTGGCTTCAGTATCGCTTCTTATGTATGTGTCTCTGAACAGTATATACACTTGTATTCTTTAATATATGAATGGCAAGGGCAAATCACTTTTAAAGTATTGGAATAAGAAGCTATTAATGTTAATGAGGAAAAATACGCTTTTCAAAGATGGAGGGAAGACAGTTCATGATTTTCAGTGTTTTGTAAAATGTTCGAACTCTTAGACAAAGGAGAGAAAAGCCTGCCATTTCATGTCTCAGCAACATGACCACTATATAGACTCTAGATTTTTCACCTCTTTAATTCAGTAACCCCCTTGGTAATAAATAATACTTCCCATCTATTGATTTCCTGCCAAGCACTGTGATTAGAGCTTTGCTTACATTGTTTCTAATCGCCACATACCTCTGCAAGATGGAGACTTTTTCCATACTTTCCTAACACAGCCTGCAGTTGTTTGCCAGAGACACAGCCCCCTGGCTAGTGTGTAGTGGAGCCTGGGTTTGAAAATAAAATAAGGATTTCTGAGAGTAGTGAGGGTTGCTGTTAACCCTAAAAGGGAGGAAAAGATGATTCTGACGGAGCTGAGCTTGAGGAAAGTGAAGATACTGATCTCAGCACTCTTGGCCATCACGTGTGGCCAGGGTCAGCAGTGACTCTGGCCAGGTGGCCTTAAACAACAGCAGCTGCTCTCCTCTTTATCCCCACTGTGCCTACAGATATAGTAGCAGAGGTGTGCCAGGTCTGTTCTGACCACTGCAGCCATGAATCATGTTTCTCTTTGGATTTAGCATGGCAACTTGAGGATTGCAGAACTTTTGTTAGTGGTCTAATTGCTATTCAGTGCAAAGAGAATGCCCTTCGTTCCTTCTAAGCCTGTGCGTTTTTTTTAATGCAGTTTTTCATAGGCTTAATTTGAAGAATGTGTTCGCCTCTTGGTTCAAAGAGAAAAAAAGATACAGTTCTAAGTAAAACACAGCTCATTCTCTAGTCCCCCCCGTAAGAAGCAGTTCTTTTTTCTTTAGCTCTTAGATGCTTTCCCAAAGCTGTGTGAGTAAATTTTAGAAGAGAATTTGCATCCTTGATTTAATTATATATAAGGTGAAGACTTGCTTCCCCAAAGTCAACAGTAGTCTGTACAAGCCAAAAAAAAAGCAGGCTGCCATAAAATATTATGATACTTTCCTTAAAGGCCTCCACGGCTAGTGTCCTGTATTAGATGCTGGAGACCAATACATGACACACATAATCTTACAGTCTAGAATTCAGTTTCCTTGCTGAACTCACTTTTTGAAACTGAGTATCAGGGTTGACAGTGTCGTTTTGAACAGTAAAACAGTGAGATTAGGACATGCTTTCATTGTGAAGATGGGACAGAGATTCCTAGATTCCACAAAGATCATGCTTGTAGCCATAGAAGCCACAGGATCTCTATTTTTTTCTGCAGTTGAGTAATTAGCATAGTAATCCATTGAAAGTAGATGTTACCACCCAGAATTGCAAGTGTTTTCCTACACACCTTGTGTAGATTTATTCTGGAATACTGCAGCTGCCTTCTGTCCTATGGTTGGCCCTCTCTAATCTTTTCCTTAAAATCTAATCTTTTCCTTTAACATCTTGCAGCTCCTTTTTGCCCGTTAATAAAATCAAACTTCTTTTATCCTTAATCATGTGCAAAACCCTCCAGATGTGCTCCTTACCTAATCAGCTGTCTGACCTCTTCTTTCTTGCATAGTACTTACTGTTCCAGCTGTGCGAAGCTCTTGGAATGTTAGTATTTTTTCCTTCTCCCATTTTGGAGTGCTAGCCACTCCTTCTCCCAGTCTACCACTCTAACTAGGCTTTCGGACTCAGTTCAGGTTATGCCTCTGAAAACCATGTCAATTAGCTCTTTTTTCTGGACCCATCCCTCAATCAGTCAGTCAGTAAAAAAATGAAAGAAAGAAAGAGAGAGGAAGGAAGGAAGGAAGAGAAAGAGAGAAAGAGAGAAAGAAAGAGAGAAAGAGAGAGAGAGAGAGAGAGAGAGAGAGAGAAAGAAAGAGAGAAAGAAAGAAAGAGAGAAAGAAAGAAAGAAAAAGAAAGAAAGAAAGAAAAAGAAAGAAAGAAAGAAAGAAAGAAAGAAATCTTCAAGTCTGGACTCGTTGCATTTCTTGTGTGCTGTCTTGTCTTTAGTTCCAGTACTTACTACTCTAAAGAGAGTGCTTTCATAAGCCTATTTGGTTTACCTTACTCCATAGTTACCTCAGAACTACACAAACAGACACACCCTCTCTTCTCTCAGCTCCTGTTAAGTGCCTTCATAAGCCTTTATCAGAACTTCCCCAACTTTCTCAGTTCTTGACATTCTTATTATATCAGTAATTTTTTCATCGCTAGATCAACACACCTGGCAGTTTAATTTACTAAGTAGTTAGTCCAAATAATTTACTGTCTAACATCTTAGTAGCTTTTTGAGAAATAATACACATGATCTAAATAACTTTTTTTTTTAATATGGGGGATTGAACCCAGGATCTTTGCACTGAGCAACATTTCTTGCCTTTTAGGATTTTTAAAAAAATTTTGATGTAGGGTTTTACTGAGTGGCCCATATTGAGCTCAAACTTCTAATCCTACTGCCATTATCTCCCACAGTACTGGGAATTACATGTGTGCACCACCACATGCAGCTAAGTCACTTTAATTTTTAACTGCATAGTACTCCATTGTATGTACCATGATTTGTTTTTTTCCCAACAAATGTCTTACCTGGAAATTTAAGTAATTTCCAATTACTGATGATGTTATAATTTAAAACTTTGCAAATGTGTCTTTGTATTGTTGGAAGTGTATCTTCAGGCCAAGTGCATGTATAGATCTGTTAGATGTTGCCAAATTCTTCTCCCTATGGGGTTGTACTGTTTCACCTTCTCTCCAGCAATGTATGAGTGCATGTTCCCACAACCCTACCAGTGAGTTTATTGTCAGCTTTTGAATTTTTGCCAAACTAATGGAGAGAATTGGTATCTCAAGTGTAGTTTTCATTTGTATTCTCGTCCAAGCAAATTAAACATTTTTTTCATATGCTTAAGGTCCATTTTACAATTTCTTTTTCTTAATTGTTCATGTTATTTGCACCCCTTCTAGTATCTTTTCAGGCCTTTTTTCTCCCTCTCAACTTTGTAGTTTTATATTTAAGATTATTAGCTATTTAGCTTTAACATATGTTGTAAAGATTTTGCCTAGTCATCTTTTCCATTGCTTATGTTGTTTTTTGCCGTGCAGAAGTATGTTTTGCATAGTAAAATGTATTAACCTCAAATTTATTTCGTTCTCAGTTCTAGTCTTACTTAGAAAGTCTTTCTTGGCCCTCAGGTTATAGAACAATTCACACATGCTTTCTTCTGATACTCAGGTAGTTTATTTTTTCCATTTCCATTTGAAACATATTTCTGTGTGAGGAATAGATCTAATTTATCATTTTTTCCCAATGGCTGCCCAGTTATTTTAATGCTATTTATTTTAAAACAAAACAAAACCTTTCCTTGGAGGAGAATCTTCATCCTCTGAAGTTTTGGGTCTCTGAGACCCGTACTTGGATAATTGGGGATTTATCCCTGCCCTCTTACTCTCCAAGGTCTCCCTGGTTTTCATGTCTACCTACCACAACTTGGACAGTTCTCTGTGTCTGTCACTTCATTTATTCTTATTTAATGTTTATGGATTTTAGTAGCTTTTTTGGTCTTTAAGAATAAAATGATCATTTGTTTATGTCTTATCCATTGCTTTGGTTTAGTTCATAAAACCAAGTGCTGTTACTGTTTTAAGCTTATATTTATCTGGTTACAATTGTTGAAACTTCTTACGCATTCACTGGTCGTTCTAATTTCTTTTGCTGAGAATTATCCTATGTCTTTTGCTTCCCATCCCCACTCTTACCTCTACCCCTAATGCAGGAGCTGATTCTTTTTAATAACAGATTTATTAAGATATAATTCACATACTATAAAATTCACCCTCTTATAAGTGTACAATTCGTTGACTTTTGGTATAATTACAGACTTGTACCACTAATTCCAGAACACATTCATTAGCCCCTGCAAAAGAAATTCGAGCTCATTAGCCATCAGCCCAGATTTTTCTTGTTCCCTCAGTTTGACAATTACTAACCTACTTCCTATCTGTACAAATTTACCTGTTCTGGGCAATGTGGGATTTCCTAAATGGAATCATGTAATATATGATCTTTTGTGTCTGGCTATTTTCATTTAGCATAATGTTTTCAAGGTTCATGAATGCTGTAGCATGTATGAATATATTATCTTTTTTATGGCTGAATAATGTTCCCTTGTGTGGATAGGCAGCATTTCATCCATTCATCAGCTGATGGATATTTGGGTGTTTCCACTTTTCAGCTTTTTGTGTTGAATAATGTTCCTATGGACACTGATGTCCATACTTCAGCACAGACAAGGTTCCATTTGTCTGGAATGCATACCTAGGAGTGGAACTGATGAATCATACAGTAACTATGTTTAACATTTTGAGGAACTGGCAAACTGTTTCCTAATGTGGTCACACAATTTGGTGAAAATGTGGAAAATCTAGCAGTGTGTGATTGTTCCTAATTTTCCCACATCTTTAAAACTTGTTATTGTCCATCTTTTTTATTGTAACCATTCTATTAGCTATTATTTCTATCTTATTTCATCTGCTAGACTATATTGTCTTCAGAAGTCCTGTGTGTATGAAATAATTATCTTAGCATGTCAAATCCTTTTCTTAAGTAACTTAGTTTAAGTTCCACTGCGTAGAATGTTTCTTCATTGTGAAAGATATAAATGTTTTTATTTGAACTTCTAGGTGAATTTTCCTGTCGATTCATTAACAAGATTCCTATTTTAACAAGAAATTAGCAGGATTTCATGTTGGATGAGTTTTAAGCTGTTAAAACTTTAAATTGTTAAAAGTACACTATCAGAAATTGTGGCATAACGATAAGACAGGATGTCTGAGAGTAGTGCAGAGGAACTGTTCATAATGAACATGACTGACGCTCTTTCAGTGGATTCTTAGTGTAGTGCTGACTACAAAATTAAGGAGGCCCAGTTAGAGGCTAAAGTTAGAGAAACTTTAGCTGTGTTCTGCAGTGTGCATCCTCTGAGAATAAAAACATTCTCTTGCATAACTGTACTATTGTAAAACCTAAGAAAATCAGCCAGAGTAACCAGAAATCCTAGATTTCATTCTCTATACACCCTAGTACAAAATGTGACAGAATTTTTTAGAATAAAAACTTAAAGCACGTTTATCCAAGATCTAATTTGATGTTTATATAGGCCAAAAGATATAGTGGGACGGGTGTTCACTCAGATGGGCAAATTTATTGACTGTCATTCAACAAATTTTTTTGAGGGGGGCACATCTAGAAACTAAAGATTTCAGCATCAATAATAAGTGTCTTGCTTTGACTTAAATGCCATTGCAAAAAGCATTTGTTAACAAAAACATTTTTGTAAAGCTTTAACTTTTCAGTTTGTGCTTTTTTTTTCTCTTCCTGGTACTGGGGTGTGAACCCAGGGTCTTCACACTGAACTACATCCCCTGCCCTTTGTAATTTTTTTTAGGTGGAGTCTTACTAAGTCAGTACATTGCCCAGGCTAGGCTCCTGTTTCAGCCTTCTAGAGTGCTAGGATTGCAGACATGTGCTCTCACAGCTGGCTGCAGAATTATTTTGTATTTGTAGTTCTCAGTTGTTCCCTCTGTTAGTTTCTGTATGTTAACACAATCATAAACCAAGATGACAGTATACATTAACTATGGGGCCTTTCTGACATCCAGAGAACTGCTTTGGTGATTTATTTCACATGTGCTTACAGTCTCAAATGAGAGTGCTATTTCCCTCTAGCTTTTTGGTTTAAGATATATCAAACCTGCAGGAATGTTAGAAGAGGAGTGCATTGAATGCTTGCACCTGTGTTCGCCCACCACTAGTTATATTTTGGTCTCATTTGCTTTTTATTTCTAAGGATGTATGCTCTTATTTTTTGAGTTATTTGAAAGTAAGTTGGAGAAACTTAAACTGTGTTCTTCGGCTTGCATCTTCTAAGAATAAAGGTATTTTGTTGCATAACAATATTATTATAAACCCTAAGAAAATTAGTAGTAATTTTGTTTATTTGTTTTTGGTGTCAGGATTTAAACTCAGGACCTTGTGCTTGCCAGGCAGATGCTGTGCTGCTCAGCTACATTTCCAGCCCCATTTAGTAGTAATTTTATAATATTATCTAGTATCTCATCTAAATGGCAGGTTCTTTTTTTTTTTTCCCCAGTTGTCTTCTAATGTTTTTAATAGCTATTTTTCCCTTCACTGAGGATCTAAATTCATGACTTCTATTTGTTTATTGTGTCTTCTTTAGCCTATTCATTTTTTAAAAGTGAGCTTCATTACATTTTCTTTTACGGGGCAAGTGGGTAGGATATTGCTGGGGATCGAACCTAGGGCCTCAGACATATGAATCAGGCATCCTGGCACTGAGCTATATCCCCAGCCCCTAATGAACATTTTATTTACTTAGTTATTGTCTTTTGTCTTTTTGAGACAGTTTCACTATCCAGTTTAGACTGGCCTCAAACTCACAGCAATCCTCCTGCCTCAGCCTCCCAAGTGCTGGGATTGCGGGCATGTGCCACCATGCCTGACTTACCTAAATGCACACGTTTTGGGTTTACAATGACTTTTAGTAACTCTTCAGTTGTGTAACAGCACCATAATCTAGTTTGAAAACATTTTAAACTAGTTTTCCAACCTAGATAAGATCCCTTATGTCTATTTATAGTTAATCCTCAGCCCTACCCCATAGCCCTCACACCAGGCCACCATTAATTTATGTTCTGTCTCCAGAGATTCGCATTTCCTGGACCATATATATAAGTGGAGTCATGTAATGTATTGTCTTTTGTGTCTGGCTTCTTCTGTTTGTCATGACATTTTTCTGGTCTGTTCATGTCATAACGTATGTCAGTACTTTCCTTTCCACGAGAACTATTCCATTTGTTTAGCTATACTACATTTTTACTTACCCATTCACCCGCTGATGGACAGTTGAATTATTTCACTTTTTTATTTATTTATGAATAATCCTGCTATCAACATTCATGTACAAGTCTTTCTATGGACATATGTTTCATTTCTCATGGGTATATATACCCAGGAGTGTAATTTCTGGGTTTTATGTTATATTTAGATTTAACTCTTTAAGAAACCACCAGACTGCTTTCCACCAAACTGCACATGATTTTGCATTCCCAGTAGCAATGTTTGAGGGCTCCTGTTTCTTAACATCTTTACCAGTAGTTGTTAATAGTCTGTTATTTTTGTTGTGTTCCATTCTCGTGGGTATGAAATGGTATCTTAGAGCATTTTTAATTTGCATTTCCTTAATGACAGATGGTTTGCAGCATCCTGTTATATACTTACATCTAGTCACGTATCTTTCGTGGTGAAATGTCTAGTCAAAACTTTTTCCCATTTCTTTCTGATTGAGTTGATTATCTTCTTGTTACTGAGTTGTAAGTGTTCTTTGTATATTCTAGATATAAGTCCTTTATCAGATATATATGTGATTAACAGATGTTTTCTTGCCCGCAGTACTATTTTTTGGTAATTATTTTAACCATGATCCTTACTTGATGTTCTCTAGTTTGCTGTGGGGTGTTTTTGGATGGTTGGACTAAAAGCTAATTCTTCTTAATTCCTCTACACATCTAGTATTGAAAGAGAGTTAATGGTTAAAGATAAGGATCAGGGCTGGGGATATAGCTCAGTGGCATAAGCGCCTGCCTGGCAGGTACAAGGTCGTGAGTTCGATCCCTGGTACCGCAAAAAAAATAATAAAACCAAAGATAAGGATCAACACTTTCATCTTCACTGTTAAGCAATGAAGAACTCTTCTGTCCAAACTACAAGATGTAAATATAGATATGTGGGCACTGAGGAGCTTTCATTTGCAAGGGGCAGAAATCCCTTTCAGCCAAACAGAATTTTTCTCTCCCTTCCTCTGGCCCCTTCTTCATTTTTACGCAGACTCTGGGTGTGACTGACAGTTCTTCTCTGGATTCAGTTTTTCTCACACTGCAGAAAGAGCCAGTTTTCCTCCATAGTCCTAGGGAAGAACGCAGGGATGGAGTCCTGAGCAATGAGCACCTTGCGCCTTGCTGTTACAGGGCACATCCTGATGTAGTCCTGTTGTAACAGAGTAAGAAGGACATAGTTCCCCAGGAGGAAGGAGTGCAGAGTAGACAGATGTGTCTGCTGCTTTAGGGGTATTGGGTATTGGTAGAAAACCTTTATGAGATAGTATCAAGTAATGAAGCGGTGGTCATCTGGAGTATTTGGGGAAAAAATCAATGTTCATTATCCGATGAATTTCAACTCTTAAGTCAGACTTTCCCAGTAGCACTCTTTTCTTCTCTACATGTCTTTACATGTGTTACCTGGTTTAAGCTACAACATTCCACACACTTCTTCCCCTCACCAGGAGATGAGAGGACCTAACAATCAACAACAGCTTGATGACTGTGGTTGACCCCTACTCCCGCTTCTCATGATATTCTTCTATATCCTTTTCTCAGCTCTCTGGGTGAATGTTGCAGCTAAGTTTCTTTTAGTTCCTACATTCCTACAGATTGCTGAAATCAATTTTTTATAATTAGTTTGCTCCCCCCTGACAACCACACATTCACTTAACTCAGATTCTTAAGCTCTGTCAGTGTCCATATGTTATATGATTCATCTTTGAAGTGATTTTTTTAAAGAGAGTTCCCAGTTCCTTTTCATGACATTGGGTGTGTGATGTGTATGGTGATGGTGCTATCAAAGTAGTTGTGATTATCCTGCTCAAAAAAGGAAATGATTTTTTTTTTTCACTTGAAGAGCTTCTTAGCTAATCCCTTGAAGATATAACTGGTATTTGTTCATGTCATTGAATAAGTAACTTTGGATAATGTGTGGCTCTTGAATTTCTTCCATGCGTACCATGTAGTACCCTTCAAGATTTATTTTTCAGCATGAAGGCTACATGTAGAACTAAAACCTTGTGGTTTTGGATTGTCTGTGTTAAATAGATCTGTCAGAGTGAAACAGGACTTAACAGGTTATTGAGTGTGTCCTTCCATTTGTGGGAAAGGCTAAAGATCACCTGTACCCATCCGTGTTCTTAGTTGTAAGAGAACCCGGTAAAAAATGACAGACTGACAAGAGAAAAGCCAAACAGGTTTATTAGTGTGTACACACACAGTGCACAGGAGAACTGCAATGAAAAGAAACTGAAGGCAGCAGCTTAGAACACTGGTTTGTACAGCATCTTCAACACAGAACAGTAAGTTTGTGGAGAAAACAGGATAAGAGAAGGGGTGGGCAGGAAACTGTGGGAAGATAGATGTATTGGAGGAAGCTGGTGGAGTTAGAGTTGTTTGCAGATCTCTGGCAGAGTGTAGAGCTGTCTCCAGTACAGGAAAATTTGTGTCCTGCAGGCAGAAGAGGGGGAGGACAGAGACAGCTGTTTCTTGGTTTGCTACTTCTCAGTTACCTTCAGTTCAAAATCATGTACATAGCAAAGGCATATTTTGAAGTGATAGGTTCTGATTTTTTTCGCACTGTTTACAAAAGTCCTCCAAAACCATCTAGCTGCTAGCCATTCTCACACATTTGTAGTAATGCTGTAGAAATCTGCTTCATTTTTGGCTGTTTAAATTTTAACATCTGTCCTCATTTTGAACTGGAGCACGTTATCTTGCAGCTTCTCTTTGTTCTTTGTTTTGCCACCTGGAACAACACTTAGCACACATAGTTTTGAGCACTTGTTAAACAAGACATCTGGTGACAGAATGGAGCGTAGTCACCTAACATCTACCTTTGTTCAGACGAGGGAACTTGGCAGTTGCACAGCTGTTTTCCCTTCCCACATAGTCTGCATTTCAAGCCAGGCGCCCTTCATTTCTTCAGTTAGTTCCTAACGATCCTGAACACAAACTTATAACAATTATATAGCAACATTCATTTCCTTGGAGATCATGTTTTACACCTTACGCAGGAAACATGCTTGACAAGGGAGGAGAAAGTTGCTAGAACATGTAGATTTCCTTCTGGGGCTTGCTGGACAGAAGCAGTTTCAGGTTCCTTGTTTCCATGTGGTCGTCCACCAAACCCTGGAGGGAGAAGGTGAAACTAAAGCCCGCATCATTAAGAATCAGGAAGTGTAAAAAACAGGAACTAAGAAGCAAACAAAAGTGCTCTTGAACATCCAAAGTAGGAATGTCAAGGTCCTAACGCCAGAGGCCGTTTCTGATGCTCGGGAGAGTCACCGTTACTTGCTCACACTTTGTGCCTTACAGCCGGAAGCCCGGTAGTGCACACCACACATTTTCTATGGGTGAAAGATGCTGCTGAAAGGTGGCACACAGGCAGCAGTGAAGCGTGAGGAACAATGACAAGAAGGATGGAAGAGACAGGGAAAGACTGTAAAATGCCGGTGAAGAATTCAGAGTTCTGCATCCTAGAGTTGAACCTGAGGAAAGGTGCCCTGAATTTGTAATAGCCTCTAAGGTTAGGATTATAATTGATCACATTGATTTGGAGTCACCAAGAATTTTTTAAAGAATTATTCAGTTAAATTGAGGAACTCACAAATACAATGGAATACGACTCAGTGTGCTATTTTGCATGGAGTGACTATGGGTCACAATAACATACATTTCAGAAAGCGAGAGGAATGGTTGTGAGAGTTTTCACTGTAAAAATTATAAATGCTTCAGGAGATCTTGATTTAAGCATTATGCAGTATATGTACATATCAAAATAATAGTACCCCATTAATATGTACAATTTTTATGTTTTTGTGTATCAGTTTAAAATTTTTTAAATACAGTTTAAAAATTAAAAGTCCTATCTGAGTACTGATAGGAGAAATTATAATTATATAAATTATATCTGGTGCCTAATTCTCATTGATTATGGTCTTGTTGGGAAATTCTCATGATTATGAGTTTTTAAAATAAGTATCTGATAAGAAGATAGTAAAGTAAGGTACTTAAGAGGATACTCAAATAGGAAGTTACTGTTTGTCTTAGTTACTTTTCTTGTTGCTGAGACAAAATACCAAACACCCACAGGTAAAGAGAGGAAGTGTTTATCTAGCTCACAGTTTGTAGAGTTTTCAGTCCATAATTGGCTGACTCTAAGGCAGGGTGGCTTGGCAGAGGGGCATCATAGAGAACCAGTTCATGGCAAGCAGAAGACAGCACAAGCAAACAAGGAAGGAACATTAATGGTATCTTTCTGCCCCTTGTATATTGTATCTAGGCTACCTGGATTAGGGCAATGCCAAACCAGTCAGTGGACTGATTTAGTAATCACACACCCTTAACCCCAACATCGCACACTCTAGATCCAGTCCTCCAAAAAAGCCCCACTTATGACCACCTGAGGCTTTGGAAGAACATCTAAACACAAGCCATAACATCATCAATGATTACTTTTGGAGATAATTTTTCATTTCTTATAACTTGGTTGAATTCCAAGGATTTTCCATCTTGAACCCGTTAAGTTTTATCCCAGCTCAACTTCCCATGTATCACAGCACATTTTGGTCCATTTCTTCTGCTACCGGTTCCTTCAGTGTTTAAGAAAATATTTAGCAAACACAGCATGTAAGAATGTTTGTGAATACATACTATTAAGCCATCTGGTTAGCATTGCTTTGCTAAATTGGAAAGTAAAAGAATAAAATTGTATTATTTAAGAAATGCGTTATTGAATCTTTCATCTCGTTATCCTGCAAAATCCTCCCTGCCTGATTGGGTGCTCAGACTGTTTCTGACTGTATTACCTCTTTATGGGGGAGGGGAGTTGGGGGTTTTGTTTTGTTTTGTTTTGTTTGAGATAGGGTCTCACTATGTAGTTCAGGCTGGCCTTGAACTTACTATGTAGCTGAGGCTGGCCTTGAAGTTGGAATGATCCTCCTGCTTCAGCCTCCAGAGTGCTGGGATTGCAGGCATGTGCCACCACACTCAGCTTGTATTACATCTTTAAATCTTGGGTACAAATAACAATTTTTTTGCTTCATCCAAAAAGATTAGGTAAAATATGCAGTCCAGAATATACGTATTGGGTTTTTAAAAGTTATTTGAAACCTAGAAGTTGTCCTTGTCAGAGCATTGCTGCCATTCAGATTATAAAACAGTAAATTTACCTATGCTTTTAGTGAGATTTTAGTAACTTCATGTTAAAAACAATTTTGTTACATTGTATAGAATGTGAGATGCAAAATATAAGAAACCCAGATTCTGCTTGTAAATTACTCTCTACTGTTTCTTTTCTTTTTTTATGTTCTTGATTAGTATATATTTATAGTACATAATGATTACATTTTTGTGGGGAGTTTGCCCATGTTCATAACACATTTTAATCCTTTTTCCATTCTCCCCCTCCCTCCAACCCTGTTCCCTTTTCCATTTGCAGAAGCTCTCTTTCCATTTTTTTCTTTTTCTTTTATCCCTTTTCTCTTCCTTCTCTCCTCCCTCTACCTCTTGTTCCCTTTCACATTTGAAAAAGATCTCCTTACTTCCTATTATCTATCTTTTATTCTTTCCTGGTTTCTCATATGAGAGAAACCATGTAATAATTGAAGCTTGTGTGTCTGATTTATTCCACTTAACATCATAGTCTCAAGGTACAACCATTTCCCTAGAAATGACTTCAGTTGTTTTAGTTACTTTTTTTATTACTGAGACAAAATACCCAATACCCAAAGTTAAGGGAGGAAAGGTTTATCATGGCTCTCAGTTTGCAGGGGTTTCAGTCCATAATTGCCTGACTCCAAGGCAAGGTGGTGTGACAGATAGGCATCAAGAGGAGAAACAGTTCATGGCTGCCAGAAGGTAGCAGAACAAGCAAGGAACAACCACAGCTCCTTCTGTCCCTTACATTTTATTCAGGCTACTTAGGGTGGATAGCACTCCCGCCCTTAATCCTAGTGCCCTGATCCTAGCATTTCATCATGAATCAATTCCAGTGTCACACACTCAAGATCCAGCCACCTGTGAAACAGCCCCACCTATAATCACATGAAGCTTTGCGGGGACATCTAGACACAAACCATAATACCAGTTTATCCTTCTTTATGGAAGAATAATACTCATTGTATATAAATACCACGTTTTCTATATCCAGTCATCTGCTCATGGGCATATAGGCTGTTTTCAAGATTTAGCTGTTATAAATTGTGCTGCTGTAAATATGGATATGCATGTATCACTGTAATATGATGACTTGAACTCTTTTGAGAAGAGACCTAGAAGGGGAATAGCTGAGTCAGATGGAATTTCTATTTTTAGTTTTTTGAGGTATCTCTATAGCAATCTCCATGGTGGTTATACTAGTTTACATTCCCATCAGCAATCCCCACAGGCTCACCAGCATTTGCTATTGGTTGATTTCTTGATGATACTCATTCTTTCTGAGGTGAGGTGGTATCTTTTTTGCTATTTCTTGTGTCAGTGGACTAAGAGGTGTGATAAAACTAGACTTTTCAATGGCTTTTCCGAATCATAAAAGTGTGAAGTACCTTTTGGTTTAACTATTGCTTTTCCAGTTATAGCATAGTATCCTTTGGGTTCACAACTGAGTACTTTTTTTTTGGTAACTATCACATTAAAATGATTGGGCTAAGGGTAAACAAAAGCAGGCTTCCTTTTGGTGCTTTCTTCTTACATTACTCCATAAACATATTTTGCAAGTCTTTCATAGTATAGAAAGTAAGGGCAACAGACTCATAAAGGATGTTCCCTTTCAATGAATCCCATGCAAGTAATTTTGAGATGAAAGTTGTTGCCAGTATGTGTTTCTTCATTTCCAGTCTGGGATATGTTGGCAGTTGTAGCCTCCTAAACAAAATGAGAAAGAGAGGAAGGATTATAATTGAGGGTTTGTTGTTCTAGAAACTGTAGTATGTACTCTAATCATTGAAGCTAATAGCTGTCCATTTACTGTCAGTAAAGTTTTGAATAGAAGCTTGGAGGCTTTTGGTGGAAACAGTGCATTGTGGTGATATGAGTCCAGGTCTTATTTAAATAAATGTTTGTTGAGTGATAAACTTCTACTGTGGGCCAGGCACTGCTAGGCATGGAAAAGGACAGTACGTACACTCAAGGAATGGTGAAAGCTTTCCACAAAGAGAATGAGTAGGAGTTTGATAAAGGCAATGCATCAAATTGTATTGGATGTTGGGTGTCAGGACTGTGGATGAAATCTATGCAGTGAAGGGGAAAAGCAAAAGCAGCCTCACAGGAGAGGGGCAGGAGGCCATGGGCAGATCACAGTGCACCTTCAGTATCCACTGGGGAGCCACTGAAAACATTTGAGAAGCTAACATTCTGATCAGGTTTGCCTTTAGACAGACTTTTAACTCTACAGCAATGCCTCTGAAATTATCTCTTTTTACATTTCAATAGCAGGGAGACTGATACTTCTGTAAAATATAATATAAATGAGTTATTATAAAGGTGAAATGTTTAAAATATAGAAAACATGCCCACTTTTTAGTTTGATTGAACAGATATAAAAGGACTCTGTCAAGTGTATTCCTCTATGAAAGTCTCGAAATGTGTCTTACGTTTGTTCTGCGCTAGGAATGAGGCAGTTCACTGTGAGTACCTCTTCTACAGAGCTAAGATTGTTCTTGGTCTTTAACTCCAGAACTTCTCATGTGTGTATTTACTTTTCATTTGTACCCATGTACTGCTGTGCAGTTTTATCATGTCCCTTCTAAGCCATCAAATATAAATTGAAAATAATAACAGGTTATATAATTATAAAATTCAAAAATTTTTAATTGATACTGGTGATTGAAACTGGGGCCTTCACTCTGAGCTATAGAGCCTCAGCCCTATTTTTGTATTTTTACTTTGAGACAAGGTCTCACTAAGTTGCAAAGTTTCCCAGGTTGAGCTTGAATTTGTGATCTTCCTATTTTAGCCTCCTGAGTGCTGGGGTTATAGTCATGCACCGCTGTCTAAAAATTGTAACCAGGCATGGTGGCACATACCAGCACTCAGGAGGCTGAGGCACGAAGATCACCATAAGTCTGAGGCCAGCCTGGGATACATAGCAAGATCCAGTCTCAAAAAAAAAAAAAAAATTGTATGTTAGCACTAAAATATTGTTTAATGAGAGTAATGTATTGTATTTGAATGTGCTTTATTACAACTTTTAAAACTCTTGGTTCATTTATACAGGTGTTCCCCTTACAGGTGCTAGAAATACAGTAGAGCATAAAGTACACAAAAATCCTTGTTTATGTAGTCTTCCTTCTAACCAAGGTTGAATAACTCTTTGTGATGCACTGATTGAAAGGCCTGGTCTCAGACAGTCTGTTTTATATTTTAGTGGCTGTGATAGTTGAATGGATGCCACATAAGTATATATAGATTAAAATGAGAGAATTATGTTATTGGCTGGTTTCCTTAGTAACAATTCTCAGTTTGCAGTTCCATTGAACAATTAAGCACAGATTTTTAAATGAAATTTGGCTTGATCATTTTCATTTTCCTTCAGGTCAGACAGTTCTTACCAACTCGTGAAAATATGCTACTTTTGTTTGTTTTGTATTTTTAATAAATGTGTTCAAAATTCAGTGAAACTGGAAGATTTTAATCAAATTAGAAATCACTTCTCCAATTTGTAAGTCTTCATAGTCAGTAGAAGAGAGGTCAGCAGACATTTTCATAAAAGGCCAAATAGTAAATATTTTAGGCTTTGCAGGCCAAATGATCTCTGCCACAACTACTTGTTTCAGCTTTTAAAAATAGAAAGTAGTGTTATGGTTTGTGTCTAGATGATCCCCAAAGCCTCACACAGTCATAAGGTTTTTTGGAGGTGGCTGAATCTAGAGTGTGTGATTGATTTGTAATGCGGAGCTTGATAAAGGGTGGGTGGTTGCTGGGTCAGTCCACTGATTGGATTGGCACTGCCCTAATCCCGGTAGACTGGATACAATATAAGGGACAGAAAAAAGTTTGTCTCTCTTGTTGCTTTTGCTGTCTTCTGCTGCTGTGAACTGTTGCCCCCCTGCCTTGGAACCAGCCAATTATGGACCGAAACCTCCACTAGCTGAGCTAAATGAACCTTTCCCCCTTTAAATTTGGGTGTTGGGTATTTTGTTTCAGCAGTGAAAAAGGTAACTAAGACAAGTAGTTATAGACAGTATGAAAACAGTATGGAGTAACTGGGTCCCACAAAAGCTTTACAAATAGAGCTTTGTAATTGCATGTGGCCTAGTTGGTCAACCTCTGCATACTTTGATGATATTCATGATTGTCTTGGGTGCTTTTGGCTTTAGCCATTACACACTTTAAAATCAACTGATCAATTTCCAAAAAATCCCTACTGAAATTTTTATTGGGTTGCGTTGACTCTATAGGTAAATTTGAGGATCTTTAGATAAATTTGAGGGGGGTTGACAGTTTTACAGTAGTAGGTATTCTGTCCATAAACATGACCTAACACCTTATTTAGGTCTTCATTAAGTGTTTTCAGTGTTTCATAGTTTAGTTCTTTGTGGTAGCCAGGCTGCTGACTGCCCTCAGAAGTTCAGTACCTCTTAAGTGTTCATCCGTTTATGGCTCCTTTCCAGGGAATAGGGCTGACCTGTGGAACCAAAAGGGTACTGGGTAAGTGGCATTGGGTACCTTTGAAGGCTGGGACATAAGAGAAATTGTAGCTTTTGCCTTGCTGTTATGGATCACTCGTTCTGGAAGAAGGCAGCTGTCACATTGTGGAGACATTCAAGCAGCTCAGCAGCCACATGAGCGAAACATCTTAGAAGCAAATTCTGCTGGGATAATATCACTCTTAGTATGACCCAGCCTGATGTATTGGTGTCCTGAATTGAGTTAGCGGGATTGCAAAGGGGAGCTGGATTTGAAACAGTAAGGAGATGTGATGTACAGGACTTGACATTATTAATTGCACAGGAAGAGTTAGGTAAGGGACACCAAAGGTGACTCAGTTTTCTGATGAGGGTACCTGAGCCTGAGTGAAGGGTGACATCATCCACTGAAATGGGCCTTGTACGAGATGGGATGGTTGCTTCATTATTTTAAGTTTGAGTTGTCTGTGAATGTCCAAGTAGATATTAGCAGTAGCAGCTGGAAACACATGGACTCCGTTCACATCTCCATTCCACTGACTGTTCTATACTGCACTGAATTTGGGTGCAAGATGTATAATCCTGTGTGATCTTGTCAATCCTGTGTTTTTCATCTATCTGATGTGTACCTTATAAGTTACTGATAAATACTATAGAATATTAGAAGATAAAAGATATTCATCCTCAAATTTTAGCTTCCTTTTATTTAAAAGAGGACTGTCTTAGTTTATAGGTATTGCTTTCTTATGAGCATATTCTTTCTAATAGGAAATCTAGCTGTAGCTTCTGATGGAAATTGTGATACTGTCCTTCGTAATTACTCAAGTATGAAAATGATTTTTGTAAATATACCAGAGGTAGAATTGGTTGTCTCTGATAAAAAGGTTCCTTTAAAATCCATACCTTTTCCAGTAGATTTGTGTGCTGTAACTAAGACTTGAGTTATTGTGGTACAGATAATGTAAATGTGGAGATTCACGGCTCTGTAGGTGAATCCCAGCTTGGATATTTAGTAGCTGTGTGACCTAAGACATGTTAGCAGTGGACTGAATGTTAATGCCCCACCCCTAGTTCAGGTGTTGAAATCCCAATTCCGAAGGTGGTAGAAGTTAGGAGATAGGGCCTTTAGGAGGTAATTATAGCTCATGAGATCAAAGCCCTCTGAATGAGATTGGTGTCCTCACTTCAATTAAAAAAAAGTCCAGAGATACCTGCACCCCTCCTGCCATGGAAGGTTATACTGAGAAGACATCCATGTGTAAGGAAATGGGCCTCTTTACCGGACGCCTAATCTGCCAGCACCTTGATCCGGGTCTTCTTGCCTCCAAAACTTAGAAATAAATGTCTGTTGCATATAAGCCATTAGCCTGTGGTATTTTGTTCTGACAGTCTATATGAGCTCTGGTAGTGTTACATAACTTTTGGGGGGTTGCTCATCAGAAAGAAAGGAAATTTCTACCTACTTTTCTGTGTTATTGTCAAAGACTAAGAGAGAAGTTTTTCACGTATCTAGCTCAAAGCCTCAGACATTTAAATAGGTGTTTATTTCAGCAGCTTTATCAGCTGGTGTGGCACTTCTGCATAGGGTGATGTTTTTTCCAGGAAGTGGGATGTATACTCCCTGTCAGCACCTTTATAGATGCTGCCATTGCCTAAACCTCTGAGGTCATATGCAAAATTTTGGCATTTTATAGAGTTAAAGGGGGCTTTGTGTTCAGCCCTGTCATTTTATAGATCTGAAAACCATGGTCTTTAGAGGCTTGTAAGCAAAAACCCAACCTCTTTAGAGGCTGGTCAAGCATAACACATAGGCCTCACACCCTAACCTTCTTTCTGCTACACTGTATCATCAGAAAACACTGAACATGAGAAATTAGTTAATGTATTTACTTTGCTTGTTTTCTATCAACTTAGAAATTTTTTTTGCCTATTTTCATACTTAATTGTTCAATAAATGTTTCCTAAGGACTTACTGTGTGTCAAGAACTAAGATAATGGTGATATAACGACAAACAAAGAAGACAAAGCCCTTGACCATATGGATCTTGTGTTCTATGGAGGGCAACCCAAAGGACATGAGCAAGAGAGCCATATATTCATTTCCCAGTAGAAGGAATGGCAAAAGAACTTAGAGCCTTATAGACTTTGTAAGTAAGGCTTTCATTCACATGAGTTAAGAAGTCTTCACAAGAGTGAATATATTTTGAGGGTAGAGCTGTCACGTTTGCCAGCAAATAAGATATGGGCGGTGGAAGAGAAACTAAGAAAGACTTCAAGAGTTTTGTCCTGCACAGCTTGAAGAATGGGGCTGGTACATACTGATAGAGGGAAAGCTAAAAAAGAGGAAGTTGGTGTAGGTCAGTGGTGGCGAACCGATGGCACACATGCTGCAGCAAGCTGTTTATTAGTATTGAAAGCTCTAAAAGGTTTGCCATTGCTGGTGTAAGTGAAATTAACGAGTTGCAGACAGTTGGAGTCTGGACAGTTAAGTTAAAAGTTCCTAGTGTTAGACAACCAGTGCTAGATTGTAAGTAGGCCATGGAACGTGAATCCAGCGTTTAAGAGAGAGGTGAAATCTGGAAGTAGAAATATGGGCGTCTTCCTCATTTAGATGACGTACTCAGCGGTATGGTTTGAATGTTTTCCCCTCAAAAATTCATACTGAAACATAATGCCTAGTGTAACAGTAACAGGAAGTTGGGCCTTTGGGAGGTGATTAGGCCGTGATAGTGACTGGAAAAGGGCTGGAGGGAGCAATGTTTGCCCATTTTTGCTCTTGTGCTTTTCTGTTATGTGAGGACGCAATGTCTGTACCCTCTGGAGGACACAGTGACAAGATGCCATTCTGAACCAGAGCAGTCCTCACTGAGCCTGTGGCATCTTGCTGTCCCAGCCAGCTGCAAAAATGAATTTATTTTTTATATATTCCCAAGTCTTAGATTTTGTGTTGCAGCAGCATGAGCACCCTATTAACAGAGGGAAATCATGAAGATGATGAGTATGGGTAGAAAAAAGAGGTCCAAGCTGACGTATGTGAGGTCTACCAAAATTCAGAGTGAGGAGAACAGGAAGGGAGCAGCCATAGAGGGTTATGAAAAAAGAAAACAAGTTCATTGTGATGCCCTGGAAATCAAACAAAGGAAATGTTTGAAGAAACAGGGAATGATCATCTGGCTCACCTGCTACCAAAAAATACCATGTAACAAAGATTGAAAATTGATCCATGGACATACCAGTGTGGAGTCATTGGTGACCTTTCCCAAGAGCCAGTGGTGAGTAGGCTTGGGAGAAAGGATGAGAGAAGCAAAATTTGAGACAGTTGAGTTTGAGAAATGGAAGTAGGGCAGAGAAATTTTTTTAGTTTACTTTTTAAGAGAGGAGAAGGAACACATTTGGATTATGTAGAGAAGAAAAGTTGATATGTGAGTAGGGGAAAATTTGTGGAGCAGAGTTGGCTAAAGGGAATGGGGTCTATTGCATGAGTGAAAGTTTGGGATTGTTAGGATTTTGATCAGTTTTGCTTATAAAAAAGGTCTGCCTGATTTTGAGATACAGTTTTATTGGAACACAACCACACTCATTTTTAGATGGTGTCTATGGCTGCTTTTGAACTACAGCGGCACAGCTAAGGAGGTGCTTTAAAAACGGCTAACATGGCGCAGGAATGTAGCTCAGTGGCACAAGTGCCTGCCTGGCAAGTGCAAGGTCCTGAGTTCGATCCCCGGTCCAAAAAAAAAAAGACAAAAATGGCTAACGTGTGTACAAATGGTTTACTGGCCCTAGATTCACAGTAACTAAAAAAGATAGGTAAAATATGAGTGGGAGAGGCAGAAACGTAGAAGAAAGTCTGGGGACCTGACTTTTTTGAAAAAGGTATTTAGATATCTTTTCTGATTTTGGTCAAAGCAAATAGCAAATCCAAACCTAAAACTTAAAGCAACATGACTTGCAGCCCAGATGCCTTTTCCTGAAGTGGGTGCTTAGTCTCCAAAGTTGTATACTAACTATATTGTTATCCACTGCTGTGTTATAAATTAACTGCTTAAGACAAACATTCATCTCACAGCTTCTGTGGTCAGAACTGGGAGCAGCTTAGCTGCATAGCTTTGGCTCCATATTTCGCTAGGCTGTGGTCATCTGAGACTTGGCTAGATCCAGAGTCTTGCTTGCTCACCCCCTGTCGGCAGGACACTTAGATCCTTGCTACACCGGCCTCTCCTTAGAACTGCCCACAGCATTATCTCCCCCATGTAAAGATAGGAGAGAGCTGAGTCATTTATAATCTAATCCTGGAAATGACATCCCGTCACTTCTGCTCTATTACGTTGGTCACACAGGTCAGCCCGGTAGAGCATGGAAGTCCACAAAAGACATGATTACCGGGAGACGGGTCACTGGTGGAGTCCTCTTGGGGGCTCACTCCCACACTGACCTGCTCGAGAGTCTACTGAACCTCTGTACATTGTGTACATCCAGCTCTGGCCTGTGACCAGTGTTGTCGTCATTGTCAAGAGTAGCTATTTGTGACAGTTTAATTATAATGACAAACATTTTAAATATTTTTTTCTTTTTGCTAAGCTTATTTCTGCTTGCAAAATTAACATTCATGGCAGAAAACTAGAATACAGATAACCAAAAGAATATGGCCATTCTAATGCTCCTCAAACTCCGAAGCCTCATAAATATCTATAAAAGAGAGGAACCAACAAAAGTTTTGTAAAGATTTGCCACTTCTTAGTTCTTTTAAGAAATAGTGATTTTAATAAATGACTGCTTATGAGAAGATTGAATTTCTTTGCAGTTACATCATATACAGTTGATACACTTGTATTAATTTGTTAAGAAAAATGCATGAAATGTCAGCTTGACTCAGAATTATCATCTGTGACAGTTCCATTTATGTGGGGGAGGGAATTGGACATTAGTCTCTTAAATTTTGATTGCAGTTTTCATTTGTCTTTCATGCTGGGCCATTGTAATTTCAGGTGCACAGCTAACTGTATCAAATGTGGGAACAGTTGGACTCATCTGCTTTGCTGCCTCGTCCTGCTTTTCAGTCAGGAATTACTAAGTGGGGCTCCTAGTCTTCCTGGGGGGTGACTCAGAGTTATACCCATACTGATTAACTGTTCTCCAAAGTCAACTTGTAGAGTTTGATTTCTATTTCAAATGTGTACGAATGCTCTAGTTGTTTGCAAATACTAGGTGCAAGGATTACAGAACAAAAGAGGACAACTCTCTTCAGTCAGTAGAAAAGCTCCTAATAATTAATGAGGTGAGGAGCACTGAGAGAAGCTATGTGTGGAATGTCTGGAACCACCGAGGAACCTGGAGAGCAATCAAGGCGGGAACACTGCACCCAAGAGGTTCCTTATAAACAATTCTCTTTACCTCTATGGGTACATTCACCTCACCCTCTTAGGGAAAGATGTTCTAGTTAACATTTTGATTGAGTTATGTGAACCAAGAACAAACTTGCTTCTTTTATCGTTGAATACTATTACAGCAAATATGCATTAAATTGGTCATCTTAGAAGTTGCTATAATTTGCATATAGAATAAGGAGGAATTTTTTTATTAGTACATGTTTGCCATACATAATGCTCACTTTCATCATGAGGAATTTGTATGTATATGTAGTATAGCTTAATGATCTAATCTATAATATATCCCCTCCATTCAACCCTTTTCCCCCATTTACAAAAGCTCTGTTCTCATTTTTTCCCTTCAATTCCCTAGAATAAGAAGGAATTTAAATTTAATCAGTTCTGTCTCCAAACCCCTTTCTCTACTTCAGTTCTTTGATAGAAGCTTACAGACAGTTCATTCCATTTTTGACATTTTAAGTAATCAAAAAGATTCTGCTAGTGAGCCAAAATCTGCCTATTTTTGTCTCTTGCTCAGTAATTTTAGCCTTAAGTTCCAAAAATTATCTCCCAGTCTGTGCTTATCCTTTCATTTTTTTTAACTGTATTTTTAAGAACAGAAGGCTTAAATTTTGATGAATTCCAGTTTATCTGTTTGATCTTGTAAGATTTTGCTTTTGATGTTGAATCTAAAAAAATCATTACCAAATTCAAGGTTACCTGCCTAATTCTATGCTTTCTTTTAGAATGTTTGTAGTTTTAGGTTTTACATTAGAATAGTCTATTTTGAGTTCATTTTTAATACTATATAAGATACGGATCTAAGTTTTTTAAATTTTTTGCATATGAATGTTTAATTGGTCCAGCATCATTGTTGTAAAATACTATCCTTTCTTCACTGCATTGACTTTTACCTCTCAATCAAGAGGAAATAATGAATTATTGTGTATCTATGGCATGGAATACTACTCAGCAGTAAAAGGAAATGAACCATGGATACAACAGGAATGACTTTCAGAGTTTGCTGGGTAAAGAAGCCAGATAAAACAGTACATAATGCCCTTAATATGTACACTTTTATATGTTTATGTATTGGTTAAAAATAAATTTTAAATTTTTAAGAGAAATCAATGTAAAAGAAAGAACGAGTATATTTTTGCATAATTTTATTTTTACATACATATAGAAAATACTAACTAACCTGTAGTCACATAAATCAGATCAATATTTGGGGAGGGAGGAGTTGGGCCAGGGAAGGAATTCACGGGGGACAGACTTTTAAATATGTGCAGTTTATTCTAAGTCATACCTCAATAAAGCTCTTACAGATACAGTTCTAAAATGTACCTGGGGTCCTTAGTGGCTAGGTAAACCTTTCGCTTGTTTTATAATTTTTATTTTTCTTAGTGCATGTGTGTAGTACATAATGATTAGACATTGTGGGGCATTGGTACATGCACATAACACATCTTAATTCTTTCATCCTCTTCCCCTCCCTCCATCTAACTTAAGTATACCTTCTGTTTCTTTATTTAAGTTAGGTCATGCCAAGTTAGGTCTGTCTACCTTCCCTGGTACCATTGTTCGCCTACCTACACATTCACCTTGCTAAGTGTCATTTAAGCCATGTGTCCCGATATTGTCCACAAAAACTTTATTAGTAGAAATTGCAGAATGCTTCAGAATCAACAGTATAAGGTTTAAAGGGGAGAGAGTGAAAAAGAAATGAGCAGAATTGGATCATATGGGAGATAGTTAAGGAATTGAAATTTTAATCTACAAGCACTATGCAGTCTCAGAAGAATTTTAAACACACTGTGTCAAAAGCATTTCACTTTTTATTGTAATAAGTCGAGCTTATATAAAAATGCAGCCAATATTCATCTAAGAGGCTTTGTAGTGTCTTTGGTATTTTAATTAGTATGTAGATTTTTGCAGAATCAGAGTCAAAACCTCTCTTCAACTATATCTTATATTTATTCTCACACTGTTTATTATAGTTGCATCCTATCAATAAAAATGTAACTAGCAGTTCAAAATTCAGAATTACCTGAATTTTCTTGCTTCCAGATCTTTCTTGGGTTCATGAATGTGACAACTATATTTAAGCCTAAGGCTTTCTAGGCCTTATCCATTCATGCTTGCAGTTGCTCAATTTGCAGTCTTATAAAGTAGCATGTAAGAGCTCTAACCTTTTATTTTTCATCCTTGCAAAGCTTTTGGAGTCAGGGCTTACTGATTTGGGATTAGTTATGAGGCCACTGTTGAGTCATGACGACAGTAAGAACCTGAAAAGGAAAAAAAGGTTTACGAGCTGCAGGCAATTATCTGGGAATTAGAATGCTTTGTTGTTAAAGAGTCTTTTGAAACCAGTGTCCGTCTCCATACAGCACTGTCACTTCGCAGCCAAGACCGTGGCTGTGTACACCTGGCATAACTTGAAACTGCTAGGACACATGGAGGCCAGTCCCACAGGAAGTTAGGCTCAATTAAACTCAGTCCTCTCACATGACAAGCCAATGACTGTGGAAGCCCCGGACCGGTACCAGTTACCAAGTAAAATAAACCATCTCTTGAAACTCATACAAGCTTGGGTCAGTTCTGGTTTTAACTCCACCACAGCTCTCTATGGAACTTGTTGCAGGTGACTTCAGTTTTCTGGAGCCCTTATTCCTTTATATGAAAAATGAAAGGTTTGGATTATTTTAAGCCTTTCTGCTGTGGTTCTTCAGTTTCATTTTATTTACTTGACTTTCAGAAGATCTTGTAGTGCGGTCTTCTAGGTAAAAATGAAAGTGAGCCCGGTGGTTTCACACAGCTGTAATCGCAGCTACTCAGGAGGCTAAAGCAGGAGAATTACCATGCATTCAAGGCCAGCCTGGGCAGTTTAGCAAAATAAAATTTTTAAAAGGAGTGGAATCTGTCTCAGTGGTAGAGTGCTTGCCTAGCATGCCTGAGGCCCAGGGTTCAATCTCTGGTGCCACAAGAAAGGAAGAAAAGGGAGGAAGGAGACTTGTTAATATCATATTGTGTTGTAAAATGGGAAGTAGACATGTATACTGAAGAAAGTTATATTGGAGGGGGTCTCTAAGAAAAGCCTGTGGGGCCTTAACCTTCCACTGGCCATCATACTGTCCTATGTGCTAGTTGAACTCTAAAATCCTAAAATAATATGGTAAACTTTCCTTCCAACAGCTGGTTGGAATTTCAGCGTGCATGTTTAATATTTGAACTTCAAATGTCAGATTGGCTGTGATAAAGTTTTAAAAGACTGGAGGTTCCCTTGTACCTGGGCCTGCTGTCCAGCTCATTTGATACTGGACCATTGTTAATGAGTTATGACTCTTCCCAGCAAGCCCATTAAAGACAAGGCACTTTACTCACCTCTCTCACTGCTGGCTGGAGTAATAAGACATGCTTCTACTCTTGCTGCTTTTCTTGCTATTACACATATTAGAAACAACTGAGAAGGGCTAACCCTTTGCTAAGTCTGGGTCTTGTCTTAAGTTAATGTTCTCTGGTCTCTTCTGCTATCTGTAACCATCTGTAATCCATCTCTAGCACCAGTGGTCTTCATCCATACATAGCAGTGATTTGTGCTGTGGCATCCATGACTTCTCTTTCCTAGTTGCCTCTCCGCCCCTCTCACCTCTCCATACAAAGCCTAGCTATATTTCTGCCCACTTCTTGCCTAGTGTTTTCAGAACTGTCCACAAGTATAAATAACTTAGCAAAGTACCTTGTACAAAATACAGTTAGCTTGAATATCCGTGGGTTCCACATCCCTAGGTTTAAGCAACTGCACATCAAAAACATTTCAAAAAACAATTGCACCTGTACTCAACATTTAGACTTTCACGTGTGTTGTCGCTAAAGAGTACAGCATAACAACTATTTACATAGCATTTATATGGTGTTAGGCACCAGAAGTTAGCTGCGTGACCTGAAGTGTACTGGAGGATGTTCCTAAGTTGTATAAGAGTTCAGCACCCTCAGCTTTTGGTATCCACGGGGGTCCTGGAACCAGTTTCTTGCAGATACCAAGGGACAACTGTAGTTTGTTCAATGAATGTTAACTGATCTTCTTTCCTCCCTGCTTTCTATTAGATGAACTATAGAAAATTGCTGGGGTTTTGTATATAGTAAAAGACTCAAATTGGTAACTTTATATGGTTTAACTTTATAGTTACACAGCGATGGTTTGGGGGGTTTTGTTTTGTTTTGTTTTGTTTTGATGTTAGGGATCAAACCCAGGGCCTCGTACATGCCAGGCATGTGCCCTGCCACTGAGCTCTACCCCCACTCTGCAGTGATGGTTCTTCTTGGAATTTTTGTTTGGATCTATTTTGTTTTGAGACAGGGTCCCTCCATGTAGTCCAGGCTGACCTTAAACTCACTATGTAGCCCAGGCTGGCCTCGAACACAGGGTAGTCCTCCTGCCTCAGCCTCCCAAGCACTGGGATTACAGGTTTGCACCACTAAGTCCAGCGTGCAGTGATGATTCTTAATCAGAGGTGTGAACTAGAAGGATCTAGGAAGCTTACAAAGTACACATTCACTGTTCCAGGCTGGTGAACCAGAATCTCCATGAATGGATTTTGGGTAAATGCATTTTGGGAAAAAAGGGCCCCAGATGATTCTGATTCAAACTCCTGGTTAAAAACACTTTTGAGAGTACCTGCCCCTCAGGCAGTTTCTCTTTTAAGGGCGTAATTATTTTATATAGACCAGTTTGTTTGGGGTATAGTTAGTGATATGTTGTAACTTTAGTTTTATGACTTTATAAGTTCCAATCATTTAAAATTTTTAAGATTTGTTAGTCCTCAATCTTAAGAACAATCTAGGTGCTGTGAGATGTCTTTGTAATTTTCAGGATATTTCTGAGTCTTTTTTGTTTTCCTTGTTTGTAACTTCATGTTATCTTTCATATAACTTTAGGATTTTGCCCACTCCAAATACATTTTGCCTTTCAGTGGAAAGGGAATTAACAGTGTTAAGCAGGCCATAGTTCCTTTCTGACTTACCCTAATGATTCACACTGCAGTTCACCCACAGGATTCATAATTTTCATGTGACCCAGAGAAAATGAGAATTTCTTTGGACAACAGCTGTCTCCCTTTATTTGTGTTAATATGTGTGGTCTGCTTTTCATATTAGCCCGTGCTGTAGACTCTCAGGGCAAGCAGGCTCTGGATAGGCCTAAAATTAGAAATGGTTTTTACTTAGTTCATTGGCAACTGCACAAAAGAGCGCTGTGCTCACATTCACAAAAGACACTTCTGCCTCTTCACTGTCACGTTCTCCCTAACTGGCGTTCCTTAAAAATGAAGTATGCTTGCTTTAGTGATGTAAATACACAGACGTTTTGAGTGGCTTTATGAAAATGTTTTCTGTACAAAAATGGCCCTCAGATTTGTGAAACATTTCATTAGAAATACAGTCATACACTTACAGGGACAGCGGCCAGTGGGTAACTCAAAGGAATTGTTATCAGGACGAGATACTGAATTTTACCTAATCCTTTTCTTTTGCGTTCCCTAATCATGTGGTTCTTTTCATTGGGCCTTTTCAATTCATATGATTGTGTTTTATATATATATATAGAGAGAGAGAGAGAGAAAGAGAGAGAGAGAGAGAGAGAGAGAGAGAGAGAGAGAGAGAGAGGGGCAGGGTCTTGCTATGTAGTTAGGCTAGACTTGAGCTAACTGTGTAGACCAGCTGACCTTGAATAGATGGCAAACCTCCTGCCTCAGCCTCCTGAATTCTGGAATTACAGCTGTGCACCACCATGTGTGGCTAGTGTTTTATAGCATTCCTAATATTAAGCACTTATATTTCTGGAATAAAACGCTAAACTGTGAAGAATACTAAGAAATAAAATCTAGATATTCGTGTTTTTATGAAATTTCTATATTCATAAATGAGATTTTAATAGTTTTTGGTGTGACCATGGCTAGTTTGATACCACTGATTTTATAAAATGCTTTGGGTAGTTTTTCTCAGCTATCCATGAGAATTATCTTTCTATATTTAAAAGAAATTGCCTCTAAAACTGGGCCCCAATCCTCATGTAAGGTCAGTTCTCACTGATTATTCTTCCATAGCCTGTAAGAGATTTAAAGATGGTCAACATTTAGAGCTGGTTTTTAGGGTTCAAGCTGCTGTTGTTTTACCTAAGCAGTGTGACCTGGGTGGGGAACTTGGCCTTTTGTTTTGTTTGCCTCAGTTTGGTGCTGGGGATGGAACCCAGGACCTTGTGCAAGCCCTACAAATGCTCCACCTCTGAGACACAGCCCCTTGGGCGCACTATTTTAAAGCTCCATCTGGCTTAATTTTTCTTACCTGGAAAATGTGGATAATAGATATAAAGTTGTTTTGAGAGTTTGCAAGATAATTAAATAGTTGAAAAAAATGTCTGACACAGAGCAGGTACTCAACAAATGGAAATTATTTCCCCAAGGTTGTTGTACCCAGATATTATGATATTTTTAATCTTTTTGTTCTTGGTGTTTTTCCTGCTTTCCTTGGAATTTTCCTACAAGCTTCCTGAACCAAACACTTGGTTGAATGCTTTGTAAAAGATGGTCCTTAAGAAAAGATAAAAATGTGGAATATTAATACAGGGTTGCTAAGCAATCAAACCTTGCAACTTAGCAAGACCCTGTGTCAAATAAAAAGCCCTGAGGATGCTAAGTTTGATCTGGCCTCAAACACTTGCCAGTCCTTCTGCCTCGGCCTTCTGAGTGGCTGGGAGTAGCGTATAGGTGTGTACCACCACACCCAGTTTCCGGTGAGCATCTTACAGTGCACACCGAGATGTTCCGCTGACTGAATGGATACGTGGCGCTATGTGGACCAAGTCAGAATTTTTAAATTTGCTTTAATTTCTATTCTTCATTGCCCCTCCTTCCTCTTCCCCGTTATTATGTAAAAGGAACTAATTGCTTTTTCAGTCATAATTCTGCAGAGGAGCAGTAAAAAGTCATTAGTAAAGGTTAATTGGCACAAAGGGAGTCCTTGTGTCTGTAGAGTCGGTCTTGGTTTTAAATTCCTAGTTTGTAAAAATAATTCTGATAGGTAATTTTGGAGGCCTGGATTGATCACCATGTCCTCATATAAATTTTTAGTGTTTGCCAGTTTGCTCCATTGCTTTGGAGAAAACAGATTTGGGTCTAAAAAAATCATTTCATCCCTTTCCTAAAACAAGACAACGCTCTCCTTTTGCATCTCCCCTGTTACCCCCACTCCTCTTTATGGCAGATACTGCCCAAATCTTAAACTGTGGTCTTTATTTATGATCCTTAGGTTATCTGTTCCAGGAAACTGACTTACACTTAAAGTTGTCATTGAGTAATAGTATTCTTTAAAATCCAGGCCAGTCTTAATGTCTTTGAGTTATTTTCATTTTCTAAATATGAAATATTTGGAGTATCCAAATCAAGTCGAGATTTTAACTCCCAATTCCTGGTGAAAGCCAATAGACTCAACTCAGGCGATTCTCTCCTCTTATCCCCACCGCCCTGTGAAATGACAGAAAAAGGAATTTACAGACAGAAGTTTGTAAATCTAACAGCAATAAGAATGGGAGCAGATGGAGTGACCATCAGCAAAGCAGAGCCTTTCCAGGTTCTAGAAGACAGAACAGATGGTGTTAATGGGTGAAGCAGGGTGGAGGAATCCCTTTGCCTACCCGGGAGGGAGGGGTGCATGAAATCTGCTTCCTGAGAGCCCCAGAGAGGCTTTAAGCTTGTGTCAGTAGAAGAGGTGATAGGAGTTGGGACTGATTAAAATAGTACACATGAAAAGCTTAGCTGAATATCCTATCCACACACGCAACCCGCACAGAGCAACCTGCAGGACAGCATTGGTTCCCGTACTAATTCTGGAAATCTACTTCCAAAAACAAATTTTTTTTTCACTTTTAGCTTAGGAAAACTGATTTATAATAAAAGTGTCAGCAACTCAGTAAATGCTTCTCATTCTCTTATTTGAAGGAGTCAGCCTGTCAACCTGTTCACTTGTTCATTGCCTTTTGACCCTAAAATGAAGCAAGCTGACATGTCCATTAAATACCACATGAACTTCATGTATAGTCTCTTCCTGATCTGTTGTGGGACTCAGATTTACCCAGTGACAGTGAACTGGGAAAGCAAGAAAAAAGAAAACCTAGCTAATGGTGGCATGAGGTTATATAAAATCTGATACAGGACATTCTTTTGCTGCTGAGTAATGAGTATGGATAGCTCATAATACGTTAATAACTAGAAAGATGTGTCTTCTCATTAAAGACATTATTAGAAATAACAGTGAGCTCTTCTCAGTATATAATTAGCAAATTTTTAAAAGAATATCCACGTTAGTAAGAATGCTGTGGGCAGTTGTTCATATTAGGGTACGATGCCTTGTAAGAGGAATTGGACCATATGTATGTACAGTAAACCTTAAATCATTTGTTCATTTTCCCTTTCTTAGAATCTATCACATTGATAGCATTTTCTACATAGAAATGGGTGTTCATCCTTTATATTTAAGAATTTGAAAAAGCACTAATGTCATACACTATGAAATTTGATGAGTAAACTGACTTATACTTAAAGTTGTCACTGAATAATAGTATTCTTTAAAATCCAGGCCAATCTTAAAATCGTAGCCATTACACATTACAGCAAAACAATATAGAAAAGTATGACATAAGTAGGGGAGGATACAGAACACAGAATTTTGCATTTTAACTTAATACACCTACCCCCATTTCTCTGTCTCTGTTTTTGAGTCTAAGATCCTTAAAGTTAAGGATCTCAAATGCTTCCCAGTGCCCAAGAGTGACTCAATAAATATATATTGATGCAGGATATGGGGATAGGGAAAAATATCAAAAGGAAGTCTAAAGCCAAAGAGATCAGAGAAGGTATTATACAAAGAGAGCTAACTGACTAATGAAACATGCACTGAAAAACAAAATTTCATAGAGGTCTTGATATAAATCAGAGTCTGTTTTATTAGCCTCTTTAAAGTATTTCCTTTCCTAATGACTGTTTAAAATCAGCTTTTTTTGTCATAATCTCTTCAATAAATGGTGTGCTGTAAATCGTATTCATTTCACGAACCTATCAAAAAAAAAAATCTCCAGCAGACTTTGTATACAAGTTGTAGCTCATACACAGAACTTACAGTGGGTATAGTAAGTTACATTTCCTAAAATTATATCTATTATACTTCCAGGCTTAGAATTTTATTTCTTTTCAGTTTTGTAACTGTCAAAACATTTTATGTGTTTAATTTTCCAATTTGCCGTATGTACCTTCTCATAGGTCAAAGTTCAAAAGGTTACATATCCTTTTGGACTAGTATAAGAAAATGGAAGCAAAACATACATTATCTACATTGAGCAGTTATTAATGCTTTCTTAAGTTACATGATCTTATTTTGATTTTTGTGGTTGTTTCACTTTTTTTGAGACAAGGCCTGGCTATGTAGTTCAGGCTGGCCTTGAACTCACCTTGCAGCCCAGTTTCAGATTTGTCTTTTAAAATAGCTTGATCTTTTAAAATATTCATACTGATTTCCTCCCTTTCCTTGACCTGACTCTCCATCACCACCCCATCCTTCCCTAGAATGCTGCGGATTCCCCTTCTGTTCTTTCCTAAGATCCACTCCAGCCAGAAAGTTGGTTTTGGCTTGAAGGCGCACTTCCCTTCACCCCTACATGTAATCTGTCCCCGGTTTGGTTGACTCTTTTTACCTTAATGTCTCTGGAGTCCCACCTTCCTCCCTAGCCTAGAGTCGTTGTCACTTGTAGCCCTCTCCCTGTTTCTTGCCTCCAGAGTCTCTCCCTTTTAAACCGCTGGTCTTCTCCATTGTCTTAAGGATATAGATCTAAATGTCTGGCTTATAAACTTCTGATTCCAGGCCTTTTACTTCACATAGTAGCTTCATTTCTTATCACGGCTCCTGGCTTCAGTTCGCTTGCTGATGCTTTGTCCTTCGAGTCTCAGCTCTCACATCACTTCCTCATGCATTTAAGAAGCTCTTTTGGGGCTGGGGATTTAGCTCAGCGGCAAAAAGCGCCTGCCTGGCAAGCGCAAGGTTGTGAGTTCAGTTCCCGGTACCGGAGAAAAACAAAAAAAAACAAAACAAAAAAAAAGAAGCTCTTTGTTCCTTTACCTGTGGTAAGAGCTTTGCCCCAGTGCCACTACTGACAATTTTGAAATGACCAGGACTGAATATATATTACATAGAAAGGCAAGGTCTTCTAAAAAGATGCCTGAACTTTTAAGATACCCTTTATCACATACTTACCTGTATTGCATTCATCTTAACCCTACTGTTACAAACAGAGAGGTAATTTGAAGCTTTCTGATTTTAAGAATCCATGCTTTGATATTTGGGATCATTTTGGGCAAGTAATATAAATAAATTTTATTTTGCAAATATTGCAAAATGTGAAGCCATTTTTAAGAATTTTTCAGTTACTGTATCCTTAATATAAATTTCCTGAGTTCAGCCTTTGTCATAATTTTATGTTCTCCTTAGTCATATTTGGTAATTGGAAAATATTAAGTTGTTGGATTTCAAAACAGAAACAATCACATACTTTAAAGTAGAGGAAGAACTTCTAAGCGTTTAGGATATCATTTACTACTGTTATTTTCTACCTTGGCCTTCCTTCCATCTTCTCTTTTTAACAATTAATGACAAAATAATAAAACTTTATTTATAAATATACAAATGTAGCAGCATCTTTGTCAGTTAAAACTTGTCAAATTTGGGGAAAGCATGAAATTTATATAAAGAAAAACTGATAACTGCATTATCAAAATTAAAAGCTTCTATTCTACAAGAAAAACATTTTCAGTATACATTTCTGATAAAGGATTTTTTTTTTTGTACCAGGGATCTAACTTAGGACCTTGCGCTTGCCAGGCAGGTGCTTATGCTGCTGAGCTATATCCCCAGCCCTCTGATAAAGGATTTGATTCTAGTATGTAAAGAACTCTTACAGCCCACCAAAAGACACTAACAGCTCTTAGCTTAATATGAGCAGGAGATTTGAACACTAAAGACATGTACTCTCTTTCCTTTCATGAGAAAAGCTTTTCATAATGAGTCATTAGGAAAATGAAAATTAACGCCACAGTGAATAGCTGGGCAAGGTGGTACACACCTGTAATCCCAGCACTCAGAGGCTGAGGCAGGAGGGTCCTTGTGAGGTCTCAAAGAGACTAAGTAAATAAATAAGTAAATAAATAAAACCACAATGAACTACAATCGGTCAGACTGTCTCAAATTGAAAGAGTAGGACAGTATAAGGAAGTACAACTGGAAATCACATACATTGTTGGTGGAAATATAGAAAGGTGCAGCAACATAGCTAGTAGAGAGATGACAAATATCTGAGGTGACAGACCACTTCTCTGAGCTGATCATTACATATTGTATGCATGTACTGGAATGTCACATTGTACCCTATAAATATGTACAGTCGCTAAGTCAGTTAAAATACATAGTGTATAAACCACACAAAAATCTAAATACTGAATGAATCAGTCAGTGAACAAAATGAGAGTCCTAGTGATACTTGTTAGTTACTCACTCTGGGTGATAATGCTTTATTAAGAAATGGGGCCAATAAAAAGCTGGATAGAGAATAGCTTTTCAGTTAAGTACTTGTTGAATTTCATTCATTAAATTTCAGAACTGGAGAGGAACTTAGAGATAATCTGCCTTCAGTTACCGCTGTCTGTGGTATGATCATTGAAACAAAGCTTTTCTCTATATTAAGTCCTTGAGGACAAAAGCATTAATGATCCTCCTTTCTCTCTTCCCTGATGCTTGAGGGATTGTAGACACTCCCCAGTGTTTGCTGAGTGAACGTGTTAAAAGTGAGTCTAGACAGAGCTATCCAGTATGGTAGCCATCAGTCACATGTGGCTATTTAAATTAAATAGTATTAAATAAAATTTAAGATTTAGTTGCTTAGTCACACCAGCCATATTTCAAATGTTCAGTCACTACATGTGACCAATGTGACTGCCATGCTGGACAAAGCAAAGAATATTCCCATCATTTCAGAGAGTTTTATGCACAGTGCTGGTCTAGACTTATTTCCCCTATTTTATGGATCAAAATGATCTCAGGGAAGTTGTCATTTGCTGAGACTCAAACCATCAGAAGCAGAAATTGGATTGAAAACAGGAACTCCTAAATCAATGCCCATGTTTATCAAGTCATAGCTCTGATTCATTTCAGAATTCCAATTAAATGCAGCTTAACCGTGAGCTCCAGTGCAGCCTTACCTGTGAACTCCAATGGTACTGTAGAAACATTATCTTATGATTACTATAGAAACCTTGTCTTTTTGTATTTTAATTTATCACTTTGCATGTTTTATAGGAAACATATGATAGGGGTAAAAAGGTACCAGGAAATTCAGAAAATGCTAGTTTTAAAACTATCTTCCTGGGCCTGGACATGTAGCTTAGTGGTAGAGCACATGATTAGTAAGCTGAGGTCCTGGGTTTGATTTTCAGCTCTGCAAACAACAACAATAAAAATGCTTTCAGGTGTCCACACAAACAAAATACTGTAGTGTTCTGTTGTACTCGTTTAAGTAGGAAATGTGGAGGAGGGTAAAGGCACAGCCACTTTGAAAACATTTTGATCCTTACTTAGCAGACCTATTCCCAGTTTCTTACTCAAGAGAAATGAAAAGCATGAATGTATATGCATGAATGTTTATAGGTGCCTTACTCATAAAACTTTGAAAATGCAAATTACCTAAATCATGGTACTTCTGGATGATAGAATACTATCAGAAGAAAAAAATGCATGAATGGATACGTGAAATATTATGGAGGTGTCCAAGGAACTTCATCCAAGTGAAGGAAATCAGGCAAAAGGCTGCTTCCCTTATGATCCATGGCTGTGCTCTGACGATGTTCTGGGAAAGGCGCAGGAGTAGGAGCTAAAATCAGTGGCTGTCAGAGCAGTGGCGTGAACTACGCAGGGGCTAGGGGACACTTCGGGTCAGTGCAGAGGTTCTGCGTCTTGGTTGTGCTCCTGGTTACGTGACTTCATATCTCAAAACTCAAGCCAGTCTTCGGCATCAAAAATCACCTGTACAAATTTTAAGTAGAGAAAGCTTTGACAAACCAGGTAACTCCCAAGTCAGGGCTTTTGTTCTTTTGATTTAAAGGCATTTCTTTCTTTATTGTGAAGTAATTTTTAATTTTTAAATGTTAGAATTCAAGTCTTTTTTTATTATCAGGGTTTTGTGCCTTTCCCAATATAGGCTTTTCCTGGCTCAAGGGCAGGATTTCTCTTCATTTGTTCAAGTCACCTTTATGTGAGCTAACTGTGGTTATTTTATTTATACACACACACACACACACACACACACACACACATATCATACAGAATGTGTTAATTTTATTCTTATATATTCTTTGTTAGTCCTGTTAGTAAGTTTGTAAATTGGGCCTCTTTTTTCCACTGTATATTCTAACTGGTTATTTGAAAAGAAATTCAATTTTATATAATTTTACCTTTTGAAGTCTTTTGTTTGTAACAATATGAGTGATGATAGCGACACTCGTTCCTGACATTAATGCAAGTGCTTTTATATTATCATTAAGCATGGTATATTTTTATGGCTTTGGTTTCCAGCTAGCTAGTTTCCGTGTGTATTACTTGAACACCATCTGTTTCTGCTGTAGTAAAAGACTTTTAGGAGGACTGAGCTTGGAATTTTAACAAATATTATGGCTGCACCTGTAGAGAGAATCATGATTTTTCTTGTCTATTAATTTCAGGAACTATTTTGACTCCCTAAAATATTAAGCTACCCCTGCGTGTCTGATTGAGTCCCGCCTGGTCACTTTGGTTTATTCTCTTAATGGCCTGGATTCCGCTTGTTAACATTTTTATTTAGAATTTCTGTGCCATATTCAGATGAGAGATCAGTCTAGTTTTCCAATATTCTGTCTGGGTTAAGACTTTGTGTTAGACTAGCTCTCCAAAAGGAACTTGGAAGCTTGCTTTGTGCTTTGGAAAGTTAAATAGTATTCATGACATCTGTTCTTTACATGGTGGAGAAAATACACTTGTGATTCTTATCTGGGCCTGTTAATAAATTTAAATAGTTTTAAAGCTCTTTCAAAATAGAATTATGTATCTCATTTTCTTGATAGAGTATTTCCCAAATCTTCTAAATTGTTCACTTTATATAAATTCTTTGAGCAAATATTCTTCATGCAGATAAGTATCATATGAGTTTATATGCAATTCTTTTCATCCTAAGAGAGCGCGTCACTAATTTGGCCTCTACTTACGATTTATAATAATTTATAACCATGTAATAGTACTGACTTTAGTGATCATAAGCATTTAAAGCACTATTTAAATTGGAGGATTTGGAAATGCCTCACTTAATTTCTTTGTTAGCAAAGAATCTCTCACAACTTTTACCAGCAATATTTTTGTTAGACTACAGCCTGATGAGTCCTTTATTGCAGAAGTGTGAAGATGATAGTGAGGAACCCTAGAAACATAAAAATTTTGGGGATTTTGTTTTGGTAGATGGGGAGTATTTGCTGTCTTACTTGGTAGATTATTCCTTAGTGTTAGAAATTTTCTTAAAGTTTCAAATAGAGATCTGGAAATTTAGATGGGAGAATTGTGACCCAAAGCTCTGACCTACTTCCTATGAATGGTAGACTGAATAATGACTCTGCAGGCCAGGCAGAGTGGTGCATGGGCAGTCCCAGCACTCTGGGAGGCTGAAGCAGGAGGGTTGTAAGTTTGATCCTAACCTGATCAACTTACTGCCTTAGAAGACCTTGTCTCTAAATAATAACAAAAGGTCTAAAGCTGTAGCCCAAGGCAAAGGCCCTGGGTTCAATCCCCAGTACTGCTTCAAGAAGGAAGCGATGGAAAGAAGATGGGCCCCATTAAAAATTCTGTCTCCTAACAATAAACCTGTGAAGACTGCATCATGCCACAAAAGAGGATTTTGCAGATGTAACTGAGACTTTTTTGAGATGGGGAGATTAGTCTGGACTCAGATGAGCCCTAAATGCATCACAAGGGGAGGTGGACACTAGAGAGGGCAGTATGACCACAGAAGCACAGAGTGTAGTGGTGGGGCCAAAGGCCAGGGAAAGAATCCTGAAGCTTCTACAAGTGAATGGGACAAGGAACAGATTCTGCCCTGGAGCCCCCAGAAGGAACAGCTCCTGCTGGCACTTCGATTTTAGACCCTTCACTGACTCATTTTGGACTTCATGTCCAGAACTGTAAATGAATGCATTTGTGTTGTTTTAACCTGTGGCGCTTGTGCTAATTTGTTACAGTGGCAACAGGAAACTAATACTGTGCAGTGTGCTGTTTGTTACAGTGTGCTGTTTGTGCTTGAGTGTGGGGACTGTGAAATTCAGCTCCTCATCCTCAGCACCTCGACCAGTGCCTTGTAGAATAAGGGAGGCACTCTGCATATTTGTGCAGGGGGACGGGTGGGGAAGAGGGAGGAGAAAGGAAAGAGAGGAAATACTTCATGGAGCTTATAATTAAAGTGAACCTTGTGAGCATGATGTAGGTATCTAGTTTCTGGATGAAGCAGAGAAAACCAGCGGGCTTGCAAACTTGAGGCCCACCCATAGCCAAAATAGGTTCTACGTTATTATTTGAAGATAGCAGTTTAAAAGGTTGAACAGTAAGAGTTGGAAAATGTTTGAGGAAACCATCAATTTGAAGCCCACAGACCCCTGTCTCTTTGAAGAAGAAAACATACAGATCCATACACACTTGAATAAATAAATTTTAAATAAAATTCAGATGCAGCCCTCTAGTTCTTAGTTTGTATAAGGCACCAAGAAGAAAGTTAATTGTGCTTGTGCCAAGTGAATGCAAGAAATAAATTTGTTTTATGACTATTTCTAATTTTATTTTAAACATAAGCTACATGTTCACATGGTACAAAAATCAAAACACACAAAACATTACACAGTGAACTGTCACTCCTCTATCTTTGCCCACTAGTGATATGATTTCCATGCTTTTTGTTTTATTAATGCATATTAGTAATATAGAATAATTTCCATTCTTATAGGCAGTCCTCTTCTAGCTTTTTACATGCTTCCAAATATATAAGCAAATCCTAAGTAATCCTTTTTGGGTTTTTTAGCAGTTCATAACATAGAGAATACATTGTTTGTGCTGCATCTAGTTCTGTTTTTCACTTAACAATACTTGAGTTCCTTTGCTGTCGATGCTTTGTAACAGGCTCGCGCATTACTTTTTAGTTGCATATTGTTCCATGTGTCAGATTTATACTTCCCCCAGCAATGATTGAAAGTGCCTGTTCTCTACGCCCCAGGTAGACAAGGTTTTTCAGTTTAGGCTGCAGGCCACATACATTGTCTGTTGCATACTCTTGGGTTTGTTTTGTTTGTAACCCTTCAAAAACATAAAAATCATTTTTAATCACAGGCCATATGAAAACAGCCCAACAGGAAAAATGGGTAAAATAATGGTGTCCCAATACAGTTTTCCTTGTATTTCTCTTATTATTGAAGTTGAGCATATTTAATCCAGTTTGCGTATATTTCTGTGACTATTCATTAATTTCCTACAGATGAACTTATTGTACCCCTCTTACATAAAGAAGTTGTCTTATCTGTGAAATGAGTTGTAAATATTTCTCCAGTTTTACCTTTTACTTTGCTTATAGACAATTTTGCCATATAGAAATTTGAATAGTAAAATTTTTATCAAACTTACTTTATAGTTGTATATAATAGGGTTTTATATCTAGGGTTTCATATAATACTTCAGGCCTTCTCTACGTAAAGATTATGAAACAGTTCTTTAGTTTTTTTCCTTTTGTCTTTGTGATTTCATTTTATCATTTAAATCTTTGATTTACTTAACTTTCTATTGGTGTGAGAATCCATCCACCTTTATTTTTTCCAGATAACTGACCTAACACCACTTACTGAATTATTTTCCGTTCTTCATCTTCTTGTTTGAAATACCACCTTATATGGCTTCTCGACCTTTTGGCTAAGATCAAGTGAAATATCACCTTGTTACACTGTACTATTTAGTATGTATGGTTTTTTTTTGATACCTCAAATTCAGGACCTTGCGCTTCCCAAGCAAAGGCGCTGTGCCACAGAGCAATATCCCCGGCCCTTTAGTAGATATTTAAATCTGTTTGTGTGTGTGTGTATATATATAATTTTTTTTTTTAGGAAATTCTCAATAGTTATTGTTTTACATATTGTTATCTACAAGATAGTTTCTCAGGAAAACAAATGGACAAATAATAGTGAGTTACAGACAAAAGAGGTAGGAGATTATCAATAGTTGTACTATACTTTGGTATCTTCAGAGTGGCTTCTAAAGAAAACAAATAGAGCTATACATGAGTGACCTATTGAATAATCATTAACTATTCTCAATGGTTGTTGTAGGAAACACATAATAATAAACATACTCTGTATATTTTCTCCCATTGATCTAGACAAGCTTGCTTCTGAATTCTCACTCCCTCATGAATTATCAGTGTGCTCATATTTCATTGAAGATATGAAGTTGGAGTTAAAGAAACACCAGATCTGTCTATGGCCTGCTGCACCCTACACCTTGTTCTTCCTTGCTTCACCCCCCATTACAAGGAGATGTCCCCACTTCTGTCACTTTCCCTGGTCCACTTGAGGACTTAGCTCCTGGAACCACTTTCTTTTCTGCGTAAACAATGACCCTTTTTGGAGGATTAGCAAACAAAGATTAGTAATATTTAAAAGCAACCAGGCTGCAATCCTTGTTCCTGAAACATCTTTGGGCCATGGCCCCGTTTCTTCAGTTCATCTTGAGAGTAAAATTCCACTCTGTAACTTCCCGCCCACCTCCCATTTTTATCCGTTGGTGAGCTGACTGTTCCAAGGTCCCAAGCAGTCTTTATCCTGCCAGATCTAGTAACGAGTTCTCTCTGCATCTCTCACCCCACTATATCTAAGGCAGTCTCAGCAGGTTTGAGCTGGCTGGCTTCAGTGGACTGTGCAGTCACTGCTGTTCCTCCTGCTGAACCAACCTGTTGTGTCATCTCAGGACTGTCCCCAGCTGCCCTCTCCCATCCAAACCCATCTTATCCCTTGTTCCATTTTGAGACTTTTTATATACCATCTGCAAACCAATATTTACATTTTTGTTTCCATCTCTGCCTTTACCCCTGAACCCAGACTAGAACTTTGAAATTTCTAGTCACCAACTCCAGTTAATTGTCTCACACACGAGCAGAGCTTTGGGACTTTTTTTCCCAGACCTGTTCTTTCCTTTCCGTCTTTCTCCTTCTGAGTTGGTACTGTCACACATTGAGCTAGTTGGGCCAAAAGCTTACAAGTTACTGTTGCTTTCCTTCATACAGTCAGTCAACAAGTCCAGTCAGGTGTTCCTGCAGCATACAGGCTGCCTCACTTTAAATCCTGGCCCAGTCTTGAGCAAGGCAACTTCTGTGACCCAGATTCTTCATCTGTTAAGTGAAGTGGAAATAGTCTGCAGCTCATAGGATTGTTTGTTCATGAAATATGGCACTCAAATGAGTTAACGGACACTGAATGCTCAGAACAAGGCCTAGGGCAGTGGTGTTGTTTTTTTTTTGTTCCCACAGTACTTACACCACTAATACTTGCAGTGGTGGAGCTAGTATGATTTCTCTTACTACCACAATAGCCCAGGCCTCTGTCCTCTTAAGTATGGACCACTGGCACAGCCTCCTGCACTTTCAACTCTTGTACACCTGGTAGCTCTTCGCACACACCAGCCAGTGTGATCTTTTTAAAAATATACATGAAATTATGGCACTTTCCTGCTTAAAACACTCCAGGATCTGCCCATTGTAGTTGTAGTGAAATCGAAACACCTTCCAGTGGCCTTGAAGGGTTTTGATGATGTAGCCTCCACCTCCCATTCAGCCCCTCACCTGTCACTCTCCAGCCTTGCTGTCCTCTGCACCTCGCATCCCCAGAAAGTGCCAGTTTGCTTTCACCTTAGGATCCTTGTGCTTGTAATCCCTATGTGCCCTCTGTCTCCAGAGCTGCTGCTTCCTTCATAACATTCAGGTTGTGGCTCTAAAACACCACCACTGCAGAGGAGTCACCCTTGACCATCCTCCCACTCCTTATCCCTCTCTTAGTTGTGTTTTCTCGTCACTGAGACACAGTCCACCATACCCACAGCTCTAAGGAGGAACAGTTTATTTTGGCTCACAGTTTATAGAGATTTCAGTCCATAGTTGGCTGGCTGCAGGTCAGGGTAGCATGACAAAAGAGAAAGAGTTCCTGGCATGGCAGCAGGAGCAGAGAGTGCCAGCAAGGTGGTGCGGGGAGTGAGCTTCCCACCCTTCTGGCCCATGTCCCCAGTCACCTCCCTCCTCCAACCAGGTGTTCAACAATACATTTAATTATAAACTCATCTGTGCACTAATCCACTGATGAGCATAATGTGCTCATGATCCGGTCATCTCCCCAAAGCCCTCCCTATGAGCACATGAGGCTTTAGGGAGACATCTAGATATAAACTGTAATAATCCCTCCGCCCTCTTAGGTTTGCACTGCACTTAGTACCGTTGGGATTTTATTTCTGTGTATGTTTTACATTCTGATAGGCAAACCCATTGGATGTTTTTACCATTCAAAACAACATCTAGATCAGGTGTTATGGTTTAGGTCATGACCCCCAAAGGCTTGGTCATCAGCCTGTGGTGCTGCTGGGAAGTGGTAGAACCTTTAAGGGGTGGGACCTTGTGAAAAGAAATTAGGTCATTTGGTGTGTGCCCTTGGAGAGACTGTGGGGACTCCAACCCTGCCATTCTCTCTACTTCCCAGCCACCATGAGGCAAGCAACTTTGGTCCACCACACTGTTCCTGCTGTCTTGTGATGTCCTGACAAGGCTCAAAGAGACCATCAACTAAAACATCTGAAACCATAAGCCTAAGTTACCTTTTCTCCTTTTAAGTGTACTTTCTCGGGTATTTTGTCACAATGACAGAAAGCTGACTAGCATGCTGAGGTAAGAGGCTAAGTTGGGAAGTGCCAAGTTTATTTAACAGTAGGTGAGGCATATTCTTTGGTGGGCACTTCTTTTCCTGGGTAGCCTCCTATAAGTCTATAGTATGTCACTAATAGTTACTAAGAATGCCCCTGATTAGAAAAATGTCCTTGCAAATCTGTACCTTTTTTCCATTTTTGAGTGACAGGCAATATATTAAACAGTTCTGGAAGGGAAGGTGTTTTAACCAATTTAGTGTAACTGCTAAATGTTTGCTTTCAAACACACATACATGCATACACATACACACCTCTTTAAATATTAATTGATGTGGTAACACCCTGAGATTATATGGTACTTAGTATTTTGAAAATAAAATAGTAGTTACATAGCTATGAAATGATTATAGCTGCCATCAAATTAGGAATGTAATAGTGAAAAAGAAGTCATTTCCTGATTTATGTAGGAACACCAGCAGCAGCACATTCCATAAACTGGCTTGGATTTAGTATCATCCATACTTTCAGTTATCTGAAGTGTACTGTAATTGTCGCTGTTTTTGAGCAGTGATAAGTGCTCAGAATCTAATGATTATGTGCTTGGTACACAGATAAAAGAGAGGCTTGGTCCTTCTTTGTCAAGTTGAATTGAACTGTGGGCCCGTAAGTACAGATTTTTTTGTCGTGCCCTTCACAGTTTCAGCTGCTTCTACTAAAATCCTTATGATACAATAAAAGCAGTGTGAAAAAGTTCCATATATGGTGTGATCTCAGTTGTGCTAAATACAGAGTGAAGGCGGTCTCACACGTGTTCGTGTTCAGCGTGTGGCAGGGCGGGGCTTGTTTTTGTGCGTTTGAAAACTGTTTTGTGTTGGGCAGATGGGCCAGTGGGCATGATTTCTGGGTGAGGTGTGACGCCGTGCTCAGCACTCAACTGCCCTCTTGGCACAGATCCATGCCCTGTCCTGACTCTCCCTTGTGACTCGTCTCTCCAGTAGCAGAGCAGCTTTACACGTATTAGGTGTCCTATTCCCCAGGGTTCAATCTGGCTGCAAACATTTGCTTTTTCCTTCAACACGCGTGAATGGAAGGCTAATTTCACTAAAGCACATTAGTTATGTCAGGCATAAGGCAAACCAGACAGACAGGACCCTGGAACCCAAGCTACTCCAGGTAAACTGTACTAGAGAACTCCCAAGTTGAACTACATGCTCAAGCAATTTCAGGACTATAAACAAAAAGTATCCGATGATCACCAAAAACCAGGACAAGGAAAAGCCTAGTTTACATTAAGCATGTCTGGTAAGAGACCCCAAAACTGAGAAGAGTTGGCCAGAAAGAATAAGAAAATGCCTGAGAGGAAACCGCATGGCAGAGGCCGAGAGGCAGAGAAGAGATCTAAGGAATAGAAGACCTGTGCAGTTGTGACGTAGCCGAGCTGGGAGAGATGGGCACTGATTGGGAGGGAAGCAGGATGGGGCGTGGTTCTGCGACTTGCAGCTCAGGAAAGCTGTGTCGGAGGGATGCCGAGGAGGAAGGAGCACAACAAAAAGTGCCCCCCCACACACACACACACACACTCAGAGTATTTGTTGTGACCCCACAGCCTTTTTGTCCTAAGGCCTAATACCAGTGCCAGGTAACTGGGTACCCGACGCCACTTCTGCTTCAGTAGGAACCTAGTCTATACCGCAGATTTGAATTTGGCTGAAGAGAATTTGGATTCTATTTCAGGTCCCAGACACTGGGAGGCTGAGGCAGAAAACAACCCTGTCTCAAAATAAAGATGGGCTGGAATTAAAGCTCAGTGCAAAGGCCTTGGGTTCAGTCCCCAGTACCACAAAGAAAAAAAGTGATGGCTGCCTACCCCAAGACACACAGCTATTCTGGTAATACTTGTAATGTACAGTGTTGGATTCTATTTCAAATTCTGTCACCAAGTCACTGGAATGAAGTTTCTTCTTCTGTAATATGGCAAGGCTTTCCGGCAGGACCTTAGCATAAGGTATGGCAGTCTTTGGTCATCTGTTTCATACTGAAATTAGACATAGTGTCTCTAAAAATATTGCCAGCATAAGTTAATATGAATAAAATGATCCTTAAGGCTGTTTTCCTAACCCATGTGAATATATCCACTGCAGCAAGGCCCCCATTGTTGTCAGCTTGTAGTTGCACTGGGAAGTTTTCCCATTTGGTCACAGCTCATTACAGAAACTATTATAAGAGAGATGCCCTCGAGTCAGCTGCTTGTTTCATTGCCAGCCACTCTCATTCTCCGATAAGCGTTCTTCCCCTCAGTGAGTGTACTTCACTTGCCATCTGTTTGTGATCACTGCAGAGTGAAAACTGTCCTGAACCCGAAGGATGCCGCATCTCTTTCCTGTGCTGGAATTCTGAAGAAGTATGTACTGACCATTACTTATTCTTTCATGCTTTCTTAGATTCTCCTTAAGCCTCTGGTGAAAAATCTGTGCGACAGGATGGCCACAAATAAGCCCAAGGGTCAGAACTCCTTGGCCTTACACAAAGTCATCATGGTGGGCAGCGGTGGTGTGGGCAAGTCGGCCCTGACCCTGCAGTTCATGTATGATGAGGTAAGTGCTGCCTTCATGCCGAGCATCACAGTTTGGGCTTTGAGAGAATATTTCTCTGGTTTAGGTTTGGCACTGTTCTGGTGGATTCATGAGTCCTACTGGTAATATGTTTTTCCATCTTGAAGTTCTGAGTCAACATCTATGCATAATTTGATTTTACAAACTGAACAACTCCAAACACACTCAGCCACCTTACCTTTGATGGAGGGGCCGAATACCTTCCCTAGAAGAAAGATAGCCTCTTTAATAAATGGTGCTGGGAAAACTGACCTGCAGATTAAACCTAGACCCATATCTTTCACCATGCACTACACTAAAATGAAATGTATAAAAGATCTAAATATTAAAACAGAAACACTAAATCTGCTGGAAGAGAGGAGAGGTAAAACTCTTGAAGACATAGATGTAGGCAAAGACTTTATGAACAAAACCCCAATCTCATGGGAAATACTATAAAGAATCAACAACTAGGACCACATCTTATTGAAAAGCTTTTTTGGCAGCAAGAGAAACCACCAACAGAGTGAGGAAACAGCCCACAGTGTGGGAAAAAAATTTTGCCAGCTGTTCATCAGACAAAGGGCTAACATCTAGAATATATAAAGAACTCAAAAAAAAATAGACCCACTCCCCAGTTTAAAGACCCAGTCCAAAAATGGTCATCTGAAATGAACAGGTGCTTCTCAGATGAAGAAATACGAATGGCAAATGAATATATGGAAAAATGTTCAATGTCACTGGTCATTCAAGAGATGTGAGTTCATCTCACTCCACAAAGAATGGCTATCATCAAGAAATCAACCAATAACAAATGCTGGTGATGCTATGGGGAAAGAAATCTTCTCCACTGTTGATGAGAATGTAGATTGGTACAACCACTGTGGAAATCAGTGTAGAGATTCCTCAAAACTCAAGAAGGACCATTTGGTTCAGCTATTCCCCTTCTTAGTATGTTTCCAAAAGAATTAAAAGGATCATACCACAGTGATGTGTATACACCCATGTTCATAGCATCACAATTTGTAATAGCTAAATTTTGGAAACAGCCCAAATGCCCGTCAGTGGATAAATGGATAAATAGGAAGAAAATGTTCAAATGGGAAGGTGAACAAATGAGGGTGGAGGGCAAAAGCAAGTAGAAGGAAAAAATGGGAACAGAGCTTCTGTAAATAAAGGGAAGAGGGCTTAAAGGGAGGGGATTGGGGAAAAAAGGAGCGAGATACGTATGGACAGGTACACATTCCCTGTGATGAATGTGATCTTTGTGTATATCTAAAATGTACCAGTAAAATTAATTTTTAGAAAAGGCAAGTTGAGAACTCAGATCCTTAAAAGCCTTAGGCTTTAAAAGTAAAACAAAACTGAAAGCTGCCTATTTTTTGAGTAACCTAACTTTAGCTTTTTTTATTCAAAGTATTTTAATGGAGAGTTTCACCTTAAAGTAATAAAACGGGTGCACATAGATCCTAATTGAGGTGAGGTTAACATATATAACATGTTCTCTAATAATCTCAATGAAAAAGTCAGTTCTTCGTTGTGTATTTGGCATACTGCTGTGCCCACCATGGAACAGGTGAAGGCCATGTCGCGACAAACTGTAATTATTTGACAGGTTACAGATTTATGTGCATGTATTTATGTCAGACTTGATCATCCTTGAGTTAAGGTCTCAGCCAATATTCAGCAACATATTCTTTCCCTAGAGAACTGCGACCAAGTCCTAATAAGTATTTAGCCTCAGTTCTGCCTCTCAGTAGAAGCCAGGTTTTATGGTTACAGTGTTCTCTTTGTTAATCCTCCTAACAGTCCTGCAAGGTAAGCAGGGGTACCTTCACTTAACGCAGAAGTAAACAGAATCTCAGAGACCCACCTTGCCCAGGAAGAATGATCTCTAATAAATGACTAAATGTTAAATGCAGTCTTCTGGGGAGAAAAAATATCCTGTGGGTTTTATTGTGCTGAGTCTTTTCTGTTGCCTGTGCACCTTCCCACACATCCCAGGCCCGCACATCCACCGCTTGTCCTGCTTGTCACTGACTGCAATTGAAAGTTTGGGGGAGAGGTACAGTTTTGAAGTGGTACTTTAAATGAAATTACTGATTCATTCATTCAGTTCTCTTTTCCATATTTTTCATTTGGTAGCTAGTCTTCTCTCAAATTAATCCTTATAGGCTGGGCGTGGTGGTGCACACCTGTAATCCCAGCACTCGGGAGACTGAGACAGGAGGATCATTATGAGTTCAAGGCCAGCCTGGGCTACAGAGTGAATTCAAGGCCAGTCTGAACTACATAGCGAGACCCTGTCTCAAAAAAAGACAAAAATAAAAATAAAAATTTTTAAAAGTCCTTATGTCAGCCCCCTTCTTAACAGTAAGGAATCCCAAAGTAAAAATATTCACATGCCTAACTTTGGACAAATGCTTAAGCATAGTGTTAGCATATAAATATGGTACACTGTTGAGTAATTTCTACAGTTACAGAAATCCTCTGTCCATTTTAAAAATAATTATTTATAAGTGGCCACCATGTAATAAACACTATTCTAGACTGTGGAGATACAGTAATGAGTAGCATGGTTAAAGTCCCTGCTATAAGGGGTTAAGTTCTTATAGCAGGTTGTACAAATTACTCGAATACATACATAAGAAAGATAATGGAAGTATGTATAAGAACTATAAATGTGTGTGTTCCTGTATGCATACTAACGGTGATGGCAGAAAGTTCATCAAGCTGTATCAGATTTGTGGAATTGGTGAAAGGAGTGGGAATGTAAAGTTTCTTAATTATATTATTTTAAAATTCTAAAGTTTGGGAAGAAATCTCAAAGTCAAGGTTTGACCTTTTGCGAGTAGTGTAACTTTATTGACTTGGTTCCTCTAGAAGTGCCACGTTATTGAGAGAAAAGGGCTCATGATACTCTCGTTGTTTACCTGAATATTGACCCTTAAGTTATTTCCACAGTTCTGGCACAAAACCGTGAATTTAGAGTCATGTAGAAAGCAGTTCTCATACATTTGATAAAATATGTGTATAATATTGTTGCATATATAGTGGTTTAGCAAAAGAAAAAGGCATAATTTTCAAGCTGTAAGCAGCCTGCAAGTAATAGTTGAGACCCCTCTTTTTGCAAATAAGGAAGCTGACTAATTATCTAAAAATGAAAGTGAAAACTTTATTTTCATTAGAAAGATTGAGTAAAGTACACACGGACCTCTCTATTATTTTGGCCTTTATATGAACCTGTTCATGATTTCAAAATAAGTTTTGACGAGCAAACATGATAATGAAAGAACGGGTGTCTTTCATGTTTTCTAGTTTGTGGAGGACTATGAGCCTACCAAAGCAGACAGCTACAGGAAGAAGGTTGTGCTGGATGGGGAAGAAGTGCAGATCGATATCTTGGATACAGCTGGCCAGGAGGACTACGCTGCAATCAGAGACAACTACTTCCGGAGCGGGGAGGGCTTCCTCTGTGTCTTCTCTATTACAGAAATGGAATCCTTTGCAGCCACTGCCGACTTCAGGTATGTTACCTCTGTCTCTAACTGTGTTCCTACTTCAGAAACTTAGCACAATTTTAGAGCCTTCCTAGTGCAGACGGTTTTACAGCTGTAGTTTGTGGCAGCCTCAGGTAACCAGAGTCCCTCTGTGCATTACTGAAATACTTAAAGTGCGGCTACTGTCAGGGTCGTTAGTATTTGCAGCATTATCGTGGAGCTCTCCCAGACTTCAGGCACTGATTTCTCAGTCCCTGTGTAGTGTTCCATAAGTACTTTGCCACCCTTTTCACAGTGCAAATGGTCTGCATTTTAAAAAAAGAAATAAGTACTGTATTGGTGTTAAAGTCACTGTATACGGACACACTAGGTTGTATTCTGTAGCACATCTTAGTTATTGTTTGCTTACTCAAAGCCTGGCATGAATTTGGTTTGGGGAGGGGGAGTTGGTGAGTGGAAGAGGGGATCCTTTCCATAAACATGAGAGAAATTTGGCATAAAGTTCTTGAGTAGTCTTGTGTCTTAGTTACTTTTCTCCCGTTGCTGAGACAAAATTTGCCCAACACCCAAAGTTAAAGGAAAGGTTTATTTAGCTCACAGTTTGTGGAAGTTTTAGTCCATAATTGGCTGGGTCCAAGGCCAGGTGACTTGGCAGAGGGGCGTCCGTGGTGGTGGAAGATGGCAAAAACAACAGGAAAAGGAGACAGGCCTCTTCCTGTCCCTTACATTGTATGCAGTCTTCTGGGATTAGGGCGATGCCAATCCAATCAGTGGACTGATCCAGCAATCACCATCCTTAATCCCAGCTTGCACTACAAATCAATTACACATTCTATATTCAGCCACCTCCAAAAAAACCCTATGACCATATGAATGAGGCTTTGCGGGGACATCTAGACATAAACCGTAAGATCTTACACATACAGCATGCATCATCAAATGTGCCCTTTCATGGTGTATTTTTATTTCTGTGTTATGTGTCTGCTTTGCTTATGGGGACACAAAAAACGTACATAATATATATATATATATATATCCGCTAGTTTCAAGATTTTATGCCCACTCAGGTGAATATATAAGGTACTTAAGCAAAGCAAGGATGGGACAAAGAAGGAGACACTGGCTGCAGGCACTGTATTGGGGATGCAGAAGGGGAAAGGAACTTGGAAACCTTCACCAGTAGTTGAGCGTAAAGGAGAGAAGGAGGGCACAGCTGAGAAAAGAAGGCATTTTAGGCGGTTGAGCAAAAACCTGAACTGGGTTTTATTTACGCAGAGCACTCCTTCCTATGGGCGCTTGGAAGACTCAGGAACAGGGTTCTTTTGTCATTGCTTGACAAAAGGGTCATTAAGAAACTTTAAAGTACAGATTTATTTGTAACGCTGAGTTTGTTGGTTTATAAAAGGAATTTCCTAGATGATAAAGTACAAAGGGTGACATATCCTGGAACCTTGTAAACCCAGGAAACGTGTTCAGTTATATAAGTGTCAGTGCTTATTCATTCATTCAGCAAGTATATGAGAGTTTATTATGTAGCAAGTCCTGTTCTAGGTAATGGAATACATTTTGTCACCATAGTTACTAAAGCCAAAGTGGTATCTCAAGAGAATAAGCTATTTTTATGCTGAGAGAGAATCTTGGGCTATTACTGTTAACAGAAAATAAGGATGATTCATTAGTCTTCTAGTATATCTCCAGTGGGTTGCCCTTCCCATAAATAAAAGTGGGGCTGGTGACTCACCGGCAGTGGAAAAGGCACTTTTGAGAAGGTCTGAATGACTGTAGTAGTCACTCCCTGTGGCCGCAGCTCTGTGGCACTAATGCCAGCTCCTCCCATTAGCCTTCCTGATCTTCTCTATCGCAAAAGCAGAGCCCTCTGGACGGTGCAGTGCTTGCTACAGCTGCATTATCACACCACATCCTTACGCTGAGCCTGGCTTGCGTCTGCTTTTCCTGGTAAGGTAAAGACTCTAGGGAGCAGGTCCAGTTTCTTTCCCATCTTGGTATCCTGGCTCCCACCTTTGGCGCAGATGGCAATCGTAGAAGAGTGTAGTACTTGTTCACTAGACTCTTGACTGATTTAAAAACTCTTACATTTTGTTGTAAGAGTTTATGTCAGAAATGAAGGTGGATGAGATTGTTAAAGGACATCATATTCTAAACTTCTGTAATAATTTACTGTATTTTAAAGGGGTTATAACATTCAGCAAAGTGTATATGAAGGTTATAGACGTAGCAGTACCATTCTGTGACATCCCAGAAAGTAGCTAATACAGGCAGCCTGTTAGCTCTACAGAATCTTGTCTTCTCAGCTCTGTAGTGTCCAAGAGTAGCTTAGAAAGTATTTATTAATGAATGAATGAATGAATGAATGAATGAGCATACCTACATATAACCAGAAATGCTGGGTCACATGTACCTGAGCCACATCCTCTTCTTGCTGGTTCGTGAGACTGAGTGGTAAGTCAGTTTTAAAATCTTAGTTCAGGTTGCCAGTCATGGAGGAACCTAGTTAAGAAAGTCACAGCAAAATGATTGTTACCAGGCATGGGAGAAGATTGTGATTGTACCACCGGATACTCACACAGGTCCTACCACGAGCCAGACACTGTTCTAAGCATTCACATGAGTAAACTCATCACACACCCCTATGGAGTGGATACTGTTGTAGATTCTGAGATAACACAGTTTTCACCTGTTAACGTTTTCAAAATCAAGGCTGTGTCTCAGCATCTTAGAGTTGTTATTATAGGCAGCTTCTCTAGGTAGTACATAAGGTAAAGCTTACAGTTAGGGAAATCTTAAAATTTGATTGTTAAAAATTATTATCCAAAATTTTAAATGATGAAATTGCAGCATAGAGAGGCTAAGTGACTTCTCCCAGGCCTTGCAGTCAGGAGCAGCAGGGGCTGAAATCAGGAAGGCCTGCTTCTACCTGCTTGAGTGTAATGGGGATGCTATACCAGCTCTTACTAAACTAAGGGCAATTCTTTTATAAAACCATATGGCCACCACATGTCATGATCCTTCAATGGAATATGCTATATTTCCTATTTAAAATATAATCCTGTCCTCTACTGTTTTTTAATATATTATTTTATATTTATACCTTAAATACCCTGTGACATTATAATAGCACTGTTTTTTTGTTAGTGTTAACTCTAACCGAACGGAAACAATTAATTTAAAACTTTCTTTTTCTGAAAGGTACAGTTGTCTGTATGCAGCCAGCACTTTCTAATCACTATAATAATGACATCCCCCCGAACCGGCCCGTTACCTGGCCGTGTAGAGGAGTGGCATATGACATGAGACCCTCCCTATAGCGCCAGACCCCTTGGTGCTCATCACACATCACAAGCTGGGATCACTCCTCCTGAAAAAGTGTTGGGAAACTCAACCTTCTCTTTTCAGGATTTGAGCCCTTAGATCTACCTCATTTTGGAAGCTCTGAGGTATCTAGCATAAAAGTTGTATGTGTTCTCTAGCATTAGATTTCTCCCGTCCAAATCCTAGTTGTTCTTCACTGTAAGTGAGTGAGCATGATTTCCATGTGCTGCCATTTCCTTACCTGTAGAATAGGAATAATAGTACTAGTGCCACAGGTTTGGTTTGAGGAGTCAGTGAGACAGTGTATGTAACGCACTCCAGTCAGTGCTTGGCCCATGGCGAGTACCAGGTCCAGTGTTCTTGGTAGTGGGGGTGGTCATGGCTGGTGTTGAGGAAATGCTGCCTGGGGAGCTCATTTTAGCTGCTCTGGAGATGAAGTTGTGATGAAGATTTTGACCATAAGAGCTTAGAAAAATCAAATGCATTTTGCTGAACTGCCATTCAAATAGTCCATTAATTTTCACATTTTTCTCTTGAAAATTACTAACGTTCCTGGTAGTTTCTGCTTCTCTCGATAATTTCAAAGGCAAAATGGGACTAACATAGCAAGATAGTAAATCTAAATCTTACAAAATTTCTTCCTCTCGATAATCATAAGAACAGCTAACACTTAATGAATATTCACTGCGGCTGCACATAATGACAAGCATTGTACATTGACTCTTCATAGCAACTATATGAGGTTGATTTTGCTGGTCCCATTTTATGGATAAGGAAATAGGGAAAGGAGAACTTTGCTCAGCCACATGAAGGGCAAGAGCCAGGGTACTTTAAATTGGTGCCACTTTCACGGTATGTAACTCATCTCTACATGCAAAGGCTGTGTGTGCTCAGGAGCTGTTCCCAACAATTTCTGCCTTGCATGGGGCTTTAAAACCATTTTGTGGGACCTTTGATGGGGCATAATAGTATTGTCTTTCCAAAACCCGTAACCCAGTGTAATCATGAGAAAAACACTACACAAATCTCAACAGAGAGACATTCTGCAAATTACCTAGCCAGCCCTGGGAACGGTCAAGGACATCACAAACAAGGGAGATCTGAGAGTTGTCACAGCCATGTGCAGTCTAGGGAGACTAAATATCACACGGAATCCTCGATGGGGACCCTGTCAGCAAGAGTGTAGAAAAATAACAAATATGGTAGAAGGGCACTGTGGTGATTATCTGTCACACTTATGACCAAACAACAGAAGAAAACCAGACTCAAATAGAAATGTATGATCAGTGGTAGCCATTGAAGCAATAGAAAAAAGATTAGTTAAAAACTAAGAACATCCTCATGAAGTTTGGACTTGAGTAATGCTGTGTGGCATACACATCCCCATAATACAAGATGTTAGCGTCGGGAGAGTGGGTATGTACTATGCCGGAACTCTCTACCTTCTTCACAACTTTTCTTTAAGTGTAAAACCCTTCCAAAGCTGGGCATGATGATGCACACCTGTAGTAATCCTAGCACGCAAGAGGCTGAGGCAGGAGAATGGCATGAGTTCAAGACCAGCCTGAACTATATAGCAAGACCCTGCCTTGAATAAATAAATAAATACATGTATACATACATACCTAACTAACCCCTCCAAAATAAGAGTTTATTGTTGAAAAAAGCATTTAGGGGAAGTTGCATTTGGCTCCTTTTGCGCCTCACCTCCATGTTACGTTGTCCTGTTGGTGTGATTTTCCATCATTACTGAAATGCGTGTGTTTCTCAAAGAATTGGTGGTAGAATACGGAAGAAATACTTATTTTCTACCATGTAATAGATAAGCCTGTTGTTGCTGCATAGAAACAAACAGTTACAAGTAAATGCTGATTGCAGGTGACTAGTTGTCATCTTGTTACTTTAACATGTGGAAGTCTGTTAATATTTCTCCCTCCCTCCTTTTCTCTTGTGTAGGGAGCAGATTTTAAGAGTAAAGGAAGATGAAAACGTTCCATTTCTACTGGTTGGTAACAAGTCAGATTTAGAAGATAAAAGGCAGGTTTCAGTAGAAGAAGCCAAAAACAGAGCCGATCAGTGGAATGTGAACTACGTGGAAACGTCTGCTAAGACGCGAGCTAACGTGGACAAGGTAAAGCACAGCGCTCCTTGTTACTACATCCTGTTAAAAATGGGTCCATTTGCTTTAACCCGTCTCCATTCTGTGTAGTCTGTGAGACTCAAATAGAAACTTAATACTTGTTGATTTTTATCATCCTGAATGCATAAGTGCAGCATGGTTGGGAATCTCTTCCTTCTTGTTCTCAGTCTCGCAAGGGACTTTAAAACATGAGACACTATAACAAAATGTACTTTTGTTTTTAGCGTTGATAGCTTGCCTGGCTTTTTTCTTATCCTGCATAGTTTGGAAGGAGTTGTGTAAGTCTCAAGATGCTAGCCCTGATTGGCCTCCCCGCTGGCCTGCTGCCTGCCAGGACCTGTTGCAGCTCTCAGAAGTGAGCATGGCTTCCAAAGCTGAAGGAAGAAAGATGATGGAATCTTCCCCAGAAGAGAGAACTTAAGATCTCTTAGCACGGTTTATATTCCTTACCTTTGGCCTTCATTTATTTCCCCTAGAGTGGGAAGGAGGTCATCTCCCTGCCCCCATCTTCCCGTGTGGTACGCAGCCTTCCTGGGACTGTGTGAAGTCCCGTCAGGTTTTAGGTGCCTCACACCCTGCACCTGAGACCCTCAGGATGAGCCAGGCTCCCGCTGGGTAAGAAGCCAGGTGCCCAGAGGTCTCAGATGGAGCCTCGTCAGCCCCCACAACAGTGCCTTTTAAGCTCCAACGTGTGAGCCATTGCCTGGAAAGCTTGGTGAACACAGACCCTTGGGCCTTGCCCCTGAGATTTTGCTTCTCTTGGGCTATAATGGGGCCTGAGAATCAGTGTCCTAGCAAGTCTCAGGTGATGCAGACTGCACTGATAGGCCTTAGAGTTATACTGTCTGGGGCCTCAGGTGCTTGTGGGCAGAGCTTCTTGTACCTGTAGCTCCATAGGTCTGGCCCAGGAAGCAGTTCTTTTGCTGTAGGTCTCAAGACAGTGTCAGCATGGTTTACCTAATTAATTTTTCTAGTCACATGGTCCAAGATATCTGTGCAAAATGAACGCTACGAGATTTCTACCTAGTATAACATTGATTTTCTCAGTAGTTAGGTCATTTTTTTTAAGTACTGATGAAAGTATGTTTGGAGCCAAATACAGTGGCACAGGCTTATAATCTCATCTCTTGGGAGGCTGAGGCAGGAAGACTACAAGTTTGAGGTCAGCCTGAGCTATGAAGTTCAAGCACATCTGTGCTACGTAGCAAGACCCTGTCTCAAAAATTTAAAGGGGAAAAAAAAAAGATTGAGTATGTGTCTTGGTTACTTTTCTCTCATTGCTGGGGAAAATACCTGATGCCCAAAATTAAGGGAGGAAAGGTTTATTTAGCTCACAGTTTGTGGAAGTTTCAGTCCATAATCAGCTGACTCCAGGGCAGAGTGGCACATAGCAAAGGGGCAACATTTCAAGGCTGCAGAAGACAGCAAAATCAGCAAGAGCAAAAGGAAGAGAACAAGCCTCTTTCCCTTCCTTATACTGTATGCAAGCTACCCGCCCCAGGGCAGGTGTAGCACTCTCACCCATAGTCCCAGCACTGGACCGTGAACCAATCATAAACTCTAGAAGTTTATGACTATATGAGGCTTTGGGGGGACACCCAGACACACACCATGACAGTATGTTTGGGGTTTTGAAAGACAACACTGATCATGACCACAGCACATACATGTTTTGTTTCCTTCCTGTTTTGGGTAGATTATAGAACACACTGTAAAAACAACTTGAACTAAGGCAAATGGGGAAGAGAGGCAGCGGGGTAACTGTTCACAGGCAGCGAAGCCATGAGTTGCTACGGCCCATGTGATGGTCAGCTGCTAGTCTCTAAGGCCCTGGGAAGGGTGGAGTGTGCACGATCGGAGCTCCTCACAGGACCAGAAGATGACCACAATCCAGTGGAGTTTCAAAATGGTCCAAAAATAGTAGTAGACATGTTGCAGAAAATGCAGAGGCTTTTAAACTTGATAAAAGTTTAAAATTATTAAACTTTAATAATTTTTAAATATTTTGGCTTTTCTAAAGCCTGCCTATCCTTTCCTTTTCAAACATTTCCCACAAACTGGGTCCCAAGACTTCTAAACCACGTGGTCAGGTACAGTCGCAGCAACGACCTCACTTCTTTGGTACCAGTGTGCTCTGTGTTAGTTTTCTCATTACTGGGAAACATACCTGACACCCACAAGTTTAATTTGGCCCACGTCTTCAGAGGATTCAGTCCATGGTTAGCTGGCTCCAAGGCAGAAGTACCCTGGTGAAACGGTGTGGAACACAGGGGCTTAATTCATGTTAGCAGGAAGCAGAGCAGGGGAACTGGGCCAAAAGGGCTGGAGAGGAAGGGGGAAAGGACCAGATGTAGTAACCAAGGTCATGATTCCGTGACACACCCAGAAGCATGTTGTACGAAGCCCCTCGGTGGCTTCAGGCAAGCTAAGTTGACATAGTTAAGCTTAACCGCCAGAAATTAGGAGAAGTGAAGGAGTCACATTCTGCCCTGATTCTGCACTCCTCCCTCCCTCCAATAAACAGTGCTAACCCAGGAGTACCATTCCAGATGTTAAAGCAAATACTTGCTTATTTTTTGTTTATCGGGCATGTGTGTGTGTGTGTGTGTGTGTGTGTGTGTGTGTATGTGTGTGTGTGTTTTCGGTTTGCTTTTTACACTTTACAAGTAAATCTTACAACTTTTTCCATGCTGTTGCATATAAATGTTCCCACATTCTTTTGAAAATCTACCGAGTGTTCCATAGTTAGGCTTTTCTATAACTCAGCCATTTTCCTCTTACTGGCATTTTGGTTGTTGTTATTGTTGTTACAAACGACACTACAGTGACCTCTGCATGTGTACAACCACTCAAGAAAAAAGACCCCAGGGCCTTTTGTGTTGCCATGACCAATTGCCCTGCAGAAGGCTGCCCTCGGGTCCCATGAAGAGTCCTTGCTACTCAGCTTTGCCAACCCCAATTCCAACAGCCTTTAAAAATCGCCAGTAGGGTGCGCAAACTACTGTTTTGTGTTTCCTAATTACAGATGAGGCTGTGCATCCTTTGGTGATTCTCTGTCCTTGTGTCATCTGTGAATTCTCTGAAATGCCTTTCCTCTGCCTGCTTATCTAATGGCTTCTTTATCTTTTTGATTCTTAAGTCTGATTTATATTAAGGACATTAACCCTTTGTGCATGTATCCCTGTTGTAAATACTGTCTCCTAATCTGTCTCATATCTTTTTACTTAGCTTATTTTGTCTTTTGCCATGGAAAGACATTAAAGATTATGTCAAATATGTTGGAATTTTCCTGTTTGATTTCTGAGTTCTCTGGCTTGTTCCCTAGCATTCTAAACTTTTTTTAAAAAATTATATAGGTTTTCACTTTGTTTTTTCTTGTTTTCTATAAGAGACCCTTAATGCATTTGATTACATTATGAACTTGTATGTTTGTTCTGTCTGGTTTTATTTTGGTTTGTGAAGAGGAAGGATTTCCTACGCTCTCTGGTCCAGAATTAGAAAAGCCAATTTTTGGGTTACCGTGCAGTAGGAAGAGAGAGACCAAGACAAGAGGAGAAGGGGAAGAGGAAGAGGAAGGGAGGAAAAGAGGGAGAAAAGTATTTGATAGTGTCTGTGTTAAAGAGGTTGGAAGAAGCTCAGTGCTTAGGGGGACTGTTTGCCTGCTTCCTCAAAACCAGTGCTGTATTCCTGTCCCTAGTTCCTCGTTTCCTTCACTTGGCAGTCGAAGCAGAACTTCCTGTAGCTTTAGTTCATTAAATTAGCTGACACAGACATTAAAAGTTTCCCAGTGTATTTTCCAGTGTAAATGGCCTTAATAGTTTCTAATAGGGATACATTGGAAGTTTATTGCAGAGATTCACAAAAATTAGAAATTAAGCCGTCTCACAATACCCTTTCCATAGTGGGGTGTGTACCTCAGAAAGCAGTCCTGGGGTTACTCAGAAAACTACGTTTGGTTAGATTGGAGGCTTCTGGGCCCAGCTCATCCACACCAACCTGAGGCAGAGGTCTTAAAATCCCTTCCCCAGTATGTGGGGGCAAGAACTCCCGCGTTTTACATCAGCACTGTGTTTCAGTCCGTTGCATTTGTGTGGCTGTGTGTGCGTGTGTGTGTGTTCACTTTTCCCTTTAAGTATTTGTGCCCCTTGCTGTTGATCGAGTATCCCTTTGGCTCAGTTCATTAATCTTTGAGGATGTTCTCTCTTGCTGATGGGAATTTTATATTTCTTGCTGCAGATCAGGATTCATCCATTTGGGTCATCGTTTCTTTGTGGCCGATTCAGTGAAAAGTGGTAGGAAATAGATAGTATTTTTTTTTTTAAAAGCCAGTGTAGTGACACACACCTAGAATCCCAACACTCAAGAGGCGGGGGCAGGAGGATCACTGTGAGTTCAAGGCCAGCCTGGGCTACATGGTGAATTCAAGGCTAGCCTGAGACCGAGAGAGACCCTGTCTCAAATAACAAACAAAACAAAACAAAACAAACCCTCACAAGCTCATGTTGTTACTTCTAACTCAAATTTAGCTTTTTCGGCTTCCACAGAACTCTTTGATTTTACCCGTGTGTCTTCCTCTAGCACCTGGAATCTTGGTGCATACAGCACATGGACAGGGTTGCTTACTTGTGATATCCTACAGTATTTTTATGGGGCTTTCATTTATTTATCTGTGCTAACACGAGTATTCTGTATGCTGTGTTTCAAAGACCCTTGAACTAATTCTTTCCTCTCCCTGATTATCTCACCAGTTTGGAATACAGTCCATCTGTACTGTTTTAATTTGATTTTATGTTTCCAAAGTAGAAATTATAGGATGAGTGTATTCAGAGAACCCCAGACCCCCTATCTGCTGCTTTCCCCTCCTCTTGAAAATGAAATTGGTGATGGTTTGGGCTCATTCTCTCGTTGCTCGCATGTTCAGAGGCCAGCGGATGCACATGGGCTACAGCCTGTCCTGCTCCTGCTCAGTCAGTGTCCACTAGAGAGCCGGAGTTGCGCTGCAAAGCGCTGCTCATTTGTGACGTATTAGTTTACTTAGAGTATTTGTTGTCTTTTATACCTTCTTATTTTTAGTCTTTTTAGTCTATAAATAATAACTAAAGAAACCAAAAATACAAAAATACCAGTGGGAACCAAAAATACGAAAGTGTGAACCTTAGAAGTTTCTCATCCACTCTCGCACACACTCACAAAGTCTTCATTGTGTTACAAGTGTGTATCCTTCCGGGCCCCTCTCTTTTAGAGAACGTGTATAATTGAAATTTAACTTTTGAATGGTGACAGTAGTGACTTTTAGTTATTACGTTAATCTCCTTATTTGCCAATGCCTAGACATCAGACAAAAATTGTCAAATTCTCAAATACGGTACAACCAAGTGTGCAATATCAAGATAATAAGGAAGCACTTGCCTTCCTCAGGGCCTTTTCTAGAAATAGACCTGAGGAAAATAAGTTACCAAATTTAATAATTAAACTGTTACTCAATATAATTTTATTAAGCAAATTATTCAGTATGAATTAAAATGCATTTATTGATACTGAAAAGTAATCCATTTTGAGTTTTATCTTTAGCACTATTATTACTTTGTGGCACTTTGTTTTTGTCTTGAAAACTGGAATAGAAAGATCAGGTATTCTGTGGACATTTTTACCAAAAAGTACCATTCAGAAAGGCTTCTAGTTTTCCCATGTTCCCGGGATACTGGAGAAGCAGACGTGGGTTTTTTTGTTTTCTGGTTTTTGTTTTTGGTGTTTTTTTTTTGTTTTTTTTTGTTTTTTTTTTTGTCTTTTTGAGACAAGGTCTCGCTATGCAGTTCAGGCTGGCCTTGAGCTCACTTTGTAGCCCAGGCTGGCCTCAAGCAGTCCTCCTGTCTCAGCCTCCCAGGGGCTGAGATTACAGGCTTGCGCCACCACACCCAGCTAGACGTGGGTTTTGGGCCGTGCTCTCCCTGTCCCTCCTGTGAGAGCCCTGAGAGCTCGGCTGCTGCAAAGGCAGAGCGCTCGAATAGCCCAGTGCACAGCCCGGCAACGCAGTGCGGGCTTGAAGGTGTTTACTCGTCCATTATCCCCAAGGTTTCCTCCATGATTCAGAAAAGTACCAAGTTCATATTATCTGTTTGCTTTATTTACCCTACTTTCTTCTTTCTAGGTATTTTTTGATTTAATGAGGGAAATTCGGGCCAGAAAGATGGAAGACAGCAAAGAAAAGAATGGAAAAAAGAAGAGGAAAAGTTTAGCCAAGAGAATCAGAGAAAGATGCTGCATTTTATAATCAAAGCCCAAACTTCTTTCTTATCTTGACCATACTAATAAATATAATTTATAAGCATTGCCATCGAAGGCCCAATTGACTGAAATTACTTTAACATTTTGGAAATTGTGATGTATCACTAAAAGCATGAATTGGAACTGCACTGAAAGTCAAAATCACTTAAAAAAAGAAATTAATGTGGCTTCACCAAGAAGTAAAGTTCAACCTATCTCATAATTGCTTACATCTACCACAGTCCTGAATGTAGCGTGTGAGCTTGTGTCTCTCGGGCAGTCTTTCCTGAACTGTTGAATAAAGAGATGAAATGGGGGTGGGGAATGGAGGAAAGGCCACTTCCTCTGGTGTTTATTATAAAGCTTAAATTTTATATCATTTTAAAATGTCCTGGTCTTCTACTGCCTTGAAAAATGAATTGTGAACATGATAGTTAAACTGTACCACTTTTTTAACCATTGTTATGCAAAATATAGAAGAAAAAGTTACTGGCGTGGTTGTTGCATATAGTTAAACTGAGAGTAACTCATCTGTGAATCTGCATTAATTGCCTGGTGACTGACTTAGAAAAGTGGCGTAAAGTTTGTACATGGAAATTTTTGAATATGCCTTAATTTAGAAACCGAAAAATATCTGGTCACATCATTCCGGGTGTGTTCTTGCTGGTACCAGGGGTCGCCCCCTCCCCCCCGCAGTCCCCCGCGTCCTGGTGAGAGATCTGATCTTACCTAGGTGGAGGGCGGCTTTTGTATAGAAGATTCTTGACAAATTACTGTCTGCCAGGAGTCTGTCCAAATTCCAAAATGTGTGCCATACTCTGGTACTTGAAAATATAAAGTTCCAGAGCTCTTCGATTGCTTTTAATAAACTGTAAGGTAGTTGAGGATAAGGGCCAGCATAGACTTGTAAGATAATTGTAGACTACCAGGATTCTGTACCAGTTATATTTGAGTGAACGCCTTTTCTTTCTCTTAAGATGCTGGTCCCTGGAAATGACCTTCTGCAAGTGGTGAGCACATAAGTATTAAGTTTTTTATCTCCTGGGAGCAGGGCACAGGGAGAACCATCTACAGTGCTAACGCATTTTGCACTAGAATACTTCGGGAAATACTTGTTTTTGCCACCTGTTCGTTTCTAAGTCCGTACTCATGAGCTTACAGTTTGGCTGTATGGCAGTTACTAGGAATATTTGTAGTCTGTCTATGTTCATAATGAAGAACACCGTAGCTACATTTTCCTAAAGTCAGCATCAACCAGTCAAACCCAGGTACAGTGCAGAAAATATGTTTGGCGCACAGACCAGACGTCAGGCTGTCACCGCTGGGTGGCGTTCCCACCAGAAGTGCAGGGCACTCTGGGAACGTGATGTCAGTGGGAAACACACCACTGTCCGTTTCCTTTTCCTCTTTGGAATGAGACTAAGGTGATTCAGCCAAGTTTTCCCTTCTCACTGCTCAGTCTTAATTTCAGCAGGTCAAAGATGTGTTCAGGCATTCCAGGTAACAGGCGTGTGTGTAAAGTTATCAAAAATAGGCTCTTTAGGAACTCAGCTCTTTAGATAGCCCATCCAGCTTGTCATGTTAAATATCTGTCCGTGAAGGGTTTAAGATGTCCATCTTTCATTTCGTATTTCTCCTAGGCTATGCCATGTGCAGAATCCAAGTTACCGCTGTAACCCGGGCAGCAGGCCCAGCGCTCTCCATGTGTACTTGTTGCAGTCTCACTGAACCAGGGGACCTAACCACTAACATTGTGACTTTGCTTTGAGACCTTTCCTCTCCTGGGTACTGAGGTGCTATGAAGCCAACTGACAAAGATGCATCACATGTCTTAGGCTGATGCCACTACCCGATTCGTTTATTTGCAATTTGAGCCATTTAAAGACCAATAAACTTCCTTTTTTAAAATGTCTGTGGTGTTACTTGATGTTTATAATATAAAATCGAATCGTTCAATAGAGGCATTGGGGGGGGGGGTTCCGGAAATCAAACTCAGGACCTCACACTTGCAGGCTTCATGCCACTGAACCATATCCCTGACCTTCACAAGAGGCATTTTTATCAGAGATTGAGAAACTAAATCTTTTGAGCCATCACTTTCGGGACTTCCTTTGTACAATGCCAGATTTCCTAAATAACTGTCATCAGCTTAAATCAACACTCAGACATGGAAGTCTCCCACGGGCACAGTTACGCGGAAGGTGCTTGTTACACTGTCATGAAAATCACAAATGTGGGCATTGCTTTTGGAATGCTGCTAAACTCTAGGTGCTACAAGGGTTGAACCCAGTGCTTTATGCATGCGAGCCAAGTACTACAGAGCTGAGCTACATCCCCCGCCCTTTTTTATTTTGAAGTGGAGACCCATTAAGTGGCCCATGCTGACCTCAAACTCAAGACCCTCCTGTCTCAGTCTCTTGAGTAGTACGTATTACATGTATGTGCCACCATGCCCAGCTCATTTTCTAATCAGAGTGACCCCCCAAAGAATTTCCCAATCATGACAGAGGTACGCCCTTGTACTATTCTACCAAGTTGTTTCACATTTGTTTCGTGGGAAATGATGACCTACTGACTATCAAACAGCCTCAAAGTTAGAAGACATCTGGTCCAGCCTTGAGCACACTTTCACAGTGCAGTTCACTTTAATATCTTAAAAGCAGTGCTAGGATGAATACATTTAAGTAACCATCAGCATAATTCAAATTTCACTGTGGATCCGCTCTTAACCTAAGTTATGATGGTAAATTCTAATCTCAGAATGCCGTCTCTCAAAATTTTGTGACTAGGACAAAAACCACAGTTGGTAATCTTAAGGGTAAATTATCAAAATATTTACCAAAATTCCTGCAGGGGTTTCAAAGTAATCCTGCTTACCTAATCCAGTGTTAGAAGTCTCCTTTTGCAGATTGCATTGGAGGTCCTCATGTTTTTTATTTTGGGGGAGATTGTTGTGGACCCAGGTATTGCTGGGAAGATTGAGTGAAACATGAGCTGGGTATTCTAGAGTTTCACACTGAGAAAAGTACCAGCACACCCCACGCACACGCACAGGAAGCAAAGTCCTAAGCAGATCAGAAACCAGGCACGGTCATGCACACCTGTAATCTCTGCTACCTGTCTATGTTCGTAATGAAGAACATCGTAGCTACATGTACCTAAAATCGGCGCCAGCTGATGGCCAGGAAGCAGGAGGATGGCAAGCTCAAGGCCAGGCTGGGAAATGTAGTGAGACCTTGTCTCAAAAAAGTGTTGACTGGATAGGGCGGTACAATCCTGTAATCTCAGCAATAAGGGAGCCTGAGGCGGGATGATAAATTTGAGTCCCTGCTGGCCAATTGAATGACATCCTGTCTGAATAAATAAATGGGCTGGTGATGCAACTGGAATTGGGAGGGAGACGAAGCCTGGTTGTCTTTAAACTCTGTCTCCTTACTCTGGGATAATCCCCCAGTCCATTTAATAGCAAAGAAACACCTACATGTAAGATACTGTGTTTATGTATATTTCAGTTTACAACTTAATCCAGAAAGATAAATACCCTTGTTAGCCCTTATTTTGCACATGAAGATTCTAAGACATAGAGAAGTCACCAAGGGCATAGGGCTGGTATCAACTCACTGCTAAGATTGGGGCCAGGAGTCAGCCTAAGTCCAGTCCCTGGCTTTACCAGTAGAGAAACAGCAAGGCCTCAGACTAGTGAACTATTTCCTTAACCTGTACAGAGGTGAGAACCACCCAAGTTCTCGCACTCCTCAAGGCAGAACTTCAGCAAGCCTGCAGATGTTGCCACTCCACACTCGGCTTCTCCAGCTGCAGCCTGGTTGCTGAGCGCCGACCCGCTTGGGCTGCAGACTGATCACCCACATGGAGGGAAGAGCTTGCCTAGTTGCGATGCCAGGCCCGGCTGTGCATCAGTACTGAGGCAGTGTGCCTCTGCCAGCCCGGAGCTCCCATTCTTTATTTAACTGCAAAATAATATCCTAGTGCATTCTCCAGCACCTCTGTCGCAGCTGTTGTACAGGACTGCCTGTAGATGCTCAGCAAGCAGGCGGAGAGGGAGGTTTAATCATCTGCGTTCTCCATCAGCACCGGGAGCATCCCCAGGAAGGGGGCAGAGAGCACTTGACAGCTGTTTCAGGCGGGCTCTGGGTCAGTGATGGTTAATCTGATAGGACAGGGATTGCTTTCGTCAGAAGCCCCAAAGAAACAAAACAGCTAAAGCTGTTAGGTACTTAGAAGCGTCTGACAGTGAGACAATACTCCCAAGGGCGGAAGGGCTGAAAAGCCAGGAAGGAAGCTGAGCTCGGTAAACTGAAGCGCAGGAGCTATCCTACGAGCTCAGTCCTGCTGAGCCCCTGTGGATGTGCGGTGGCACTTCAAGGGGCATTTCCGGTGAGGGGCAGCCTCACGTGCCAGCTCCTGCGTGTGGACTTGGCATTGTCAGGGACGGCTCCAGGAACAAAGGACAAACTCCTGGGTCCTTAGCCTATCACTCGTTAAAGCATGATTTGTGTTTCCTTTGACAGGCAGATTTGAGAGGATTGATGCCGCAAGCCTTGACTCTTCACCGGGCCTTCCAGACACCCAAAGAGTAATGAAGAGTAGAACAAAGCTCAACCTTTATGTTGTCCTTTATTACCGTAGAACTTTGGGTATGGGTGTGTCACTCATGTAGGAAAAGTGGACAGAACAAAGTTTAGTAGCCCTAGACTTACCCGGCCTAGCTCATCCCGCTTCAAGATGGAGGACACCAAGGTAAGAGCGACTACAGTGTCAGGATGCAGAGGGACCCTGAAAGTCCCCTGCTGATGCCCAGGTCCAGTAGTCACCTGGGTCCCAGGAGCAGCAGAGCCTCACACGACTGAAACTGCCCCAAACAATCATTTTGTGAGAACAGAATCGCCTCCCACCCCGACCCCAAGTCATAGGATTCCTCCAGAGCTTGGAAACCAGGCCTGAGTTCATGACCCTCGCCCCGATCCCATGCAGCTAACCCTTTGTGCGAGGGCCAGTCTGATTTTCTTCACCAGAGCACCCCTTCCAGCTATTCCCCAAGTGGAGCCCTTTATCTTATTTCTAACTAAAGCTTTTTCCCTGCACATTTGTGCTCTATTTTGTTTTTATTTTTGTTTTTTTTTTGAGACTGGGTCTCACTGTGTAGGTCAGGCTGGCCTTGAACTCACAGTGATCCTCCTGTCTCAGCCTTCTCAGTGCTGGGATTACAGGCGTGCACCACCATGCACTATCAAATTTGTGCTTTACTATTCATTTCCATTTCCTCAACAGCAAGGGCCCATGATACCTGGTGACAGTCTGATCTTTGTAAAGGATGCCAGGTTTGGTGGAAAGCTTTTTAGATGGTTTTTCTAGGATCCTAGAAGTTGTCTGGGCAGGGATGTTAGAAGCCAGGATACAGACTAGAAGAAGGAACTTGCCCAGGACTACACGCTATAATGAAGGACTAGAATTCTGGCTCTGTCCTTTAAGTCCAGCTCTTGCCATTTACCTTTCCCATTTCCAGGGAGACTGAAAGGTCTTTATTTTTTATTATTTTTTTCTTCTTAAGTTTTTATTTTCTTGTCCTGGGGATTGAACCCAAGAGCTCATGCATGCTAAGCAAGTGCTCCACCCCGGAACTATATACATCCAGCTCCACCCCATATTTTTTTTTTAATTTGATCTTAAAACAGGCTTTTTCTAGGTTGCTGAGGCCAGGCTTGAACTTGTGACCTTTCTGCCGCAGTCTCCCAACTGGCCCGCATTCAGGTGTTCGCCCCCACACCCACGCTGAGGGGCTCAAATGGAGAGTCTGAGTTTCCCCAGAGCCTGATGAATTCAAATCCAAATTTGGCCTCCTTCCCTCCTCACTGGCCCTTGAGGAACTTCTGTGAACTTAAGTTCTTGATTGTAAAACAGGCATTTGTTGCCTAACTCCAAGAGTTATTATGAGGATTATATGAAGAATAAGCTATTTTTATTATATGGCATCTATTTTCTCAAATGCAGAGGAAAATATTAATTGTGCTCAGGCCCCTGTTCTCAGTAAAAGCTGTTTGTGGATGACATTCTGCTCAGCACTGATTAAGTCATGAACAACCTCTCAAGTCAGTAGATTTCAGGTGAAGAAAGAACTAGGTGGCCCATGCAAGGCCACAGCTGGAGGGGCTAGGTCAGGACTTGATCCTGCTTCACTGCTGAGTTCGTCCTGCTTTTTCTACCCTACCCCAGCTTACTTTCTTACACCCCAGTGTCAATTTCTTAAAAATATACTTTTGAAAAGAAAGAAGAGGGTTAGCATGGTGCTGCACACCTGTAATCCCAGCACTTGGGAGGCTGAGGCAGGAGAATCACTGCAAATTGGAAGCCAGCCTGGGCTACGTAGCAAGTTCAAGGTCAGCTCTTGTCTCAAAAAAAGGAAAGAAGAAAGAAAAAGAAAGAAAGGAAAGAAAGGAAAGAAAGAAAGAAAGAAAGAAAGAAAGAAAGAAAGAAAGAAAGAGAAGAAAGAAAGAAAGAAAGAAAGAAAGAAAGAAAGAAAGAAGAAAGAAAGAAAGAAAGAAAGAAAGAAAGAAAGAAAGAAAGAAAGAAAGAAAGAAAGAAAAGAGAGAGAGAAAACAAATTTGAAAAAGGTGTACCTTTCCAGGTAGATAGATGTCTTCAGAGAGATAAGCAAGGCAGATGTGCGGCCTGGACCGTGAGGTGAGGGGCAAATGTGAGGAGCCCTCAAAGCAGGGGTGCAGACTTGGTTAACAGGAGCCCCCACCCCGTGAAGGATCGATGGAGCAGTACTGTAGTTTCACTGTGGTGGCGGAGACACAAATTCCTACAGAGGGTAAAATTACATCAGAGAATATCCTACACACAACTTAGTGCAGTTTTGCTGGTTTTTTTTTTTTTTTAAGTGGTGAAATAAAACCTGCAGTTTGGAGCAGTAATGAGCCGATATCAATGTCCTGATTTTGACATTGTACGGCACCTAAAGAAAATGTCCCTGTTGGAGGAAAGGGACTCTGCTGCATTAATTTTGCAAAGCCTATAATTATTTCCAAATAAAAAGTTTAAAATAGAATTAAAGTTAGCCAAAATATAAATGCTTCCTCCCCTGAAGCAATTTCTCCATTTGCTAGAGTTTAACATAGAGACTGGGTGGCTGTGTATCTGGAACACCAAATGTTTGTGTGTGTGTGTGTGTATGTGTGTGTGTGTCCACACATGGACATACATGTGGTTAGGAGCTGACAATTGGAGAGACTTCTAGGATCCACTACTATTCAAATTATCAACCCCCCCTACTTCAGAATGGAGGTCTGAGCATCATCTGAAATGTAGTCACCGAGCTTGGGGTTCCGGGCGACCTAACGCTCTTTATTTTCCAGGGCTGACTTGAAAAGCTCAGTTGAGCTGCTTTCTAGACAAATCCAACACTGGCCTCCCTTCATCACCCAGCCACAGCCCCAGTCTCAGCCCCAGGGTGTACACAGTGAGGCCTGAGTGGACAGAATGGCTCTTTCCAGACCCTTCTTTGATAAGAGCAGCTTCCAGCTCCGTGAGCCATTTGAAGCTGGAGGCTGAATCGTAATTTCCTTTGAGCTCCTTGTGCTGCCCCTGGCCTCACACAGGGACGTGGCCCCTCTATATGACAATGAGTTTTCAACCCCAGCTGTGCACTGGCTTTGTTTTGTTTACTATTCTGAGATAGGGTCTCACTAAATTGTTAAGTTGATGAGGTTTGGTTTGAGCTTCCAATCCTCCTGCCTGGACCTCCAAGAGTGCTGGGATTACAGGCAGCTGCCTCCATACCTGTCTGCACTAAAGCTTTTTAAAAACTGAGTAGTTCTAGCTCCCTGCCAGACCAGTCAGATGGAAGTTTTGACGTTTTCCTTGCCTTCCTATTTTATAGCATCCTTAACGTCACTCTTATGACACATCTCAATGGTGCAGTTCAATAGCAAATCCAGGAAATCAGTGTTGACACATTACTGTGCTAGTTTACAAGTTTTAGTTCACCACTTCAATTGCAGCGAGTCCAGGATTTTGCCCTTACAGCTGGCTCAGCCATGAGTTTCTGGTGGGTGCGTCCAAGATAACTCTCAGCTAGACTAGTAGGTGTCATTCCTAAGGGATTCTATACCCTGGTTATCCAGCTTTGGGCTTATCTAAGCTTCTACAAAATTATTTTTATCTATTTTAATGCAAGCACATAATAAACAGAAATCAAAAAATACAAAGAAATGTATTGTGCAGTGAACAGAAAGTCTCCTTGCCTCTCCAGCTGCCTGAGGGCCACCGTTTGCACCAGTTTCCAGCATTTCCTCCTGGATAGCATGTCTGCCTTGATTCCGCTACTTACTGACACAGAGATGCACTTTGGAACACAGACCCCTTATGTGCTTTAATGTGTTGGTAAATGGTGAATTTAGGAAATACTGCAATCACAGTGCATATTACCATAGTAATAAGCTCTGAATATTTCCTCAAACTTATTTGAACACAGAACTCTTCTTTGGGAGGAGACACTTGAAGACTTTTCCTCATAGGGGCATATTTTCTCATATCTTATCAAGATATCGGATGACAGGCACCAAAGTATCAAGGCTTATCTGGAAGGATAGGTTTTGATAAAGTAGTCAAAGTGTTCTCTTTCCTGGTCATCCTTAGTGCCTTGTGACCTTTGCTCTCTACCTGGATATCAACTACAGGACTCTACACTCACAGCCACAGAGAAAAAGAATTACAGAAACAAAAATATCCATTATGTCTTTCTGGTTTTCAAACTATGTCTTTGAAAGAACAGAATGAAAGATAAAAGCTTTAAGTCTCAAAAGGTGTGCACCCCCAGACATGACAAGGGGACTCAGGGTAGGTGCTTATGTAGCAAAAAATGCCCCCACCCCAGCCAGGATACATGAGTTCTTGTTACTACTGTCTCCTAGAAATGGCTGGTCACTGAGTTGCATAGCTGGTCACTAGGATGTGTATTTTAAGACCCAATCAAAGCCAGCCAAGTGCTCTACCTCTGTACCTCCCCTTTGAAACCCCATAAAAACCTCCCTCCCTGAGCCTTCGAGGCCTGACATTTATATAAAGATTGATTCCCTGTCAGTGCCCATCAAAACGTTAAATAAATCTGCCTCAGAATCCTGGGTGTCATTTTGGTGTTTCTATGGCTACAGCAGTCAAATAGATTCGAATGAATGTAAGAGAACATTTTTTTCCTACCCAAGGAGACATTAGGAATCTCTGAACTGAGGGCAAGAAGGAAAAAGTTAGAAGAACATTTGATGTCCCTGAGAACAAAATGCTTGATAGTATCTCCAAATGAATTTGAAGCTTGTTATGGTTTTGATCTCAGACGTCCTCCCAAAGCTCATGCACTGAAGGGTTGGTTCCCAGCAGTCCTATAATGATGCACGTTGAGCTCAATGGGAGATTCTATTCAGAGTTCAGAAGATGAGACCCATTAGCCTGAAAACCTGCCAGAGGCCAGCATGTGGCCCACACCTCTAATCCCAGAACCCTGGGAGGTTGAGGCAGGAGAATCAAGAGTTTGAGCTTTACCTGGGCAACTTAGCAAGATCCTGTCTCAAAAAGAAATTTATATTATGAAAGGGCCTGTGTTCAATCCTCAGCATGGGAGGGGGCTGCCAGAGTAAAGTTCAAATTATTACACATCCAGTTATTTATAAAATAGCCCAAATGAGCAGTTTTGAAGTAGAGCCTGCCTACCGCCTAATTTGCCCAATCCCCAAAGCCATAGATATGCGAGAGAGCCTGTAGAGGAAGACCTCAGGCCTCTACAGTCTCCTGAAGACATCCCACCTTGCTACTGAGGGAGGTCACCCTCCCTGGGAGGGCCCCTCTCTGTCCTCTCCACAGAGCTCCTCTTTCCTCCTCCCCTTTGGGATTGTGGCTCCCCCAGCCCTAAGCCTCCAGATGGCCTCCTGCTGTGAAGGATTCTCTCTCACAACCCTGTCCAAGGGCTCCCAATAAGTCTATTGTCTGTAAACATTCAGCTTGGCATGACTATGGCCATCTTGGTTATAGCTGCCTGCGTTCCAAGCCCTGAAGGACAAAGAAAGTCATTATGACAGTCCGGGAAGCTTTGGTGCTGCACATGATGCCTGAGTGGTTTTTTAACTGACACTGAGCATGTTAATCAATTTTGAGGAGGGCCAGGCACATTCTGGTTGGCTGTGGCTCACCTTTATGTAATGTACCATATAAACTCTCTCCTCCTGCCTTGGGGTGCAGGGAGCCTCCTGTCTTGTGCCGCCCAGAACACACTTCTGGCTATAGAACCCAACCCTGCACTGTCTCCCCGACCCCTTTTTGCACGTTTGCCTGTGGCAGCTGATTCTCCTACCAAGAGCCTGGGTTTTTCCCAGTTTCCCTATCTTTTATGATCATACCTTTTATTTGTTTTATTGATTAAATTTATTTTTAACTGATACATCAAAACACAAAAAGTATACACATTAATGGGGTACCTTATGATATTTGATATGTGTACACATTGTGTAATGTTTAAACCAGGCTAAACAGATCCGTCTCCTCACCATTATTTTATGGTGAACACATTAAGATCTGTACTTTGGGCCAAGGATATAGCTCAGCTGCACAGCACCTGCCTGGCAAGAGCAAGGTCCTGAGTTCAATTCCTGATACAAAAATAAAATAAAATATAAAATAAAATAAAATCCATACTTCTAGCTCTTTGAAATGGATAGTACATTACTATTATCTGTAGTTGTGCTAGTACTGTAAGATACTGAAAATTAATTTTGTATAAACTCAAGTTCTTTTTCTCTCAAAATTCAAGAATAAATTTGAGGAAGCATTTAGGAGTTAATAGGGAATAATAAGAAAGAAATTCTTGGTGGATAACCAAGAGGAGAAGGAAGCCCAACGTGCCTTGTTTTGGCCTTCTTTAATAGGACTTGTTTTAAATAGGTGGTATTATGGGCTTGGGGTTCAAAGAAAATGAGTTATTGAGCTGATCTGCAGGAAACTGAGTTCAAAAGAAGCTGGTTACTCTGATTTTTAAGTTTTTTTCAAGTCCAACACTAAGTTAGGGAAGAGCTATTGACTTGGCACAGCTTCTTCCTCGAAAGAATGGTCCTTATCTCCCTCTTTATTGAATCTTTATCCTTTTTCTTGAGTTTACCTTCACATCTCTAAACTTCACTTAGCTGCTTGAATTAGTTCTTAATCCAGTGTGCTAGTTTCTTTTTTCTAGCCCACAGTGCTATCTCAGGCTCCTCCCTGTTATATTAGTATTCCAGAACTTGCTCTTATCTAACTGTAATTTAGACGGCTCTATTCACCCATCCAGAGACATTCCTCCATTCTCCCTCCTCCCCACTGTCCCAGCTCTGATCTCAACTTCTCTGTAATGATAGTCATATCTTTTTCCTTGATCAGCCCACAGATACCTCAAACCCTGATACCATGTGCCCGTCTGTCTTAGTTACTTTTCTCATTGCTGGGACAAAAATAACCAACACCCAAAGTTAAAGGAGGAAAGCCTTATTTCACCACAAATTTTGTAGAGGTTTTAGTCCATAGTCAGCTGGCTTTGAGCAAAGCACGATACCAGAGGCACATCACAGAGGAAAAACAGTTCATGGTGTGGCAGACAGAAGGCAACAAACAACAAGTGCCAAGTAGTAAATAGTAGCATCAGCCTGCCTTCTTTCTGTCCTTTTATAGTCTGTGTTAGTTTGGGGGATATTGCAAGGGAACAATATAATACAGGACACATATTTTTAAGATTATTTATAATAGTCACCCAAAGAACAACGTACAAAAGAATGCAGGAAATCTGTCCACACACTATAGACCAGGAATCTAGCTGAGGGCCTGGATCCCACAGAAATGTCCTGCATGAGTCCAGCTGAAGACCCAGAGCTCATAACAATGCCTCCCATGAGTCTAACTGGAGGCCCGGAGCCCATAACAATATCTCATGCAGGCCTGCTTCACAGATCTGCACTGCGAAGGCCCAAAGGTCAGTGGTGGAATCTACAAAGTCTGTGCCAGCAGGATGAAGGACCTGTGCTAGCTGGCTGAGGGATCTGCACTGGAGCCAGGAAGTGATGTTCAGAAGAACCAGAGCTCCCCCAAAATGTACCACAGCCATCTTCAGCAACAGTGAGGTCCCGAGCTCCTCTGATGATCAGGATAGCCGAGTTCCCATCAGGGAAGCCAACACAGCAAGCTTCTCTAGGAGACTGGCAATGCACCATCTTCCCCTCCAGAGCCAGGAAGCGATGCTCAAAGTGAGGACCAGAGCTCCCCCAAAGTGAACTGAAGCCATTCTCAGTACCAACAAGGTCCCAAGCTCCTTGGAGGATGAAAACAGCAAGTTCATCAGGAAAGCCAGCATGACAACCTCCTCCAAAACAACCAACAGCTCCTTACAGCTTCTACCAGCTTCCAACAGCCTCTCTCAGCTCCCAACAGCCTCTTTAGTTCCCCAAAGCCTTCTTCTTCTTCCCCAGGTCTGTCTCTTATGCTGCTGGCAACAATCCCCAGGTGGGCCTCCCACACCCAGCACCACACTTATTCAGTTCAGCTGGGGGTTACCAGTTGCCTACCAGTTATCAATCCACTACATAGTCCAACCAGGCTACAAGTGATGGGTGCCACCCACACTCAGGGTGGGGCTTCCATTTTCCACACCCCTAACCCCAGTGTCACACCTTTAATCCATATTCACACACCTCAATCCAGTCACCTTTGAAACTCCCACCTATGACGGCATGAAGTTTGGGGGGACATCTAGACACAAGCCATAACACCATCCCATGCCCCACTTACTCTTCCCTGGAAACCAGAACTCAGGTCACAGCTGAGGAACCACCTCCAAATCTGCCTATGCTTCCTTGGTGAATCCTTGAATCTGAGCCCATAGAGGGAGGGTACACACCAAAGGAGGATTCAGTCCTTAACAATGGGACAAAGTGGGGATATTCAGAGTGCCACCAGAGTACCATCAGCTGGGCACCTCAACATCCACCTTAGCTACTCCGGAGACTGAGGCAGGAGGCCCATTTGCATCTGAAAGTGCCTGGACCACATAGTGAGACCCTGTCTGTAAGGGAGGGAGGGAGGAAAGGAGGGAGGAAGGAGAAGTTAATAGGAATGGGCCTAAAATAGAGTCAAATGAATACAGGGGCTGGGGATTTAGCTCATCGGCAAAAGCTCCTGCCTGGCAAGCGCAAGGTCGTGAGTTCGGTTCCCGGTACCGGAGAAAAACCAAAAAAAAAAAAAAGAATACAAAGAAAATAGCACACAAACACCAGTTAAGAGCTAATTCAAGTGATGCATCTAGTTAAGCTTAAAAAATTTAAAAAGAACCACAGGAATAAAAGATAAAAATTAAAATAAAATAGAGAGATAAGGCCCATCCTCCCAGAAAAGAAACTTATTAAACAGCGTATGCTCAGTTTCTGGAACTTCCAGAAACAATAGAGATCCAAAATAACTAATTTCTTTTGAACTCCTTTTCTTTGAACCAGCCTCTTCCCACATTCTGCTTATTCACTTAAGAGCAGGACAAAGAAGGTAATTTGGACTTCCGTCCAGAATCCCCTTGTGGTCAGCATCCACCACAAGCTTTTTTCTTCTTATTTCCAATAAATACTGTCCTAACTTCCTCCTTTGTCTATGATTTTATTCTTGAACTTAGTGAGACAAACAGCTTGGATTTGTATAAAATTTACTGTTTCAGAAGGGAAGGAAGAAGGGAGAGAAGGAAGGAAGGAAGGAAGGAAGGAAGGAAGGTAGGAAGGAAGGAAGGAAGGAAGGAAAGGAAGGAAGAAAGAAGAGAGAAATATATCCTCTGGGGCCTTGTCTAGCATGATCTGTTCACTTCATTTGGCACAAGTGATCACTTTCAGAGCACAGTCTGAGTCTAGAATTCAGGTTCTAACACATCTAAGAATGCCGTTGCCTTCCAGGGCTGGTCTTTGTCTTATTTACTACTCTGTGCCCAGTCCTTGGAGGACAGCCTGGTTCATAGTTGGTCCTTCATAAATAGGAAGGAAGGAAGGAAGGAAGGAAGGAAGGAAGGAAGGAAAGAAGTAAGGAAGGATGGATGGGTGGATGGATGGATGGATGGATGGATGGATGGATGGATGGATGGGCAAAAACCCTCCCTAAGTTGACTGAGCCAGGTTGGTGCCCATCTGTCATGGCTTATAACTAGATGCCCACATAGGAAGGGCTTTTGGGAGGACTGGATCATGGGTTTGTGATACTGGATTAGTCCCCTGATTGGTTTAGCATGGTTATGGGCATGGATGATAGATTTACTGAAAAGGGAAGACTCACCTTGGGTGTGCGTAACACCAACCAATAGTGTTACAGCCTGCGTGGAATAAAAAGAGAAAGAAAAAAGGAGGCTCCCTGCCTCTGTCCTGCCCCACCATGGGTTGTTTCTCCTCTGCCATGCCCCTCTGCTATGCCACCCTGCTGTGGAGCCAGCCAACTATGGACTGAAACCTCTATAAACTGTGAACTAAAATAAACCCTTTCTCCTTAACTATAGATGTTGGGTATTTGTCCCAACAACAAGACAATAACTAAGACCTCATCTGAGGAACAGCACCCCAGCATCCTTGGCAAAGACCTTCCTCTCCTCTCCCCTAGTCACCAGCAATCATGCACTACCTGCCTGTAGCAATACTGGTCATCTGCAGCAAGACAGTGAGATTCACAGGCTGGTGTCCCAGCTTCCTACGGTTGGGCTGGACCAATCCTCTCCCAGGCTAGTGTAGTTACTGAAGTAGACTTCTTTGCTTCTAGGCAGCATTTCCCACATAGGAAAGTTCTCACCATCCTTACCTTCCGTCCTCCCACTCAGCCTTTCCTGCCAGAATCAAAACGCAGCAACCGAAGTCCCCCACTAAGCCTTCTCTGACCTTGCTGCTCCTCTTCCACTTTGCCCCACCCATGGTCCCTTGCTCCTTAAAGAGATGGGGTGCCAGTGTGGAAATTATTCCAGTAGGAGCAGGTGAGGGAGGGGGAGTGTACCTTTAGGGAAACATGATAGGTAGTGCCTTGGAACACGTAGGAGGACGGGAAGCTTGTTCTGACTCCAGCGTTTCCTCCTCAGTATGCACAATATGAGGTGTGATGGAAAAATAGTGTGAATGTTTTACTAAAAATTTTAGATAGTTATTACAGTAAAAGATACTTTGCCACAAATGCCACTCAAAAATCCTCCCCTCACTTTGAACACATTCATCCCAGTGTTCTTGCCACTTTCTGAAGCAGTTCTGGGAGTCCTCTTTCATGAGTGTCCGTAGTTGTGCTGACATAGTGCCTCAGTGTCCTGAAATGCTTCCAAACATTTCCCTTTCGTGGTTATTTGGACTTTGGGGAAGAACCGGAAGTTGCATGGAGCCAGACCCAGTGAATAAGGTGGATGAGGACACACTGTTACGTCTTCACAAGGCTGCCTTTCTGTTGAATGGCATTCAGCAGCAGCATTCACTGTAATTTTTTAGCATACCTGGGAAGACAGGAGAGAAGACTTCCAGAACTGCTTCACAAAGTGAATGATGAGATAAGTATGTTTAGAGCAAAGAAGAAAATTTTGAGGGGACTTCATGGCAATGTGTCTCTCGTCATAATACATTTTTTTAAAAAGGTAAATATCCACATTATATTTGATCACGCCAGGTATTTCCCAATCCTGAACAAGGGGCTCTGGGTGTCGCTAAACTCCCTGTCAATGCTTCACAACCCGACCAGCTACCGTTGACGTCACAGGAATCACGCATCCTCATTGGTGAATATGAGGAGAGAGAGAGAGAGAGAGAGAGAGAGAGAGAGAGAGAGAGAGAGAGAGAGAGAAACTGCTGTCCCTGGAGATCAAGGAGGAGGTTTCCATGACGACTGTGAGAGGCTGAGCTCAGTCTCCCCAGCGACTCCCCTTGACCTTCGGGAGGAGAAGGAATCCCCAGGGCAGAGACCGGAAACTGCAGCGCAAGATGCTTCCTGCAGCGCAGAATCCAGCCTCTGTAGTGACTTCCAGCTCAGACTAGCCTCTCTCGGAGTTGAGCATCAGTTTCTCATAGACAGAACAGGGAGAAAGGATGTGCAAGCAAAGTGGCAATATGTAAGCAGCTTCTGCCTGGAAACCGGAGCCTGCATTCTAGAGTTATCCCTGCCTCTGGCCTCAGTTTCCTCATCTGTAAGATAGGGACTGTGGGAGGGCACTGGAGGTGCATTAGGGCTCTAGACGTTGGTGTGTCTGAGCCTGTGGTCTTCAAACTGCCAAATGTCTTTCAGGAGTTCAGGATGAGGTTCGGTTCCCCAGAGCACATAGTTAGCAAGTGACCTGGTGAGGACATAGGTCATTTCCAGACTTTCTGGAAAATTCAGGTGGAGCTCTTTCAAGGCATCAGTTTCCTTGGTTGTAGAATGAGGACTGTGAACCCCTCTTGAGTAGTTTGTCCTTAGATTAGGTAAAACCACTACAAAAGATGCCAAATACATGGCACTTAATAAATGGTCAATATAATATTGTCAATTAATTTTAATAAAGAAAATGAAGTCTGATTACATTTGTGTTCTGTGTTGGGTACTTGTTATGATTGTAGAAGGTGATTTTACTGTGAGAGTGCTAACTCCTCAGTATATTCATCCACTGATGAGTTTATAGCTTAAGAAATAGGGCTTGGTTGGAGGTGGGTCTATTCTTGTCTCTAACTGATCTCTATTTCCTGGCTGCCATGATGTGAGCAACTGTCCTCCACCATATCCTTTAACATGCTGTTTCTGCCGTGGAGCCAGCTGACCATGGACTGAATCCACTGAAACCACAAGCCCAAATTAACTTTTCTCCTTTAAATTGTGTCAGGTATTTTGTCCCAGAGACAAGAAAGCTATTGCCATGCTCATGCTTATTGCTCTATTAATGATTTCTTCCTTGGGCTAGTTTGGCTTTCTTTGGTCTTCTCCATCTGCCCACACATCCTTCTGTAATTTCCAGGCACTCAGCTTGCTTCTCTTCCTGGTCATTTCACCACTGCCTGCAGTGGTGAGGTCTGTACCCTAACTTCTGTAGCATGAGACGCTATCTCTATATTCTTCCTATCCTCACTATCTCTAAAGATTTGAGGCCACAGAACTTTGTCATAATTAAGCCTGCTGCACTTACCCCTTGTACACATCGAGTACAAGAAAATTAATGACGAGGAGAAATTATAGAGTTTAAGGAAACAATACCAAGATGCAATGTGGCTCCACTCCTGGACACTGACATCCTGGCACCCCTCTGGATACTGGCATGAGCTGGGCCCTCACCTCCAGTGCCATCCATGCAGGTACTTCCCTCTGCTGCCATGTCAGCTCCCTCCAGATGTGGGCACTAAACTGTAAATTGTGTGCCTGTCTTCCACTCAAGAACAGCGATCTCTCCACTCCTCTGAGGAGGTCTCAGGTGGAAGGAACCACTGTGAGACAAGCCCTGACTAGCCCCGACTACGGAGACAAGAGCCTGCAGGTGGGAGGACTCAGCAGGAGCCAGTCTCCCTCTACTAGCAAGAATAGAGTTCCGTGTGAGGGAACAAGTTCCCCTCAGATGTACATTTTGCTGGTTGAGATGATGCTTGAAACCCACTCGACCCTGTGTCCCTGAAAGTAAATACCCAGAGCAGAGAAGGTTTGATCCAAGAGGAGGTTGGTTGTACCTCCTGTATTAATCTGCTTTGCCTGTTTCCTGTCACCTGTCACAGAATATCAAATACTGGGTAAATTATAACAAAAAGGGTGGTGAGGTCTGTACCATAACTTCTGTAGCATCAGACGCTATCTCTATATCCTCCAAGATTCACTCATGGGGCTCACCCTGATGACCTTATATAATCCTAATCACCTCTCCAAAGCCCCATATCCTATTAAATATCCACGCTCTTCCTTCTCACAACTGGAATGAAATTTCCATACATGAAGCTTTGGTGACTGCAAGCCACAGCACTTCCTTGACCACTCAGGCATGTCTTTCCCAGGCACTGCACCAACTTTGAGACGGAGACAGGAGCCACGTACTGGTGAGTGCATAGCTTTGTTTGTCTGGAGCCCCTGGGTTCAGGGTCCCATATAGAGAAGCACAATCAGAGGTCTCAGTCAGCGCTGCGCTGTGGTTTTCCAGGCCCCAGAGAAGCAGGGAGGGAGCTTTATAAGAGACTGGCTTCTCAATCCCAGTGCAGCAATGGCGCCTGCACACAGCGTTAAGTAGGGGACCTCCACCAAGCCCAGCAATCCCATTTCTTTTGCTTTCTTGGGGAAGAAAAGCCTAGGAACTGTCACCAAAATGACCAAAGCATGAATAAAAATAGTTTATTAGAACAAAAAAGATTGTAGATTAGTTTATAATACTTGGAAAAGTGGGCATCTTTCCAAATGTGAGTATGAAATCTAAATCCAGAAATTACTTTTCTTGGACTCATCCAAAGCAGGACAGTGACATCCATTGTCCCTCAATAAGAAATGCTTCACATAGGTTGGATCATTTTATGCCCTCTAGACAAAATTGCCTTCACTTTTATAAGTCTAGAAAAGGAAGCTTTTTCTTTTTCTTTTCTTTTTCTTTCTTCCTTTCTTTCTTTTTTTCTTTCTTTCTTTCTTTCTTTCTTTCTTCTTTCTTTCTTTTCATCCTTCCTTCCTTCCTTCCTTTCTTCCTTCTTCTTTCTTCTTTTCTTTCTTTTCTTTTTTCCCATCCTGGGAATTAAACTCAGGGCCTCCTGCAAGCTGAGCATGTGCTGCACCAGTGAGGTACACCCTAGAACAGGAAACTCTCATTTCAAGGCAGCACCCACAAAGCAGCACGGTTAAGAAGTGGCAGGATCACCATTCTGAATCTGTCTGCAGTATTAGTTCTTAGAGGAGACAAGTTTCTCTATATCCATAGCTGTGCCTTCTCAATGTCCATGAAATGATCATCTTTTTGAAGCTATGAGTTTTATAGAAAAGTTGGTAAATACAGATAAGCAAAACAAAAAGCAGTCGGACATAATCCTCCCACCACCATAGTTACTATGGAAAACATTTTGGTGCTGGATTTGAAAATGTCAGTATACTTCACTGCTTGTGTCATTGGAGACGTTTGCTAGGTCCATAAATGTAGATCTTTATCATCCACAGTGGGCTGGGTAGTGTGTCAGGGTGTGTAACTGTCATAAATTATTCATCTGTTCCTTCGTCACTACACATTTAGGTTGCCTCTATTTTTTTATTATAAACAGTACTTCAACATCTATCTTTGTACATCTCTGGGCGCTCTTGTTTATTGTTTTCCCTAGCAAAATTTCCTGAAGGTAGCACTTCAAGGCTAACAGGGGTACTTTTTAAGAAGTTTTAAATAATAAAAAAAAAAAAAGAAGAAGAAGAATACATAGAAACAGCAGTTATGGGTGGTGAGGCCCTGAGAGATAGGGATAAATGAAGAAATATAGGTCAAAAGATACAAAGTTGTCATTATGGATAAATAAAGCTAGAAATCTAACTTACAACATGAGGACTGTAGCTAATTATAATATCATACCGTATACCAGTAATTTGCCAAGAGAGTAGATTTTAGATACTCTTACCACCAAAAAAAGGAGGAAACTGTATGATGTGTTGTTATGTTAACGTGCTTGACTAGAGTAATCACTTTCTTATATAAAGCTATGTATCTCAAGATAAGAGCATCAAAACATCATGTTGTACACCTAAAATATATACAATGAAAAAATTAAATTCAACCAGCGGTGGTGGTACATGCCTGTAACCCCAGCACTCAGGGAAACTGGGGCAAGAGGATCACAAATTTTAGCCCAATGTGGGCAATTTAGTGACTTAATGAGGCTCTGTCTCAAAATGAAAAGATTTTAAAAGAGCTGAGAATGTAGCTTAGCACAAAGGCCCCATCTTCCACTGCCAGTACCACAAAAAAAGAAAGAAATTTTAGTGTAGTATCAGGTACACAGAATGTGCACGAATTATACACAGGCTGTTTGATCAAATTCCCAAAAAGAACACATTTGTGTAAATAGCATGCAAACCAAGAACTAGAATAATATCAATAGCTAATATCAATAATCAATAATATCAGTACCCTGAGCTTCTCTCCTCTCTCCTCTGTCACTTTGATTTGTTTTGCCTGCTTTTGAACTCTATGTAAATAGATCACATAGAACATATTCTTTGATGATTCATAATTATGTCTGATTCATCCATGACGTCTAGTGCAGTGGAAATTCATTTTGATTGCTTTGTGTTCCCTGGACCTAATAGCCCCAGCCCTTATCTGCCTTTGGTTACTATCAGTAATGCTACTCTGAACATTTTTGTGCATGTCTTTTAATGTTTAGAGGTAATTAATTTTTTTTTTTTTCAGAATTCATGGGCTATATTCGTGTATCACTCTTCCAAATAGATGTACTTTATGTGGTAAAAATGTCAGAAAAGTAATATTTACATTTTGAATTGGATAGCACAAAATATAGATTAATTAATTAATTAATTAATTTTAAAAAGGTAGACTTTTGCAAATGGGAAAAGGAAGAAACAGCATGGAGCAGAATGGGAATTAAGATGTTGGTATGTACCCGTACAAACTCCCACAAGAAATGCAGTTCTTTCGTACTGCAAATATGTACCTGTAAACATAAATTTTTATTTTGTTTTTTTTTTGAAACAAGGTCTCACAACATAGTTTAGGCTGGTCTTGAACTCACTGTGTAGCCCAGGCTGGCCTTGAACTCCTGGTGATCCTCCTGCCTCAGCCTCCCAAGTGCTGGGATTACATTTGGGAGGTTTCTGTCTAGTTTATAACTTTGGTTGCTTTTGTGGATAGGATCTGCTTCTAGGGAGGTTTGAAAAAATGATGAATACTATTCAAATAGTCAATGTCTTCTATTTACATTCTACTTACATGAACTTCATTCTATTTACATGAACTTCTATTTACATTTCTCATTGTTCTACAATTAAAAACTAGTTACTTAGTTGCATGGCCCATTGATTTTGAATTTCAAGGTAATGCAGAAATAACACAAAATTCTGGAGAAATTCCAAATTGCCTGAGGGTGTTACAGGAAGATTTCCCTGTTTAAGAGTCACTGTAGAGAATAAATAGTGGACTCACATGCCTTTAATTTTTCTTATTGAAGGGAGAAATTAAAATTTTAAATAAAAGCCTGCCCCGGGATGCCCACCAAGACCAACTGGACATGTCCAGCAGGCCCGGTAACAGGACATTTCTTCCTTTGTGTAATCCCTGCCTCTACTGCCTTTGTATAATGGATGGCCTTGCAATGTAACTTAAAATGTAACAGGAAAGTTCTTCCTTTGTGTAACTAATGCTTTGTGTAATTGACAGCCTTACAATGTAACTTGAGATGCTCAGACTCCTTCAGCATCCCATGAGGTCACTCAACCCTCCAATCATATGCACCAAATCTGCATATGCACCTCCCCACTCACTTTTCTTTTAAAACCCCTGAAACCCTGCCAGGCAGGGCTCTGGCTATTTGGGAGAGCTCCTAGTCAAAAGCCCACTGGTGTAATAAACTGCCTCCTCATCGCTTCAGCCCCGTTTCTGCCCGTGTTTGGTCTGTTTTCTGTCACATTATCTCTGCCCCTTAGGAGTCGGCCTTGGCAGAGATGTGGGAGCTGGCCTGGGGCAGGGCCAGCTTCGGGTGAGCGCAGGAGAGCAGACCCAGAGCTGCAGCTGTGCTGCCTCTGTTAAGTCGGGGCCTGGCGCTCACTAGTCAGGGCTTTGTGCTCCCTGGGTCTAATCTTGCTGGGCATCAGGGGCTTTTGCTTCCTACCTAATAAAATTAAAAAACTACTGGTCAGATAACCCTTTAAAGATAATAATAGGAAAATACTATTTTTAGCATCATACTTTCAGAATAACTTCATCTTGATTTTAGTGACTGAAACTTCCGATTTTTAGTTTCTCCCTCTGATAAGCACACAGGAGAAGATGGTTTTTGTTTTGTTTTGTTTTGTTTTGCTTTGCACCGATGGCTGTGGAACCCAGGGCCTCACACATGCTAGGCAAGAGCTCTATCCCTAAGCTACATTTCTTTTTGTTTGTTTGTTTGTTTTTGTCTTTTTGAGACAAGTTTTCACTCAGCAGTTCAGGGTGACTTTGAACTCACGTTGCATCTCAAACTGGCCTCAAATTTTACAGTGATCCTCCTGCCTCAGCCTCCCGAGTGCTGGGATTACAGGCATGCACTACCATGCCTGGCTACGTTTCATTTTAAATTTTATTTTGAGCAGCACTTGGGAGGCTGAGGCAGGAAGATTGTTGCAAGTTCAAGGCCAACCAGGGCTAAAAAATGAGTTCAAGATTAGCCTGAACTGCATAGCGAGACCCTGTCTCAAAAAGACAAAAAAAAAAACAACCAAACAAATAAATTATATTTTGAAGTAGGGACTAAGTTGCCCATGCTGGCCTCGAACTTAACCATCCACTGACTTAACCTCATGCCTACCTGCTAACAACATCCTCACTAGAGGTAGCTTCACCCTCACCCTTGGCTGAAGCTACTTCTAAAAGGACCTTTTAATAATCTGAAGAATCCTTTGTTATGAAGATAATTTTGAGACAAAATGCAAGACTTAACTTTTTGCAAGTTGGGCTGCCTTTTGTTCAAAATTCAACACTGCCAGGGCACAGTGGTGCACACCTGTAATCCTAGCACGCTGGTAGGCTGAGACAGAAAGATGGTGAAATTCAAGCCCAGCCTAGGCAACTTAGCAACCTAATGAGACCCTGTCTCAAAATTTAAAAAAAAAAATTTCAGTGTGAAGGCCTGGGGTTCAATTCCGAACAATAGATGATAGATAGATAGACAGATAAACAGATACATGGATAGATAGTGGTATATACACTAATTTTCATAGAAAAATGCTGTCAACTTCAGTCATGAGACTACTCTTACTGTCCCCTATCTAGATTTTTCTCCTTGGGCCCAGCTGGCCAAAGCTGGCTCCCAAATACAGGTGAGCCCAACCAACCCCACAGTTCAGGGATGGGGTGTCCACACTTTTTTTTTTTTTTTTTTTTTTTTGAGACAGTGTCTCTCTAAGCGGTTCAGGTTGGCCTTGAGCTCACTTATGTAGCCCAGGCTGGTTTCGAACTTGCAACTATCCTCCTGCCTCAGCCTTCGGAGTGCTGGGATTAAGGCGTGTGCCACCACGCCCAGCTTTTTTTTGATACGTGGAATAGAACTCAGGACCTTGCGCTTGCCAGGCAGGCCCTTGTGCCACTGAGCTATACCTCCACCCCACACCTCTTTACTTGCCCATGATGCTCCTCATTTATGCCTGCTGCCCCCTCTCTAAACTGTCCTTTCTGCTGTTCTCTGAGCAGCAAGACAGACCGTAGAGCAAGGGTGCAGGGAGGCTGCCCGGTTGCAAAACAGTAAAATAATGCCGGGTGCCGGGATGGGTCTCCGTTATTCCACACGATATGGAGACTGCACTCTGCCCAATGAGAAGGAAATCAAACCTTCATTCCACCTAAGGAAGACTGCCTGCTGCCCTAGTTTGAGCCAAGAGTGGATGTAGATATTGGGAGTCCAAGAAGGAGTTCAGAAGAGTACATCGAGAATTACAAAGCAGTGAGGGGAAGGCTGAAGTAAGCGCAGGGCCCAGAGAGGCGCAGAGGAAGGGCCAGCTCTCTTTCCCTGGAAAGGGACTGAGCGGGGAGAGCAGGGAGTCACAAAGGAGTTGCTGGAGCCTGGCCCTGCAGACAGAGGGGGATCAGATGTCTGCTTGTGGGAGGCAGGGAATTCTCAGCTTTCAGGAGCAAACAGCAGGACTGAATTCTGTGTCCAAGCAGAAGGGACCAGGAGGAGGGTTAGGAGCTCCTCCAGCATTCCCTGGGGCCGGGACCTGGGCTGAAGGTCAGGGCACCCAGATGGCCTGCGGGAGGCGGGGCCGGTTGAACACAAGTTCATCTGCTAGCAGACTCGACCATGCAGAGAACAGAAAGGGCACTGGTGTCCGACCAACCCGGGGAAAAGGTCAGAAGCAGCCAGGCTGGTTCACCCTGCACCTCCTCCGGGCTCGCTGATTTCCCAAGCAGCTGGCTCCACTCTGCACTGCACATGCGGGATCTTGACCCTGAGCTACCTTAGGTGCCAGAATCCGGTTCTGGGATCTAGCGCCCCCCAGCAGCAGCCTTTGTCCTCAGCATCACTAAGAGCTTTGCTGAAACCCACATTGCTGAGTCTCAGATGCTGCCAGGCAGGGTAGGACCCCCAAATTATGCTTTAACAAGTTCCCAGGTGACTGTGGGCCAGGCTCCATGGTTTTGTTTTTGTTTAATAATACATGCTGGCCTCGAACCTATTATGTAGCCCAGGGTGGGCTGGATCTCCCAGCAATCCTCCTGCCTCAGCCTCTCATGAGCCGGGATGACAGGCATGCACCATCACGCCCAGCGGTGTTTTGAAACACACTGAGATCATCTTCACCTTTGAGCAGGACCCTGGAGAGGCTGCCTCCAGCTGAGCAAAGGGCACAGGAACTGTAAGCCTTAGACTTCCACCTATATAAAGGGAAAATTCTCAGTCTTCATTGTGAAAGCCCTTTGTAAATCTAGAAGTAAGATTCAATGTTAGGGTTTTCTTTTGTTTTTTTTTTTAGTACTGGAGATTGAACCCATTGAGCTATCCCTCCAACCCTTCCGTTTTGAGACAGAGTCTTGTTAAGTCCCTAAGTTACCCAGGATAGTCTCAAACTTAGGATGCTCCTGCCTCAGCCTTCCAGAGTACTGGGATTACAGGCATGTACTACTATTCCTGGTTCAAAATTAGTAATTACTGTACACAGACCTAGGACAAATAAAATGAGTTTCTCTGAAGATACAGTAAACCCCTTTATCTATAAGGCGTTACATTACCAGACCTATACATAGTAGATGCCTGCGACCACTGGTAGGACCAAGCTCTATATACATACATCCACACACTGAATGCTTTTTTCATCCTTTTCTGTCTCAACTAAGCATTTATCAAGTACAGAGGTGTGATCCGGAAACTAAGCACGAATTCTTCTTTCCTTCATCACATTTTCACAGATAGATGAGTCATTCTTTTTGTGGAGTTAACAACCTTGATATCTGATTGATTTTTCCTTTCTTATTCAGTGAAGGACCCCCCACCCTTTCCCTCACAACATTCTAGGGCACCTCCTTGGCATATCCAAATCTCCAACCTCACTATTCTTTCCCTTTGGAGTTATTATTAAGTAAAATAGATCAGTTGAACACAAGCCCAGTGACAACATGACAGTTGGTCTGACGATCCAGGCAGCTGCAAAGCTTCATCCAGCCACATGCGGAGACGCTGGACAAAGGGGAAATTTTTGTCCTGGGCTGGCCAGGGCAGAACCATGTGGATTTCATGACAGGACTCAAGAGGGCGCACCCTTTAGAAATTACGCTTTATTTATTTCTGTAATTTTCCATTTGACATTTTCAGACCACAGTTCACTGTGGGTAACTGAAACAGCAAAAAAGCAAAACCGCCAAAAAGGGGGACGTCTGTCAATATAGCTGTGGTCTGAGGACCATACCTACATCAGGAACCCCAAGAGCTGTTTCTTCTCCTAACCCCTCCTCATCTCCCGATACTGGGGATTGAACCCAGAGCCTTCACAGTGAACTACAGCCCCAAACCTTTCAGACATTTTATTTTGAGACATGTTCTTGATAAGTTGCTGAATTGCCTAGCCTGGGTTCAAACTTGAACGTCGTTCCTCAGCCTTCCAGAGTACTGGGATTACAGACTTGTATCACTACACCTGGCCCCAGGACGCACAACTTTCTTAGGGTATACAACTTGTTGGTTTAAATCATGGTTTTGGTGCTTTATTACATTTACATTGTTGACACAACACATCCTGGCTGATTCTTCTGCACTCCAAGGAGTTTGAACACCACTAGTTTATGCTGACAAATTAGTGGGTGTTATAGTCAGGGTTTGCATGGGGGAACAATTTAATACAAGACACATAACTTATAAATTATTTTATAATAGTCACCCAAAGAGTCATATATAAAGAGAGTGCAAGAAATCTGTCTACACACTAAAGACCTAAAGAATCCAGCTGAGGGCCTGGATTCCACGGCAGTGTCCTGCACGAGTCCAGCTGAAGATCTAGAGCCCATAACAATGCCCTCCAGGAGTCCAACCAGAGGCCTAGAGCCCAGGACAATGTCTCATGCAAATCTGTTTCACAGATCTGCGCTGGGAAGGTCCAAAGGTCAGTGGCGGAAGCTAGAAAGTCTGCGCCAGCAGGGTGAAGGGTCTGTGCCAACAGGCTGAGGGATCTGCACTGGAGCCAGAAAGCAACTTTCAAAGTCAGAACCAGAGCTTCCCGGAAAGATACCACAGCCACCCTTAGCTGCGACAAGGGGGTCCCAAGCTCTTCCGACAAGAGAACAACAGAGTCTATATCAGGAAAATCAGCGCACAAACTCCAGGAGATCGAACAGTGCACTGTCAGGACCAGAGCTCCCCCAAAGTGAACTGAAGCCATTCTCAGTGACAAGGTCCCGCGTTCCTCTGACGGTGAGAACAGCCGAGTTCATCAGGAAAGCCAGCACGACAAGCTCCTCCAGGGAATCCAACAGCTCCCTACAGCTTCTAAACTTCTTCCTCTCCAGGTCTGCCTCGTATGCTGCCCCAACAATCCTTGGGTGGGCCTCCCACACCCAGCACCGCGCTGGCTCAGTCCAGCTGGGTGTTACAAACTGACCACCAGTTGTCAATCCATCACTGTGCGGAGTGGAAAATATTTGTTCTTCAGTTTCTGGTTTGCTGTTGGGGCACTAGGATCCCCAGTCCCATCCCATCGCACCCCGCACTCCTGCCCTTGGCCTTTCCTTGGTGCCCGCACGGTTAGGGGCCTCTTTCCGGAAGGCTGAGATTCTGCAGCCTGCTCTCTGGAAGGCTGCGTCCCGCCAGTGTCCCTGCGCCAGGCGCCACCTCCTGGCAGCCTGCTTTTATGACAGTTTCTCTGCTGTTTTCATCAACTCCTCCCCCCGTAAAGTACTGAGAAAAAGAACCCTGCTAATGTCAAAAGGAAATGCAATTCCCTATTTGAAAAGTTTTAATGTCTCTTTAAATGTCTCCACTATTGTGAGTCTGTGTACAGTGTCTGGGAATGAGGTATCTAGAGATTTAGGCGCAGGAATTTAGTTTGCAAAAGTGAAAGCAGATTGGGTGGGTCTGGAGTTTTCCTGAGAAGTGGAATCCCTCAGCCCGTATGGGTGTGGCTGACAGTGCCGCAAGGGAGCCCTGGTGGCCGGAAGATGGGTCAGGCGTGAGTCTGGCGACTTGGCATGGATTTCCTCTGTGGCTCAGCTCAGCCGGATGCAGTTTTCTGCCTTCACCCAGCATTCGTGCACATAAAAGCACACATAAGCCAATGTGAAATTTGCATTATGCTCACGTAGTTCCCTAATATAGCTATTGCACTGGAACAAATTCAAACTTTCCTATAGCAAAAGTGGCTGTAGCGCTATAAGACGGTAATGCCACCAGTAAGAATGTGCTGATATGGAAATATCTCAGCGTACATTGCCATGGTGAAATGAAAAGAAAGAAATTCAAGGTGCAAAAAAAGAAAAAGAGCCACCCCCCTACAGTCTGGCAGAGAAAGTGTTAGTGGATTCAGGAAGCCCTAATTAGCAACTTGAGATCTCCTCTGAGCCTCCTATGAAAGGTCTGGCCAGTTTCATCACAGAACAGGGAGGGGGTGGATCAGAGCTCTTTGACTCTGACTGCAGTGTGTACATCTGGTGCATGGGAATCTCATTAAAATGCAGAGCCTCATCCAGTAAGGCAGGACATAGACCAAGACTCTAGGTTTGTCATCAGTGCATAGACCACACGAGGAGTAGTAAGGTCATAGATGTCTTCTCGGGGGCTGGGGATGTAGCTCTGGGGCAGCATGCTTGCCTGGTGCGTGCATTGCACCCCAAGTCTTCTAGTTAAATGGACTCACGCAGTGAATGAATTTTATTTTTAACATTTTCACCCAGTGGTCTTCCAGACCCTGCTTGGATGGTTCTGATGGTGGGGAAATACTTTGTTTTTAGCTAAGTTCAAATTTTTGTCATATTTTCTTTACCTGTAATTCATTGAGCTGGACTCTTTACTAAGTCTTTTATTTTGCATTTTTTGGGACCGGGGTCTCACTTTATAGGGCGGGCTGGACTTGAACTTACTATGTAGCCCAGGCCGGCCTCAAACTCACAGCGATCTTCTTGCCTCAGCCTGAGTGCTGGGATTACAGATGTGCACCACCACTCTTGGAATACTAAGCCTCTTGCATGTATAATACTATTCATTGCTCATAACGGAGCTTTATGGGAGTACTTGGGTGGTAGGTACCACTATCAGTCTCACTGTACATGAGGAAATACACCAATATTACCCTTGAGTGGCTTGACTGGGCCTCAGGGTGCCCAGATCTTTGATCAGTCATTATGCATATGTCTGTGAGGATGTTTGTGAATGAGATTAATATTTGATCAGTAGGCTGAGTAAAGCGCTTTGCCCTCACCATTTGTGAATCTCATTCAATCTATGAAAGACTTGAAAAGAAGTGGGACACAGTGGCATGTGCCTGTGACCATAGCACCCTGGAAGACTAAAGAAGGAGGACTGCAAGTTCCAACCCAGCCTGAGCAACTCATCAGTTAAGCAATAACCTGTCTCAGAAAGTAAGGGCTGTGGATGTAGCTCAGTGTGATGGCCTAGTGTTCAATCCCCAGCATTTATTTATAAATAAGTAAGCAAGCAAACAAATAAATAAGACCTGAATAAAATTATAGGCTGGGTAAGGGATAATTTGTTCTCTCTTCCTGGTCATCTTTGAGCTGCCTTTGGACGCAGACTTGGCTGGAACTTAATGTCAGCTTTTTTTGTTGTTGTTTGTTTTTTGGTACCGGGGACCAAACTTACGACCTTGTGCTTACAGGGCAGGCACTGTGCCACTGAGCTAAATCCCCAGCCCCTAATGTCAGCTTTTGGATGTAGTCTGGAGTTGTGTTACTGAGACTCCAGCTTTCCCACTGCAGGTCTTGGCATTTCTCAGCCCACAGTCGTGTAACCTGTCTAGATCCTGTTTCTCTGGAGAACCCTAAGACACGTTTTGGTGCTGAGAAGTGGAGGGCTCCCACAATGAATGCCTGAGCATGTAGCAGTGGATTTAGAACTGGGTGACAGGTAGCGGCTGGAAGAGTTTCCGGAGGCATGCTGGAATACATATTAATTAACAGATGGAAATGAACAACATGTTTTGGGAAGCTAGTAGAAAGATGTTCTTCATTATAAAGTTTAAAAGGGCTGGCCATAGTAGCACATGCTTATAATGCCAGCACTCGGGAGGCTGAGGCAAGAAGATCACCACAAGTTCAAGGCTAGCCTGAGCTGCACGATAAGACCCTGTCTCAAAAAATAATGATAATAAAAATACTTTTTATTATCATTCTGCAATTAAACATCTAATTCCATCACATCCACAAAAACACTGCAATGTAGTTCAGTCAAGTTCCTTTTTACTTTAAAATTTTTTAAATTATCATTGTTTTTTGAGACAGGGTCTTACCCGACTAAGGATACATGTAGCTCCTGGAGCCTCTTGTGCACCAGGACTTATGCAAAAGCGTCCTGGTGCACAAGAGGTCACGGCTGCCCCATGTGGTACAGATGAAGGGAAAGTCCAGGGTGACAAGATCTGACTTCTACACCTAGAAATGGAAAAGAATCTTAGCTCCTTAGCATGGTAAGATCCTGTCTCAAAAAATAATGATAATAAAAATAAATTTTAAAGTTAAAAGGAACTTGGCTGAACTACATTGCAGTGTTTTGTGGATGTGATGGAATTGGATGTTTAGTTGCAGAAATTTTTAAAATTAAACATTGAAGGAGGGCCTTGAGACCTCCTCAATGCTAGTAAAGTGTAAGGAGAAAGAGATGAATTGAAGAAAGAACTGTTAACCAAAATGGGACCAGACTTTGAGTTTTGAAAATTCTTAGTCTATTCACATGGTGGGGGTGGGGGGAGATTAGAGATTGTTCCGAAAACACTAAGAATGTAGCTGAAGAAGAATAATTTTTGATAAAGAGACTATGGGTACAACACCCCAGTTTAATAGGTCCACCTCAGCAGAAGCCAGGAGCAGGTACACTGCCAGTTTGAATTAAAGGGGACAGAGAAAGTAGGAAGGAATGAAGAAGGACTATCAACTTTTTGGACTTTATCGGTTTAGACCATAAAACTCTTCAACTGCAAGTGTGCACCATTCTTCAAGAAAAGGGAAGAACTGCAAAGGCAACTCAGAGACGGTGAGGGCTGCCACCCCCATCATAAGCAGGGTCCAGAAAGCAAGGCTACCTCTACTTCCATTTTGAAGGCTGGGATTGCTACCCAGGACAGCTTTCCGGCAGAGCTGTACAGACAGCCCAAGGCCAGGGCAGGAGGGCACTGTGCTAAGCCAGAGGGGTTTATTCCCAACCCTAAGGGTCAGTGGAATTTGTCTTGCCAAGTTTTGGACTTCCGAGGATGCTTCATTCCTTCCGTGTCTGAACTCTCCATTTCATAATGAAAATGCTATCTGATGCCTGTCCCACAACCGTATGCTGAAAACATTATTTTTCTGGTTTCACAGATTCAGTGGCAGAAGAAATTTGCCTTAGGATG
>NW_004955460.1:3753445-3759105 GCF_000276665.1 Chinchilla lanigera | reverse complement strand
AAAAAAAAAAAAAAAAAGAATTAAGTTGTATTCTGTACAAGTACCAACACCCTATGATGAATATAATCATTGTGTAGTACTGTGAACATGTACCAATAAAAATAAAAATTAAAAAAATAAAATAAGAATGCAAAGACATTGAACACAAAGATACTGAAATATCTTTCTGCTTTCCAACCATGCATCAGTCAGGACAGATGCTGAACTTTGAATCCAAAATGTCCACCCAAAGGCTCGTACATATGTTAAAGACTTGTTTCCCAGCTCCTGTTACTAGTAGAAAAGGGAGGAATCTTTAAAAGGTAGAAGCTAAAAGGAAGTGAGGTCATGGGGGTGTGGCCTTGAAGATGATGATGGGACCCCGCCCCTTCCCATCCCTCTGTTTTACTTCCTTGCTGCCAAAAGGTGGACAGGTCTCCTCTCCCACAGGCTCCTTCTGTGATATTCTGTGCTGCCACAGGCCCAGAGCAACAGGACCACGGACTTAAACTTTGAAACTGTGAACCAAAATATACTTTTCCTTCTTTAAATTGATTATTGCAAGTATTTCTTCACAGTAACATAAAACTGACTAAAACAACAGGTTTTTCTTCAAACTCTTAAACAACAGAGTGCAATAGGCTGACTAAAGGAGCAGTAGGAGCATCTGCTTGTATTAGGCATTAAAAGGATTTCAGAAAAATATAAAACAACGCCGTTCTTCTGACCAAATGTGTTCCTATATTGGACAATGGTCACTTTTTTATTTTTAAAAGTGTGTTATTTGTACCTAACATAGGATAAGTTTATTATTGTGACAGCCAACTTAGGGAGCTAGGTGGATTCCCACATGATTTTTTTCTTCTTACTGGAGATTGAATCCAGCGCCTTCGTGCTGAGCTACATCACTTGCCCATTTTATCTTGAAACAACTTCGGTGAGATGCTAAGTTGCATGAACTTGTGGTCCTGTTGTCTCAGCCTTCCAGGGTGCTGGAATTACAGACCTGCAGCCTACATCTGACACAAAATTTGATTTGTGAGTTGAGATTAGTGACATCACAGTGAAGCAAGAGGGTACGAGGTTTCTTACTCACATAATGAGATTTTCTGGGAACAGCAAGGCAGACTCCCAAGAAAGTCTGTAAGTAGCTTCAGGAAGCAGTGATAGGGGATTAATTTGGTGTTTTAAGGTGATTAAGGAGTACAGGGGATCAAAGGTTCCCACGTGTGGGCTGGGGTTTTTGTGGCCTGAACTTTCATTCATCACCAAGAGAAGGAGCCTGTGAGCTTTCTCATCAGTGTGCCCAAGTGTGAATCAAGAGGGACAGGTGAGAGCTAGAGGCTGAAAGAGATCAGCAGCCAAATGTAAAAAATGCAGTCAGATTTCATTAAAACTCATTTCGATGCCCACCGCTCACTGAAATGTTTCCAGCACCATTTGAACTTACAACTCAGCCATTATGGTGCTCTGGGAAACTATAGCCGAGGTTGTATTCCATCCAGGATATGAACTTATTGGATGGTGGCCCTCACACCCAGGGTAAGGGTTCCCATTATTTATAACCAGAACTCTGCTAAACCAATCAGTGGACTGATCCAGTTATCACACAACTGTGATCCAGCCATCTCTCCAAAGCCCCACTTATGAGCACATGAGGCTTTGCAGGGGCAAAGATGTAAGCCATATCTTATATATAAGATATCTTATATATAAGATATCTTATATCTAGATATAAGCCATAAACAACTACATTCTCAGAAGCCCTCAATAAATGTTCAAATGCATAAATGCATATTAGGTAATAAGAATCCTTCTAAGACATCTCCTTTTGGTTAAATTATCTTACTTTTGTTTTGGCAGAGACAAGAGTTAATTGAATATAATCTATAGACTAAGTTATAGAGGAAATCAGAGCTATTGTTTGTCTTTTAGAAATTCATAAGCATATATTTTGGAATTTTCTAAATTATAAGACTTGGAGGCAATTTATCCAAGTCATCCCCCTGGGGAGCTGAGGATATAGCTCAGTGGTTGAGCATGTGCCTCACATGCACAAGGTCCTGGGTTCAATCCTCAGCACTACAAAAATCATTCTTCTGGTTTGTAATGATAACATGCAGAGTTGCACAGTGAATTTTAGAAATTGATTTTTACCATTTGTTTTCAAAGAGAGTTGAGGGATTCTTTTCCCACATACTGTTTCTGCTTCATTTCAAAAATTTTCCACATTTTAATCCAGTTTTGTAGACATAGAACGTAGGCAAAATATAGGTTTCAAGACATAATTGTTATTTATTTTCAGGTAAAGAATTTTCCGAAAAAGTAACCAGAGTCATTCAAAAGCCTCTTGAAATCTTCTCACATCTCCTCAGTTCAAAGTCAGGTTGGTTGTCTGGAAAGGAATAACTTGTCTGCCTTTCCCTTCTTCATCTTCCATAGTTTGTACAAGGTTTTTTCAAGAACAGCCTTGAGTTTACCTTCTAATGGATAAACACAGCATGTTCATTAGAAATGTGAGTTCTTCCTGTTTGCTCATCTCCTCTTCTGACAAAGAGTTGACTTTGTCATTACATCAGGGACATTTGTAGAAGTGCAAAATCTGAATTATGATTCTACAAAGTTAGGATGGTTCTCGCAAGTACACGCCCCTGTTGGACCTCCACCTTAGGGAGAGCTAGGACTTTTGTGTTACCTTCCGAAGATAACTTCCTAGATATCATGGTCTAGTTCCAAGAGAGTTTAAGTGACTTGGCTGGGGTCACATGGTTAGATCAGGACACAAGAGTCTGGTCTCCATCTTGGAGGGCTCAATCCCACCTCCCCCATTTTCAACACCTTTGTCCATTTCCCCATGTGAAGCCCACAGGAATGGAAGGCTGCAGGCAAGGTTTCCTTGGTTTAATATTTGTCTAGTTGTTGAGATAGTGTATACCTCTAACCCCAGCTACTCAGGAGGCTGACGCAGGAGAATCACAAGTTCTAGGCCAACCTGGCTAATTTAGTGAGATCCTGTCTCAAAAGAAACGCAAGAATAAATAGAGAGGGCTGGAGATACGCTTCAGTATTTCCCTGGTTTCAGTCCCCAGTACTGAAAACAAAAAAGAGTGGAAAGAGTTGATTTAAATGGGATTCTTTTTTTAGGCATTTCTGGTCCCTGTTGAATGGAAAATAAAAAGTCAATTATGGAAAATAAAAAGGAATATGTTCCTGCAGCAAGGACTTCTGAGGTCTGATGACCAGGAGAATCAAATGTATGTGCTTTAAGCTACACCAAACGAACACTTAGATTTAGAGAATGTTTTCTCAAATAGTCTTTGGATCTAAAACAAGAAATTGGTTTTTCCTGGTACAAACATATCCTGAGCTTGATCATAGTGTCCCAGAAGACAGCACAGGGAGCAGAACAGGACTGGCCCAGGGTCTGTGATGATGGTGATCGATCATTTAGAAGCTTTCCAACCAGGAGAAAAATGAACTTGAGAGTAAATGTGAAATAGTAACAAATCATCGCCTGATACCAAGAGGCCTCCTGTTTCTGTGAAAGATGGAAACTCTCTGTCATTGGAAATTGCAGAAAAATAAACAGTCTAACAATGAAAGTTCATAAATGGATTTTTCTAGAAACAGAGAAAAAGTAGCACCAAAGTTTTTATGTTTATTTGGTTTCAGTGTTTGTTTGTTTTTTGAGATACGGTCTCACCATGTAGCTCAGGCTGGCCTTGAACTCACTATGTAGCCCAGTCTGGCCTTGAATTTGTGGCAATCCTCCTGCCTTAGCCTTCCAAGTGCTGGAATTACAGGCATGCACCACCATGCCTGGCTGATATAGTTCTTTTAGAAAGATCACAATTTCAGAAAAACTATGGTTTGGAAGAAGAACAAGAACAACAAAAAACTAGGCTTAAGAGTATTTCTTTACTTGAGTAACATGTACTGGAATTACTTCAAGTCTGCCTTTGCTACAATTTGGACCTTGAATATCTCCCAAAGAAACGTATGCTACAGGGTTGACTCCTATGTGGCACCCTTGGGAGGTGGTGGAAACTTTAACAGATGGCACCCAGTGGGAAGTCATTGGGTCCTTGAAGAGGATGGTGGGAACCCAGTCTCTTCCTCTTTTTCACAACCCTACCACAGGTGAGAAATTTTGCTCCACTCTGCAACCCTTCCATGATGTGCTGCTACAGGTGCAAAAGGACCAACTAACCATACACATAAATTTCTAAAACTATGAGTCAAAATAAACCTTTACCTTTATAAGCTGATGATATGGTTTAGAACCAAAATGTCCCTCCCAAAGTCTAGTGTGTTTGGGAGGTGATTGGATCATGGAGCGAATATATTCATCAGTAGACTTATCCATTGAAGAGTTCACAGCTGAATGTGCTGTTAGGAGGTGGGGTCTGGTTGGAGGCAGGTGGGGATGCAACCTGGAAGGGTGCATCTCCCTCCCCAACTCCTCCCTTCTCTATCCACTTCCTGGCCACCATAGATTGAGCAGTTTTCCTCTACCATGCCCTTCCACCATGCTATTTCTCCCTTGAAACCATCTAACCATCTAACTATGTACTAACCATGGACTAAACCCTCTAGTATGATGAGCCAACTTGAAACTCTCTTTTAAGTTGTTTGTGTTGAGTACGGTGTCTCAAAAGATGGAAACAACTCAAGTGTCTTGACAGCTGAATGGATAAACAAAATGCAGTATATACCTACAACTATATAGACCATTATGCAGCCTTCAAAACAAAGGACATTCTTATGGGTACTACAATACAGGTAATCTTAAAGACATTATGCTAAGTGAAATTAGCCAGTCACAACAGGGATGATATTGTGTAATTCCATTCATATGGGGTACGTGGAGAAGTCTAATTCATACAGACAAAAGGTGGGGGGGTACTAATGGGAAGTTATTACTTCATGGGTAGAGTTTCCATTTTGCAAATGTTCTGAGGATGGATGGTGGTGACGGTGGCACAACAATGAAAATGAACTCCATGCCCCTGAACTGCACATTCAAAAACAGAATGGGTCATGTGTGGTGATGCATGCTTACAATTCCAGCTACTTTGGGAACTGAGCCTGAAGGGTCACAAGTGCAAGGCCAGGTGGGAAACTTAGTGAGACCCTGTCTCAGAATAAAATTAAAAGGGCTGGGTGTACATCTCAGTGGTAGAGTGCCCCGGGTTCAATTCTAAGTACTACAACAACAATGATAGTTTTAAAATTTCTGATCTATATTTGTTTTCTGTGTCAACAGACCCTTCAGTAAAACTTGAGAGGAGGGAAGCTTCAGCTCAACATAAGAAAGAAGTCAATGATCATGTCTATAATAGGATGGCCGGTCTCAGGAAAGTAAGATGCCCCACACCAAGGGGGTTAAGCTAATATTGGATGAGTGTTTATTGGAAAATTGTTGAACAGATTTAAGGATTTTTTTTTGATGGAAAAGAGTAAACTCTAGTTAACAGTTTCCCAAGTAGCTGATTGTCAGAATTACTTGATGAACATGTTAAAATTCCAGCTATGGGAGAGGCTGTGGGGAGAAGGGAACACTGCTCCACTGCTGGTGGGAGTGTAGATTGGTGAAACCACTGTGGAAATCAGTTTGGAGATTCCTCACAAAACTAGGATTGGAAGTCCCATTTAACCCAGCTATTCCCCTTCTGGGTATT
>NW_004955460.1:3739150-3752895 GCF_000276665.1 Chinchilla lanigera | reverse complement strand
TATTGCTGATGTCTGATGGTGTATTGAAATGAATAGTTAATGCTTACAATTTTTTATGTTCTGATCAATTTCCCATGCTTGTGTCTGGTGGTCTGAGCAACTGATTTGAAGGTAACAACATGCAATGGAAGTACAGTGGAAGTACAATGGTGAGCTCCTACCATCTCGTCTGGTGAAACTTTGCATTATCTCTACTGTTTTATCGAAGAATAATTTTCTTATTCTCTTTAATGGTTTGAGCAATCTTTCATTCTTGCATCTGGTAATCTGAGCAATGTAGTTGAGATAGTGATATGTAATGTAACAACCACTGTTGATTCATATTATTTTGTCTTGAGACTCTGCATCACTTTGAATATTCTTACTTTGATCTGTTTAAGTTTGTGATAGTGGTATCCTGCTACTGTTCTATTTTTTTGTTTGTTTCTCATTTAATACTTTCTTTAAAATAAAAATAAATACATAAATAAAATTCCAGGTTTAGAATCCACTACTCTGTGTGCTTGATGTAAAATATATATGTAAAACTTGCATATAAAGTATAGCTTCTTGCCCTTCATGTCGAGATGAATAAACCAGCATGATAGTAAATTGGCTACAAGAGAAAATGGTGCAACCAAGGTAACTCGGTAAACTTAAAATGTGCCCCTGCAAAGGGCGCCACAAGTGGATATCCTATTGGAAAAGCCAGAGCCCAGCAGGGTAGTACCAAAAAACCCAAAAATTATAACAAAGTTATTTTAAAGATCTTAATTACGTTTTTATTTAATGTTTGCATTGCTGGAGATTGAATCCAGGCTTTCATGCCTGCCAGGCAAATGCTCTGCCACTGAAGCTGAAACTGGCCTGTTTGGAGATTTGGTCTCTCTCTCCCTCCTTCCCTCTCTCCCTCCCTCCCTCTTTCCCCACAGTTTCTTCAAAGGTAAAATAAATGACGTGTAAAGAACAGGAGTCAGAAACCACCCATCAGGCTTCTGCAAAGGTGAGGAGGCACAAGATTTAATATACCTGGGTGCAGGCAGAAGGAGCGCAAAAAGTCCATCTGTGAGGAACAAAGAAAAGCAGGGCTTTGAAAGGGGGAAGATCAAGTGAGGAGATCGTGCAAGGTATCCTGCAAGGGGGTCAGGCAAGGGACATCATGTGAGGAGGTCTGAGCAAACATCAGTGGTCAAAGTTCTCAGAGCATCTGGTGCAAATGTGTGAGTATTATCGGATGTCCTGGCGCTGGGCAGATTTCATGCTCTATCTTATCTCTTCTTTATGACATCCTGTCCTGTGTTTGCTGATGACAGCACTTGTGCTGAGGCTACAGTTTTTGCTGAGAACAATATGGGTGTTGAAAACAGATTGGGTGCTAGGAAAGTCATGCCTGAGTCATGCCTGACACAATTTAGTTTTGCTTTTGTTTTTGTTTTGAAACAATCTCTTGCTATATAGCCCAGGCTGACTTTGAATTCACTGTGTAGCCCAGGCTAGCCTCAAACTTGCAGCGATTCTCCTGCCTCAGCCTCTTGAGTGCTGAGATTACAGGTGTGCACCACGAGGCCCAGCTAGATTTGGCTTGGTGATGTGGAAGTTCAGCCATAGTGACTCCATTTTGGTTTGGTCTGTTGGGCCTAGTACAGGAACTAAGTCCAAGTCAATTGGATCCTACACATTCTATTTAGTAAAAATCAAACACACACTTGGCCCAGCAGTTAGAGCGTCTAAAAGAGCTGCAGTGGGGGCTGGAGGGAGGTACTGTGAGCCTGGCAGCTGTGCACACTCAGGTGAGACAATGGATCAGCACCTGTGAGCAGGAGCTGCATGACCCCAGGTGCCCTGCCTCAGCCTGGCAGGCAGGAACATTGTGGCTGCTGTTTCACACCTGCCTTCCAAATTCCACCCATCCGGTGCCCCCTTTACAGCCAAGGGGATTCTAGGAAACAGCTTCCGTTTAGCTAAACTAATTGCTGCCATCCTAAAATACATGTCTAGGTTGGTGACTCCCTACTCTCACTGGGGTCCAAAAGCTAAAGAGAAATCAGGCTTGGTGGTACAGGCCCATAATCCCAGCACTCTAGAGGGTAATGCAGGGGGAACACAAGCCCAGCCTCAGCAATTAGCCACGTAGAAAGACCATGTCTCAAAATGAAAAAAAAATTTTTTAAAGGCTGGGAATGCAGCTCAGTGTGAAGCCCTCGTATCCAGTCTCAAGTATCATGTTGGTGTAGTGTTAGCATTTGTGTCTGCATGTTCCCCCAAAGCCTCATGCAGTCATGGGGTGGGCTTCTAGATTTTTGATTGCTCCATAGTCCACTGCCGGGATTATGGGTGTGAGAGCTACACCTGCCCCTGGGGCGGTAGTTTGCATATAATATAAGGGAGGGAAAGAGGCTGCTTGCCACTGCTCCCCTCTTTTGCTCTTGTTGCTTTTGCTGTCTTCTGCCGCCATGAACTGTTGCCCTCCGCCATGTACCACTCTGCCTTGGAGACAGCCGAGTATGGACTGAAACCTCCACAAACTGTGAGCTAAATAAACCTTTTCTTCCTTAATTCTGGTTGTCAGGTATTTTGTCTCAGCAACAAGAGAAAAGTAACCAAGACAGGTAGGGGCTGGAGAGATGGAGAACTGCCTCTCTTTAATATTTGTTTTGTGTGTTTTTTTGTTTTTTTAACAGCCCTGGGATTATTCCCATCTGCCAGCTTTCAGTGTGGACACCAGGGTAGGCCCCCTCTGCTCCCCTCAAAAATGCCCACACCCTCCTATCCAGGGCCCCTCTCAGCTCAGGGGGTCAGTCTCCCAACCAAAACGCAGCGTCTCTGACAGTTGCCAGGGAGTTCTGATGAGTTTAGAAATTGCAGTGAAGTTTGTAAAAGTCTTACTTATATAAACCTTATGTTCCAAAATATACTTTTTCCTTCTGGCCTGGACAGGCTTTTGAATTACATGACATAATTATGTGAAAGAACATAAATGAGGATATAATTAGCACAGTTAGAAACTACCAGAGCTGAGGGAGTCACTCCCTTCCATTCATTTAATTTTTAAACAGCATCCTAGAGCCAAGTCCTCCTTCCATTGTCCTAAGAGAGGTAGAGAACCACACAACAATAACCCTGGCGATCTCTAGTGCTCTAGGCAAGAGCACATGCGCATTGAATCCCCCAGCCTGAACTTCAGTCCCCTTTACCTTAGTTAAACCTAACTAAGGGTTCATAAATATGCACTACATGTCATGCATGTAATTAAGGTCAGAGTGAATTCTGGGATAAGCACTCAGGTTGAGAGTCCCTGAGATAACACAGCACCCTGTCAATCATTCCTGCCAATAATACCTAGAGACTCATGGGGAGGCGCCTGGGCTGAGGTGCACATCCTTTAAATTCCAAAAGCCCGATTGGTCGGGGCTGTTCCTCCGGCTGTGTGCTATGATCTGCGTGCAGCGCTTTTGTTGTCCTGTCGCCCCAGCTCCATGTTCTCTTTGTGCCATGTCTTTGTCAGCACAGACATGCTTCAAGCACCATCACCAGTGATTTTCAATAAAGGTAGCTGCTTTTCACTTGCCATTTGGACTGCATACTTGTGGTTCTTTGCTCATCATACAAAAGAGCCTGAAATCCACCTGCTAAGTTCAGCATGCAGTAACATAATTATAATTACACCTCATCATTGACAGTTGGTCTCCAGGGCAGAGGTAGAACCAGAGTTATTTTCACTTGAACACTGTCTGACTCAGTAGTTGTCAGACTTCTTCAAAGTACAGAATCCCCTGGGATCATCTGCTTCCTGTCCTGAGCTTCAGATTCGTGTCAATTTCCAGTCTAGTCACGTTTGCACTATCATGATGCTTGTCTGGGGGGTGCACTTGAGAGCCACTAAGGGGTGGCTTCCAGGCCAGACTCCCAGGCAGACTTCTAGTTTGTCATGTTTGCTGAATGAATTTGAACACATTACTCAATATCTGGTGCCTCAATTTCTCTTCATTTAATTATTATTAGTGCATACTGATAGGTTTTTCCAGAGCAGAAAGAAATAAAACAGAATAAAATGCCTTTATTGTGGTCACGGAGAAGACCACAGTAGGAAGGAGGGATGTGGAGCCTCTGAAGGCCTGGCTGGGAGAGCAATGGCTAGATAGGGCCAGGCTGGAGGCAGGGTTCAGGGGTTGGACGGCCTGACCTGGCAGAACGAGATTGGGTGGGAGCGTAGGAAAAGGAAACAGGATATTACAAAAAGGGAGGTAGGAAGTCCTACTGTGACTCAGAGGAAGAAGGGTGGGGCTTAGCACATGGCTTCCAGTGGCCAACGCCATAGTGACGCATCAGGAATCTTAGTGAGGAGAGAAACCCATCACATACCAGTTGCACAGACTAGTGGGATTCATTTTGTGTTCTCTCCCTTTACTTACCTTTCCCCTAACCCTCCTTCTCTCCTCTAATAGTCTCTCTTCTACCTTCACGTTCTCTCTTACTCTCCATTCCTCATATGAGAAGAAATATGATGCTTGATTTTCTGAGTCTAGTGTATTCCACTTACCGTCATGATCTCTATTCATTTTCCTGCAAACGGCATGATTTTGTTTTTCCTGGCAGGATAATATTATACTGAGTACGGTAAGTCCCACCTATGGAAGAGTTCCACTCCAAGAGAACATTCATAAGTCCAACAAAGTGAGTTTCATGCTGTAGTTTCACTTTTGTGTCCATGGTTTCTGCTTTGCACTGCCCAGCACTTGCCTCCACATCATCACTGCTTTTCCTCTAGCTTCCGGACATCTGGGCTCTGACCAAACACTGTACTACTGTGCACCATGGCAGCGTACAGGAAGCACACAGCGGCACAACGGTGACCATGTCCACAGACACGTGAGCTACTCTCGCGATTTGTTCACACCTCCAAGTGCTCATAACGCGAGATCCATTCCCATCTGTGAAAGTTCGCAACTTGAATGTGCATAAGTTGAAAACTTACTGTATATGTCTCACTTTTCTCTCCATTTCAGTTTCTTTATATGTGAAATGAGGATAATAAAGCTATCTACTGTTGGGAGTTGTAGTGAGGATTAAATAAATCCATCTACATAAAGTATAGATGAATCTATAAACCACTTTATCCTTGTTTTAACCATAAAATTATGTATGTACGTTATGGATAAGTCAATACTCAGCAAATGTTTGCTATTATTTTATTCAAAAATTGCGGCGAGTCAGTGATCTGTAGCAAATGCATACTGGAAAACATTCCAGACCCACAGACCTTTCACATTCTGAAGACTGAGTCTAAAAGACATTGCAGTTTTTAATTTCTCAGTAATTATTGGTAAATTTGTAAGTCTCTTCGTATCTGTCCCTTTACGTTTCTCTGATGATCACATGGCTTGGAAGCGCCAACTCAATACGTTAGGAAAAAGTATTATGATAGGCATAGCAAGTGCTTGCTCTTTTATAAAACATTTGGCTGGAAAAGCTAGTTTTACGGCAAAGTTGGAATTTAATCTTCTAATCGGCCATACGGGGGCAGCACGGAATTTTGCGAACAGCCGCGCTGGAAATTCCTAGGTCCAGCTCCCAGCACCCCCGGACTCTTCCGCAGTTTGCACCCCACCTCCAGGACCGCAGGTTCCTTGGGATCGGAGTTCAGACTTGAGATCCCCGCCTCCGTGGGCTCAGGCCCCTTCCTTTTGGGGACGCCAGGTCGCTTTATAGAGTGGAAGAGGAGGAGCGGCTCGCGGGCGCCCCCCAGCGGCTCCGACGCCCAGGTCCGGGCGCAAGGGCCAGAGGCGCACTCGGAAGACGTCTGAAACAATATTAAAAGAGATGTCCTTCAGATTCCAGGGAAAGTCACGTCCGTTTTTTACATAAAACTGTATCCACCTGGCGCGGTGGCGCACGTCTGGTACCCCAGCACTTTGAGAGGCTGAGGCAGGAGGATGGCAGATTCCAGTCCCGCATGGGTAATTCTGTGAGCTCCTGTCTGAGAAAATAAAGCTAAGGATGCTGCTCAGCGCATAGGTCCTGGGTTCAATCACCAATATCAGAAAAAAAGAACAACTGATGACATCAAAACAAATTCTATGCCTCAAAGGGCTTTTTCAGGGGCTATTTGCCCACTGTCTTCTGCCTTTAGGGTTATTCCACATAGACTCTCTTTTGTCTGATTGTAGCCTGGTGGGTTTTATTCACGAGAAACGCTTTTGAAGCAGAGTGTTCTGGCGCCCTCTGGTGACAAGTCGCGAGTAAGACATAGTTCTCCTGCTCTTAACCTTTCACACCAAACAATCCAGTTTCTGCTGCTGAATTGTTATTATCTTCCCCATTTTTCTATCTATCTATCTATCTATCTATCTATCTATCTATCTATCTATCTCTCTAGCTACCTATAGCTGTTTCTTGCAGTATTGCAGATTGAAGCCAAGGCCTTCCCACTGAGCTACATTCCCAAGCCTTTTTGTTTTGTTTTGTTTTACTTTTAAAAGTGAAATACTTACTGAGTACTGGACAGATGGAGTGGGAAGATACACACTACCATCTACTCCAGGCAGCTGCGGTGGCCTGTACGTGTAATCCCAGCCCCCTGGAAGATTGAGGCGGGAGCATCATGAGTTTGAAGCCGACCAAAGCAACACACCCCAACAAAAAAAATCCCCCCAAACTGCATCTGTTAGAAATACAACACATATCCACGAGCAATGTTTTTTAACATACATTGCTCAAGCATATACATGCTTATTACGGAGATTTAAAAAATACGCAGCTAGGTATAAGATTCCCATAAATGCATAGTCTTACCACCTAGGAATAATAAATTTTAGCGTTTTTTATTTTCTTGTACCCTTTTTGTGTTCATTCGCTTATGTGCATTGAATGACCACATTTCAAGGCATTATACGGTGACGACAAATACTGAATGTATAGGGCTTACCAAATGTCAGTGGTTTTGAGATAGGGTCTCTCTAAATTGCCCAGGCTGCCCTTGAACTTGTGATCCTCCTGCCTCTGCCTCCCAGAGGGCTGCAATTACAGGCATGTGTCACCACGCCTGGCTGTGTTAGAGTCCTCTGGAATCCATACACATCCAGAGTCCTTGGACTTGCTGGATTAGGATTTCTGAAAGCAGGGATAAGGACTGTACACTGTATAGAAGAACTCTAAGTGACCGCTAGCAACCAAGAGATGAAAATTAGAGGTTTGGGACTCATCACCTTGTCCTCCGTCCACATAACCAAGACAGAAGCAAGAGTTTACCCACTGCCCCCAATGCTGGGATCGAATCCAGAGCCTCACACACGGCAGGCAAGCGCCTGACTCCCCGCTATGTCCCCAGCCTCAGTGGTCTGCATTTCCACCGCCCCGTCCTGCTGCCGACTGTAGGTCCTTTCGAGGTCTCGCCAGCATCCTGAGAGCATAAGCATGAGTCTCCTGGCTCCCTGCTAGGAAATACTTCGTCGATTCCCCGAGTTCTCCTCCTAATCGCCTTCTTTCTTCCGCCAGGGCTGTCTCTTGGAGGTGCCGTCACACTCGCTGCTGGGCAATCTTAGATCATATCCCTAATATTAAAATGAAAACAGCAAAGGTGGAGGAAACTGACTCCCGAGGTCCTGAGAGTATAGGGAGGCCAGATGCGGCGGCGCGTGCCTGTAATCCCAGCACTCCAGAGGCTGAGGCAGGAGTATCTCTGTGAGTTCAAGGCCGGCCTGGGCTACATAGTGAGACACTGTCCCAAAAAGCACTTTTTAAAAAACCAGGAGCCTAAATAAATCTCTCCTTCTTTAAAAGATGGGTGTCAGGGATTTTGTTCTAGTGATGAATAAGTGCCTAAGACATATTGCCACCCCCATTCCCCACCCCAAAAATGTATGCAGGATTTACCTCTGTGGTTTTTTGTTTTGTTTTGTTTTGTTTTCCCCCAATACTGGGGATTGAACCCAAGGCTGAGGCACTGAGCTCTATCCCTAAGCCTTTTCATTTTTTAATTTTCTTTTGAGACAGTGTCTCACCGGGTCACTGAATTGTCTAGGCTGGGCCTGAGTTCCACTTCTGATATATTTCTATTGCATTCTATTTTTGTTGTTACTCTAGACCTTTTTGTCCTAGACAGATATTTGTCTGACAGTCTCCATCTACTGTGAGTAGCCTTTTTTTGGAACTAATCATGTCCTTACACTGCACAATCTGCTTGGTTCTGAGTCATCCCCCTCCTGGCTAACCTCATCCTGTTGCCCATGGAGTTGTATGATACATAACTGCTCTTGGCTAGGCAGCCTTTTTAGAATGTCCACAGTAGCACAGTGTGGTATGCATGCCTGTAATTCCATCACTCTGGGAGGCTGAGGTCAGTGGATCACAAGTTCTAACCCAGCCTGGGCAACTTAGCATTTTAGTGAGACCCTATCTCAAAATACAAAGAAAGATGGGCTGGGAGCCAGCATGGTGGCACACGCCTGTAATCCCAGCACTGAGATGGTTGAGGCAGGAGGATCCCTGCAAGTTCAAGGCCAGCCTGGGCTCCATTGTGAGTTCAAGGCCAGCCTGAACTATACAGTGAGACCCCCTCTCAAAAAAAAAAAAAAGGAGGGAAAAAAAAAAAAAAAAAAAGGAGGGGCTGGGGGTAGAAATGCCCATGGTTGCTTATTCCATTGTTGGCTAACTCTGTTAGAAAGAGTCTTTACTGACTTGTAAATCAAATATGCTTCCTGTGATGGCTTTCTATAGAATAAATATGCTCGTGGTTAGTGACTAGATACTAACAGATTTATGGCACTCATTTACCTAATTCTTTTTGTACTTACTGGGGCCTTCACATTGGTTCTTCTTTATTTTGAGACAGCATCCCACTGAGTTGTTAAGTTACCAAGGCCGGGCTCCATCTTACAAGCCTCCTGCCTTAGCTTCCCAGACTGCTGGCATAACAGGCATGCATGCACCACCAATAAGTGAATCTTTTACACACGTTATATGAGTTTCTTTCTCCTGTAATTACTGTGCTAATGAGTGTATGGCATCTCTAAAGTTTCTGCCACCATTCTACATTCCATGGACAATAGCTGAAATTATAATTGTAGGCAGGTGTGGTGTAGCACACCTGTAATCCCAGCACTTGGGAGGCTGAGGCAGGAGGATTGTTTCGAATTTGAGGCCAGCTTGGGTACAAAGTGAGTTCAACACTAGCCTGAGACCTTGTCTCTAAACAAAGAAACCAAAAAAAATTATAACTGTAAAACCCTTTGTAATTTTTATAAAATAAACATCCTGTTTAAAATGTTGCATTAAAGTGATTAAAATGAATTTAGAATGGTAATTGCTGTTTTCTTTTGCATGAGTAGTATATTTTCAACTTCCTTATTTTTTTCTTAGCTTAAAGATATTGTTTCAAGCTCCCATTCTGTTGATTGAATAAAACTCAATAAAATAATTAAATTTAATTAAATAAAACAGAATTCAATTGCTAGTTTCTGGAGTGCCTGTATCATTCTATATATTTTATGCATAGAAGTATATTTGATGTGTTTTCCACACATGTGCTTCTATGCCTCAAATTTGATACTTGTTTTTTTTTATTTTTAAAAGAAAATTCCAGCTGGGCATGGTGGCATACACTTGTAATCCCAGGCTGAGGCAAGAGGATCTTTGCAAGTTTGAGATCAGCCTGAGCTACAAAGTGAGCTCAAGCCCAGCCTGAACTGCATACTGAGACCCTGTCTCAAAAAAAAAAAAAAAATTCCAGGCTACCCTTTTTTAACCTGTTATAACAAATGTTACATCTTACCTTAGCCTTGCAATGATCACAAGAATTCACTTTCTTAAAGTAGTGCTCTCCGTCCTATCCTGAGGTTTTTCTTTTCTTCCAGGTTTTCTTAGTTACTTTCTCATTGCTGAGACAAAATACCTAGCACCCACAAGTTAAAGGAGAGGTTTATTTTAGTTCACAGTTTTAGAGGTTTCAGTCCAGAGTCAGCTGGCTCCAAAGGTGGCATGGCAGAGGAGAAACAGTCCATGGCAGGGCAGGCAGAAAGCAGCAGCCAGCAAGTAGCAAAGCCTGCCTTCCTTCTGTTGCTATATATTCCATTCAAGCTACAAGCCTATTGTTTGGTGACACCCACACTCAGGGTGGAGCATCCATCATCCACACCCAGAACGGAACTAGATCCATTTCGTTATCACACACTCTGAATCCCAGTATCACACAACCATGATCCAGCCAGGACTGGATGCTTTGAGTTGCCAGTGTGCAGAGACCCTCTGCACTCTTCCACACTTGACAATGTGGGCCACCATTTAAACCAGTCTTGTAAATTCTTGTATATTTGTACATCTTGTATTAAATCAGTTTCTCTAATAAACACTGACTAATACAGGTCTGTATGAGGTCAAGGCCAGCCTGAACTACATCGCAAGACTCTATCTCAGAGAGAGAGAGAGAGAGAGACAGAGAGAGAGAGAGAGAGAGAGAGAGAGAGAGAGAGGGAAAGGGCTATGGGGAGAGGGATGGGAAGGTGGGGGAGAAAGAAGAGTGTTATGGCTTGTGTCTAGATGTCCCCTGAAAGCTTCATGTGGTCATAGGTGGGGTTTTTTGGAGGTGGCTGGATCTAGGGTGTGTGCTGCTGGGATCGAGGATGTAATACTGGGGTTGACTCACCAGTGTACTAGGATTGAAGCTGCCCCACCCTGGAGTGTGAGTGCTACATGCCCTAGGGCAGCCTGGATAAAATATAAGGGACAGAAAGAGCTACTGTGTTCTCTGCTTGTCATTTGTTGCTTGCTGCTGCTGTTTGCCTTCTGCTTTCTGCCCACCATATACAGTTTCTCCTCTGCATTGCCCCTCTGTCATGCCACCCTGCCTTGGAGCCAGCCAACTAGGAACTAAAAACTTGACAAACTGTACCAAATAAACCTTTCCTCCTTTAACTTTGGGTTTAGGGTATTTTTGTCTCAGCAACAAGAAACTAATACAAGGAGAAAAACACACAGCAAAAATTCCTCAAGATGATGATGCCATGGTTAGTCATCCACCTCGTACTGTCTCTAACCTTTGCTTCCAGGGCCTTACACACTGGCTAGGAGAAAGCAGACATCCTATATGGACCCTAGTTTAAGGCACACCTGAATTTGTAGATCAGCAGCCCAACCTGTCAGGGAGATGCCTCCCAGCTGGTGTCAAGACTAAGCCTGGAGCAGGCCATTCTACTATGATTCCATCACATCAAGTACTCTAGGAAAGGGAGGATGTAGAGCAGGGCATGGTGGGTGTGGTGACCCATGCCTGTCATTCCAGCATTCTAAGAGGCTGAGGCAGGATGAGTCCAAATTCTAACCCCAGCAGGATGATTCAGTGGCTTAGTGAGAACCTGTGTCAAAATAGAAAACTTAAAAAGGTGCTAGGAATGTAGCTCAGGGGAAAAGTTTGATCCCCACTAGTGCCGAGGAAAAGAAGGGAGGATGAATGTGTGGTAAGATCAATAAGGGTCACAGATGTTAAATCCATTGCTTCACTTCCTTTGCCATAAAATGCATCCCTGAGGCTTACACAGTGTTCTGTGGGTGTCATGGAAGTGGCTAGGGTGTTCTGAGAGCCTAGAAGCTGGTGGAGCTGGCAGAAGCACTGAAGAAGGAAAAGCTAGTGTCCAACCTGAACCATTAGCAGGTAGCTTGCTCACCTCCCGGGGGAGGAGACCATTCCTAGGGCTTGCAATCAGCCTGTGCTGTTGTCCCATTGGACACCCAACAGGTGGGGAGCCAGCTCAGCCCTAGTGATACTGATGCCATGTACACCCCCATCACATGGTCAGTCTGCACATAGCTCCATGAAGTCAAGGAAGGCTGGGGAAAGAGAGCCTCTGACATCCATAGGGCAAGGCCTGTGTCCTCCTCATCAGTGGCTGTCCTCTGGACCGTGTTTACATGGGATGTGAATATCCTCAGCCTTGTGCTGCTGTGGTTTGAATGTGGCTTGTCCTCTGAAAGTTCATGTGTTGGAAGTTTGGTCCTCAGTGTTGTGGTATTAAAAGGTGGGGCCTACATTAGGTGTGTTGTTACAGAACTGTGGTGCCTGTTATCCCAGCACTCTGGGAGGCTGAGAAAAGGAAATCTCAAATTTGAGCCCAGCCTGGGCAACTTAGTGAGACTCCATCTCAAAATTAAAAAATTTTTAAAAGGCTGGGGATGTAGCTCAGTGCAAAGGCCCTGGATTTAATCCTCAGGACAAAAAGAAAAAAACAAAGAGGTAGGGCCTAGGGGAGCTCTTTAGGTCATTGGGATTAAGGAAGTTCTTGTGGGAGTCCTGAGTTAGTTCTATGAGGAGATTATTATAAAAACACCAAATCTAGCTCTACCCTTCTCTCTGGCTTCCTGTCTGGCAAGGTGATCTTTTCACACACACTCCCACCACAGTTGGGATTCCACTCAGCATTGGAGACTGATCTGACGGGGCCTCCCAACTTTGAATTTTTAGTCTCTAAGACTATGAGCTCACTAAACTTATTTTCCTTATAAACTTGATGAACTTCAGGTATTTTTGTTATAATAATGAAAAACTTACTACTATACTACCCATTCCATGAGTTTCACCCACATGCCTCTGCCCCAAGTCTCTGAGTCACTGTCCATGTGTTGCGATAGCTCTGTGCTTCAGGTCAACACTTCCTTCAAATAAAGTGGACAACTAGATGTGGCACACAAAGTTCCTCCCTTTACCACACTCTCTGGGTTGTCCTTTCATGGAGTGATGGTGTAGCAGCACCCACTTCCAGCTGGTGATGTCCTAACAGGCTGTAGTTAGGATTCTCTACAGGATCAGAGTCAATATAAAATGTATGTGTTATTATACAAAGGGATTTATGAGGTAGGCTTCCAGGATCAGAGGCAGAAGAGTCCCAATGGCTGTCTGTGGATCAGAGGTAGAAGAATCCAAAATGGCCACTGGTGTGCTAGGGAGCCAGGGCATCCACTAGCAGCTGAAGTCAAAGGCCTGGAAACGCACTACAGAATCATCAGTGTGAGTCTCTGTTGAAAGGCTGAAGAAACTGGAGACCAGTGTTCAAAAGCAATGGCAAAGCCTGGAGCTTCTCCAAAAAGAGAAATGCTTCCTTCTTTCCCTTTTATTCCTCTAGGCTTCAAGACTATTGGTTGGTGCCACCCACATCAGAGGTGGGCCTTCCCCCTCAGTTTGCTGGCCTACATGTCAATCATCTACAAACACACGCAGAACTTTACTAATCTGCTAGACGTTCTCATGCAGTCAAGTCAGCATATCACAATTAACCACGACACAGGCAGATCCATTAATAAACCTGGCCTACCTTTATTTCTCCTCTATTAACTGGCTATGTGGAACTCCTCACAAGGGCCCTGGCCTGGATCGCGAAGAGGTAAGAAAGCAGTGGGAGTGGGAACATGGGAGTGTGTGCTACCTTTGTCTTCCACACCTGCTTGTGACACTGGGGCCTATCATTTCCAGTTAACAGGAAACCTGCTCTGCATGTCCAATTTTTATGTTTAATTGGAGCCTACCATATCCAGTTCATGCTGGGAGGCTTGGGTCACAGTGTCTGTCAGAGTCTAGTAGTAATCCAGGAAGGTCTTTTTATTTTTGTTATTTTTAGAGAGTAGTTGAAAACATTTCAGGAGCAGAGTCTTTGCAGCCAATATGTGAGCTCTGTCTCTCTCTTTCTCTCTCACATCTCTCTCTCTCTCTCTCTCTCTCTCTCTCTCTCTCTCTCTCTCTCTCTTTCTCTCTCACATCTCTCTCTCTCTCTCTTTCTCTCTCT
>NW_004955460.1:3722049-3739050 GCF_000276665.1 Chinchilla lanigera | reverse complement strand
TCTCTCTCTGGGGATTGAAACCAGGACCTTCACACTGAGCCACATCCCAAGCCTGCTTTTTATATTTTTAATTTTGAGATAGAGCCGCACTAAGCTGCGAATTTGCCCAAGGTATGCTGGATCTTGAGATTCCCCTGCCTCAGCTTCCCAGAGTACTAGGATTACAGTCATGTGTTATCATGCCTGGCCTTCTGGTGATTTCTTGAGAGAAAGCTGGAGGAATGAATACTCCAAACTCCTCTTCTTCCATCTCTTTGATTTTCTTCTTGGTTTACCATGGGTAGAACCAAATGGAACCCAGACAGGAAGGGGTTCACTGCTAACTGTAGACCATACATGTCCCCCTCCCAGGGCACACAGCAGTTGGAGGGTGGACAGTGCATTTTGTTATAGTTTGGATAAATATCACCCAGAGGCTCTGTGTTGAAGGCTTTGTTGCAAGCTTATGGGGCTACTGAGGTGTGGTGGAACCTTTAGGACATGGGCTGTGGGGAAGGAAGTGTGATCATTAGGGTATGCTGTCGAAAGGGACGTTGAACCCTAGCCCCTGCCTCTAGTTCTCCTTGCTTCCTGGCCATGATGAAGGAAGCAGGATTCCTCCTCCATGTGCTCCTGTCATGATGTGCTACCTCATGGTCCCAAAACACCAAGACCAAGGACTACAGACTATAACTTTGAGCCAGAATAAACCTTTCCTCTTTTTAAGTTATTTATCTCAGATATTTTGTCACAGTGATGGAAAACTGGCTACAACACATCTGGAGGGGCAAAGAGATATCCCACATGTTGGATGACCTAATCAAGGGAGTGATGATGAGATGACAAATCATAAAATTGAAGCTAGGTAAGGGAGAGTAAGGAGAACATGGCAGAAACATAGTGAAGAAAGATTCCTAAAATAACGGAAACAAAGAGACACTGCAGAAGTATTCAAGTGGTGGCTCAAGCAAGCAGGAAAAAGAGAAGGTGCCTGTCAGAGAGTGAAACTGCTTAAAGGAGCAATCATTCGTTAGAGTAGGGTCTTTAAATAGCACCATCCAGTAGAACTTTTGATGATGAAAGGACATTCTACAATGCTGCTACAATTTATCAACTCAGTGTGACCCTATGACAGTGATGCTGCTAAATTCTTAGCTATTAGTCATGCACAGCTATTGAGCTCTTGAACTGTGGCTGGTAAGGCCAAGTAACTGCATTTTACATTTTATTTCACTTCAGTGAATCTGAATTGAGCAATTGGACCATGTAAGACTGGAGGATGAGCATGTCCACTACTGTACTTTGTTGGGGGAATCAATCCCAGGGCAGCAAAGGGTGATGGAAAATGTGAGGAGAATGCTACTTCAGGACCATAGCATTGTCTACCCTGGTACTGAACTCTCCACCTGCCTTATCCCTGCTCTGGGGGAAGGAATCCTCCCCTATATGGACAAGACCATGGAGCACAGTTTTCTCTGATCTGGAAGGAAGTAGGTGACCTCTGCCCACCTAGAGCCTGTCCTTGCCTGCCCACTCCTTTCATAAGAAGGTTGGAAAAGTCAGAAGGAGAGACCAAGGTGCCAACTGCTGCTGTTGGAGGTGTGGTCATTAATTGTGATACATCAACTTGACTTGAGTGAAAAAACGTTCAGTAACTCGTGGCTGTGCATGACTGACCCAGAGACTACACACTGAGGGGGAAGCCCCTCCCCATATGTGGGTGGCACCAACCTGGATAGAATAAAAAGGGAAAGAGGGAAGAGTTCCTCTTTCTTGGAGGCACTCTAGTCTTCACCATTGTCCTCAGACATTGGTCTCCAGGTCCTTCACCTTTCCAGAGCAGACTCTATGGCTTCCAACACAGACTCACACTTATTGCTGTGCAGTGAGATTAAGGCCTTCAACCTTCTGCCACTCCTGGACCCATAGCTCTCCACACACAGCAGGCCATTTTGGATTTTTCTACCTCTGATCCTATAAGCTTACCTAATAAGTCCCTATAATCATATACAGATTTTGTATTGAATCAGTTCCTCTGGAGAACCCTAACTGTTACAGGAGGCAACAGAAGCTCTGATGAAATAGGAGGGGCTGTGTACATAAGGCCTATTGGAACAAAGGCTGGTGGCCTCCCACATGGAGGGACAGACCTCTTCCCCTGCTGGGACCAGGGGTGTCATCCAACCCCTCCTTCTTACTCAGTTGATCTCCATGTTATTGCGCTTACTAGTCCATGTTGGAGTTTGAGAGTCCTCTAGAGAAAGGGCTCTTTCTAGGCTCAAATTTATCCCCGGTGGCTTTTTGCAAAGGAACAAAAGGACCTGGAAATTGAGGGCTAAATGTTAAGTAACAAAAGATACCTTCTGCCCTTTGTAAGTAGTGTTGGGTTTTTTGTTTTGTTTTGTCAATGTTTTTGAGACAAGGACTTGCAGTGTATCCCTGGCTGGCCTAGAACTTCTGGTGATCCTCTTGCCTCAGCCTCCTAAGTGCTAGGATTATAGGGGCCTGCCACCACACCCAGCTGCAAATAGTGTTTTTATACATCATCCTCCTCATCTCATGATTTTTTTTGTTTTGTTTTGTTTTGCTTTGTCTTTTTGAGACAGGGTCTCGCTATGCAGTTCAGGTTGGCCTGGAGCTCACTTTGTAGCCCAGGCTGGCCTTGAACTTGCAATGATCCTCCTGCCTCAGCCTCTTGAGTGCTGGGATTACAGGCGTGCGCCACCACACCCCGCTTCATCTCATGTTTTACACATGGAATCTCTGGAATAGGGTTGTGAGGGCTGGGTCTTCTCTTCCTCCTCACAGCGGGTAAGGGTGGGAGACAGTGATGTACTTAAAGAAAATTAAATTTAGTGATAAATTTTTTAAGGAGAGAGAGAAGACAAAAGGAAGGGGGAAATGCAAATGCAGTGGTACAGCCCTCATCCTGAGGGAGGCGTCAGGCTGAGGTGTCGGAGACCGGATGTACTCTGTTGAGCAAGAGGCCGAGGGCATGGCTGCGCAGGGGCCACAGTGAGTCTGGGTGTGGCATAAGGTCAGCCTGGCACATTGTGAATGAGCTGGGGCAGGCAGCCCAGCCCGCCAAGCTCTAGTTCCCTCCCGTGTGAAATGGGTGGTAGCCCCACTCGTGCTGGCTCAGTTCATCCATATCCGCTATTTTGCTATCCCCATTTTATTACGGGAACTTTGTGCCAGTGAGCAAGGCAGCCATGGCCCTCGTGGCATGGCCTCTCATTCCTGCCATGGCACAGAGGGGAAACTGAGGCTAGGAGAGATTGAATGAGTGGGGCTGACATGGCAGAACGAGAGTTCATCTAACTCAGCCTCTTACCCCACGGCAGACATCCCCTAAGGACTCAATTTCAAAACATAACAGAGCAATCCTCAGGCATAAAAGTGAGTTAAAAGTCATACATGGGTGCAGATAGGATAATAGCTAAAATGTGTGTCCAGCCAGGTGTGGCGGCGCATGCCTGTAATCCCAGCACTCGGGAGGCTGAGCCAGGAGGATTGCCGTGAGACTGAGGCCAGCCTGGGCTACAAAATGAGTTCAAGGCCAGCCTGAACTGCATAGTGAAACCCTGTCTCAAAAAGACAACAAAATAAGTGAAATAAAATAAAATGTGTGTCCTGCGGCATGCGACTCTAAAATTACTTAATTAAACTGGCATGGTGGCACACGGCTGTGATCCTAGCACTCAGGATGCTGAGACAGGAAGATCACTTTGGTTTGAGGCCACTGTGGACTACATCATGAAAGGCTGTCTCAAAACACAAACCAAAGCTTCCTTAATTAATTTTATAAAGTTTAAATGTACTTTCAAAGCAGTTTGCTAGTTTTAGGAGTACTCCAAAGCATGTTCAGTTTGAATCATTTATTTCTGTTGAGCCACGGTGATCCGTTGAAGATTCATTGAAGCGTAAAACATAAGACTCATTCTTCCCAGTAGTTTCCAGGGACCGGATCTCTCACCAGCATTCTCAGCAGGAGACCTCTCTCCTTGAGCTCACACTTGCTCTGACTTGTTTTCCTTCTGCCAAACAGCAGGCTCAGCTATCACAAACTCTAATCCCTTGAGCCCAGCTGCCCTGCAGCCTGTCAGAACCTAAGTCACATAGTTCCCATTCAAGCCTGAGCCTTCCGAGGAAAGGAAGTGAGATGCAGGGTTAATGAACCAACTGCTGCTAGGAGGAGAACTCAGGGATTACAAGGAACCTCGAACTGCTAATTGTTTGTACTTTGTGTAAATACAGGAAGAAACCAACCAAGACTCTCTGAAAAATAGGGCGAGTTCTTTCCAGACTTCGACTCTGAGGAAGGTGATAGAGGAGGGACATGAATGCCAGGAAATAGGCAGAGTTCTTCTGGGAGAAGTTTGTCGGTTCCAGAAGCACAGAGTAGAGATGAGCAGAGTAGAGATGCTGCATAATGTAAGGCTTTCCTTATGAATGCTGTGGGCTTCATTGGGCTCAGGGAAAGAGAGTTATCACCCCGAGAAGCTAATGCTGGAAGAGTTGAGAAGTTCATCCAATGTTGGATGGAATCAGGTGTTCCGGACACCCACGGCCTTGCCAAGAAAAAGACAAATGCCGACGACTCCTCTCTAAACCGCTCCCCTCTGTGTAACTGGGAACTGTGGCAGGGCCAAAGGGACGAGTAGGATTGAAAACAATAGTAAATAATTTTCTAAAAAATTATTCCAGTAAAAGACACATTGCTATGAATCCTCCTCCAGGCTTTAAATATACTTATTCCATCATTCTTATCATTTTCTGAAGCAGTTCTTGAAGTGCTGTTTCATATCTTTAGTTCCACTGTCCCAGCTCCCTCAGTGTCCTGGATTGATTCAAAATGTTTCCTTTTCATGGTCATTTTGGCTTTGGGAAAGATCCAGAAGTTGCTGGATGCCAAACCCAATGATTAAGGTGGATGAGGACAACCTATAATGTTTTTAAGAGCCTGCCTTCCTGTTGATGGTGCTCGGCAGTAACATTTACCATATTTTTAATCCGCACTTGTAAAGACACTCACAAAAGAGGATTTCCAGAACTGCTTCAAAAATGACAAGAATGGTGGAATAAGTGTGAGCCAAGCAAGGGTGAGTATTTTGAGGGGGGTTTATGGCAGTGTGTTTTTGCTGTAATAAATTTTGAAATTTTAAATAGTCACCAAGCATTTTGATAAGCCCTTGTATAATGACGATGATAATATACATTTGTTCCTTTCATGAGTGTCTCAGTGGTGGCTGCTACTGGTGTAAACACTAACATCAGCCATGTCTCTAAGCACATTTTTTGTTTTGTTTTAGGGAAGAAGAACATCAACTATGTTATACTCTCTGCACAAATTATGAAATGCTCGCTACACAAATCCAAAAATACCTTCCACCAAAAGAGACAGCCACTGTCCTGTCAGAGGCGAAGCAAGTCTGCTTTATATCTTTATGTCCCGAATGGTGTCTTCCACTGAGACAAGAGGATTTAATAAATCTTTGTTGTTAATGCTCAGGATAAAAAGACTTGATTCTTGCCCCTCCCCAGTATTGATGATTTAACCTAGCACTTTTGCACTGAGCTACTCCTCCCACCACTTTTTTTGAGACAAAGTCTTGCTAAATCCCTAAATTGCCCAGGCTGGGCTGGAACTTTCCATCCTCCTGCCTCAGCTTCCCATACTTCTAAAATTACAGCCACACACCACCACACTTGGCAAGAAAGCTTGATTTTTAAAAAATTTACCCCGGGTTTTCTGAAGTAATGACCAAGGGATAAAAACATGTATGCTTTGACTTATCTCAGAAGGCTTGAATAAGCTATCCTTTTGAAAATAACTGTGATCTAAGTGTGGTGGGCACACCTGTAATCCTAGCACTCAGAAAGCTGAGGCAGGAGGATTGCCACAAATTTGAAGCCATCCTGGGCTACATAGTGAACTCAAGGCCAGCCTGGACTACATAGCAAGCTCTGTCTCAAAAAAACAAAAAACAAAACAAAACAAAAACTCCCACCAAAACAAAATAAAACAAGACACCAAAAAACAAACAAACTAACAAAACCCCCACCAGTCATGAGAAAAATGTTTCCACAGTGGCGTCTCCTTAGAGAACTATTCCTAGTTCACTCCTTTCCTTTCTTCAACTTTCACAAATATCACTTAAATTTCTGACCCTTGCTAGTTGTGTGATGTTGAGGAAGTCACATAATTTCTGGGAGTTTGTTCCATAGCTGTGAAGTAGGAATAATAATACCTATCTTTCAGGGTGTTTTGAAAGATAAATGAGTTATTAGCTGTGAATGTGTCCAGCAGATTCTTAGCATACTGAAGCTATTCATGGGATTATTGGACTTCAAAAAACATCCAAAAATGGTGATTAAGTTTTACTAATGATATTAAAATTTTGTATGTTTTGAAAAGCAAAAGCAAAAAGGAAAGGAGCAAGAAATAGTCCTATTTTAGAAAGTACTTTAAAAGACAGCCAATGGCATGTGACCGAAAGCTTTATTTTTTTAGATTTAGGTCAGTTCTATTTTATCTAATCAGTTTGAATTCCCTTTCTTTTTTCCCTTTCATTTTATTTAATTGTATTTTATTTTGAGATGGGATCTCACGAAGATGCATTGGCTGGCACCTACAGAAAGTCTGCTACACCACACCCAGCAGTTTCAACTTTCTTTGGTTTTTGAAAAACTGTGTTTGACTCAGATACGTTTATAAAGCCAGATTTTTCAAAAATACAAAAAAAAAGGTCCTGCAGTATTTCTGGTTTTGTCTAAATCTGAACTGATAGCCTCTTATTTAATATTTTATAATATTTTGTAAAAAGAGGCACAGTTTAACTTTTCACAAGTCCTGTCATCTTCAATTAATATTTTGTACAACACACCTTCTGCAATAAATTTCTGCCAATATGTCCATGGTAATTTGAAAATTAAGTCATTTAAAAAAACATTGTAAAAAATAGCCAGTGAATGCTTACTATTCTGTGCAGTATGCCAAGCAATGGAAGTAATATAATTCAAGCTTTCAGGAAACGTACATTCGAGACATAGGAAAAGTCAAAAGGAAAAGTAGGAAGAGCTACTCATGAGTGCATTGTTCTATGAGAAAACAAGCTTCTTTCCTAGGCAGAATTCTTTCCTGTTGTATTTTGTATAATTCTAATGTTAAAGTCTACGATATCCTTTGTAGGAAGTAAAAAGAGAGCAACCGATTTGAGATCAAAATATGTTGTAAGCACTGACTTCCCAACTTGTAAAACTATAAGGGTAAAGGCAGGAAGGGAGGTAACTGAGGTCTGAAAATGATCAAAGTACATTCCATGTGTGCACAAGTCTGTCATAAGGAAAGCCACTGATTTGCATAACAAATATGCACAAATAAGAAAAGATACAAGACAAAAGAGGCAAAAATCAAATCAAAACAACAAAGTTGAAAAAAGTTATTATTTAGAAACAAAAGAAGAAATTTCCTTAATAAGACCAGCTTTTATGGTCTAGTAATGAGATTAATATCAGAGTAAAGAAGCCAGACTCTGATGAGTTATCCAACAAGAGGATGTGGAAAATTTCAAACAAGTATACAATCTGGCCTTGGAGAAATGGATAAGTTCCAGGAGGAGGGCAGAGCTAAACTGAGCTTTCATAGATAAATAGGAGTTAGCCATGGGAAGAAGGATTGGGAACTCCATGTTCAGAAGGTCAGGTAGAGATGCGAAAAGGGAAGGAATTGTAAAAAGAATTGAGATGTGTTATGTACCTGTACTAACTCCCCAGGATGAACATAATCATTATGTTCCACAAACATAAAATACACAAAAAAGAAAAATGAGGTCAATCTCAAAGGTCAGCAAGCACCACATTTGGATGACTGGAGAGATAAAAGGTGAGACCCCAAAAGACAGTCAGCTGAAGTCAGATTCAGAGACACTTAAAACGCCATCTTGAAAGCAATGGAGAGCTACTCAAGAACTGGGGTAGGAGAAGTCTTTTCAGTCTGGTCTTGTAGGACCAGCATGGAGAACACACCAAGCGAAGCAGTCCAGATATTTGTCCAGGTTTCCTAAGTGACCTAAGGGAAGAAAATGACCTCTAATAAACCTGTTTCTCAAGTTTAATCCAATTTTGATTTCTTTGGATTGCTGTCAGAAATATCTTCTAATAACTACCAAAATACATTGATTCAGTTCACAAGCCCTATGTAAATATAACCTGATAATGTGTTCGTAGGACTTTATAGAAACAAAAATTTCCAGGTTATCTGGGATCATTCTAGAGATGTAATCATTCCAGAAATGATTTCACCTGTGTGATCTCCATGGTTTAGTTCCTTTAGATTTATTATTTGAAATCATTAGTCATGCAGTATATCAGGAGCAGTGGTACAATTAGAGGATATATACTTCTTTTTTGAAGAGCAAAAATAGCTCCATAAAATATTGAGGATACTTTTACAGGTTTTCTTTTTCACAATTTCTTGTATGATTTAAAAATAAAACTATAGCCAGGTGTGATGACACATGCCTGTAACCCCAGCACTCAAGAGACTGAGGCAGGAGTATCACGGCACGTTTGAGGACAGCCTAGGCTGCATAGTGAATTTCAAGCCCAGCTGAATTACATAGTGGGACTCTGTTTTTAAAAAACAAAAAAACCCAAAAACTTTCCAGAATGTGTTCTTAATTTTTTTAGTTTCTCAATATTGTAAAACTTAACACATTACACTGTTATGGTTTATATCTAGAAATCCTCCTAAAGCCTCATGGACTCATAGTTGGGTCTTTTGGGAGGTGATCAATGGCCTAGCTGGTGAGGGGGCAGTTCCCCTGGGGTATGAATTTTTATGGTTGCATTTTTGGCCAAAAAGAAAATTCCACTGTAGCAGTCTACTACATTTTAACACAGGGAAGATGTTGCGGAAATTTCACAGCATAATTATATTAAACTATATATTTCCCATCGTAAATAAATCTAGGTGAAAATTGTCTTAATTTTTCTCCATAGGCCATTTAAATTTTCTATTTTAAGTAACATTGTAGATTACTATATCTTTTACTTAATAAATAATAATAATAAATTATCTACTTGTTTCTCTGTACATCATTTAAATTTTCACTTTAAGTAGGTTAACAGATTCAGATACATTGGAGAATGGCATATTGAAGGACCACCCTGAGTAGCAGGAACTCTAGCTAGGCCAGTTGATCTGATCATGGGAGCCACAAAACTCATCAGTGGATTAGGTGAGTGTGGTGCCCTTGCTTCTAGCATTGTACCATGAATCAATTCCAGCTTCACACCCTCTAGATCTACCCACCTCTGAAAAAGCCTCACTACGACCCCATGAGGCTTTGAGCGAACATCTAAACACAAGCCATAACACCAATTTAAGTGTATTAAATGCATTTTTGACTTATGATATATTCTGCTTAAAATGGGTGTACCAGGAAGTAGCTTATGAACATTTTAAGGCATTTTTGACCATTGAAAGAAAGACATCTGAGAGACATGTCCTTTGATTGCTGCAGCTTTCTTTCTGGAGGCAATTCTCAGACTGCCACATAGGGAAGGAAAATCCAGACATCCCTGGGACACTTCACTGGGTTGAGGAGACAGGAAAAAGAATTTGGACAGCTGAAATGGCTGGAATTTGTAAGTAAGAATACCAAAGCAGGGGATGTGTGGAGGAGATGCAAAAGATTCCCTTGATTACCTACCAGGAGGCTAATCAAAGCTCGTGTGTATGAAGCTACACAAGAATGAGAAAGAACAAAGGTTGAGGGCCAGGGATATAGCTCAGCGGCACAAGCCCCTGCCTGGCAAGCTCAAGGTCCTAAGTTCAATTCCCAGTACCAAAAAAAAAAAAAAAAAAAAAAGGAACAAAGGCTGAGAGTTGTAAGCTAAACAAGTCCTACTGATACAGGAGAAATATAACTCCCAACTGGCTAGATGTCAGATGTGCTGAGTTTGTGTCCCCTGGAATTGAAGAATGAATTCTAAAGGACAAAGGAGGTTAAAAGCAGGAAAGTTTTATTGAGAGATAGCTCCTGAGAGACACGAAGGGTCCTGGAAGTAGGTGGCCACCAAGGCACTTGTAGAGATAATTTATATAGTAAAGTCACAATGTGGATACAATGTGGGTCAAATTATAATCAACCTATAGGACTATAAGTAAAGCTGCTTAGATAATATTGGTCCATTATGGAAGTAGGTCTCATATAGCAGGGGTACATGGAAAGAAGAAAGACATTAAAAGGGAAAGGATGGGTCTGGGTCCTCTGATCTCCAACCTGGGCAACTGATGCCTAGCTGGACTTCCTGGACCAGGTGGTGCTAATTATAGTATAATTCCAAGCTACTGCTTATCCCTTAGGGAGCCATGTAGGTCTGAAAATTGCATCTTCATCTGGAGGCCTGACCTTCAGATTAGCCTCCAGCCATAGTTCTGGTGTCTTTATTTTGTGCTGACTTCCTTGAGATCCCAGTCATTCTCTGTTTGTATAGTCATTTCTATCTAACTTAGCTGCTTATAATACTAGGGCTCACATGGAGCTGAGAGATATTTAATTTTTTCCTAACAGGGCCAAGAGAATTTATTTAGAAAGGAAAATACCTAGGTGGCCCTGTATGGTGATGAACACCTGTCATATCAACACTGAAAGAATAAAGCAGCAGAACTGCGAGTTTGAGTCCAACTTGGACAACTTAGTGATTTAGCAAAATCCTATCTCAAAATTAAGAAATAGATTAAAAAGGGCTAGGGTTGTAGCACAGTCCAAAGACCCTGAATTGAAATCCTAGTACCAGTAAAGCAAAATAAAAACCTAGATGGGTATCCAGCAAAGAATTTAGAAATATTGTGTCTTAGTATAGGTCTACTGTAAGCTTTAAAATAGAAGCAACTTTAGATATGCCCTAGATATAATACACAAAGAACAATCACTAGCTAAATTGACCTATTAAGAATGTAGTAACTTTTTTCCCATTAACATGCTGGGAATCAAATCCAAGGTCACTCTACCACTAAGCTACATCTCCAGCCCTTTTAAAAAATAATTTTCTTTTATTTTGAGACAGGGTCTTAAATACAAAATTGCCCAGGCTGGCCTCAAATTTGTGCTTCTCCTGCCTCAGCTTCGTGAAATATAACTCCCTGAGTAGCTGGGATTACAGGCATAATTCTTGAGTAGCTGGGATTAGTTCCTGAGTAGCTGGGATTAAAGGCATGCACCACTGTACCCAGGTAAGAATATAATAACTTTTGGAACAAAAACTAAAGCAGATGTAAGTATGAACAACTCAGTATGATAAAAGGAAAAGAAGAAGAGAATTTAAATTCATCAGAAGATATAATATTACTAAATTCATCCATTAAACAAACTTCCAAATGTATAAAACAAAAAATAATAGAATTCAGAGTATAAAATTCTTCAATTTCTGTTGGAGATATAACACTCAGCTTAGAAATTGCTATATTAAGAAGTGAATCTGTAACAATACCCAAGACCTGTAATCCACTGATCTAACTGACATCTATAAATGACATCTATAAAATTCTTATAGAATACTACATCCAGTGACTGAAAAATATATAACATATTCTTCTGAAGTGAATGTATATTGTTCATTAAAATAAGCTATTACTTGAGCAATAAAACAAGTCTCAATAAAATAGATGGATTAAAATCATAGCAACTGTGTTCTCTAACCATGACAGAATTAAATTAGAAGCCAGTAGTCAAAAGATGTAAGAGAATTCTCTAATTGCCTGGATAATCAACAGCTTTATAATAACTTAGGAATTGGAAATAAAAATGCAGAGGAAATAAAAAACGTTTTGAGTCAAATAATAAAAATATAACCTATCAAAATTTGTGCAATGCAGCTAAAGAAGAATTTAGAGAAGAATGTTTAGCTTTAAACACTTGCATATTTTAAATGGGATCTAAAGCAATATAAGCATCATCCTTAAAAAGCTAGACAAAGGCAAAATTAAATGTAAGAAGAAGGGAAGAAGTAGTAAATAAAATAGCAAAAATTAATGAAACAGAAAATGGACAAAAAGGGGGCTGGGGATTTAGCTCAGCGGCAAAGCGCCTGCCTGGCAAGCGCAAGGTCGTGAGTTTGGTTCCCGGTACCAGAGAAAAAACCAAAAAAAAAGAAAATGGACAAAAAGGAAAATGAATAACCAAAAGCTGTCAGTTTGAAAAAATCAATGAAAATATAAGCTGGTAGCTAGACAAACTGAAACATTAAGACAGACAACATAAATTTAAAATACTGGCATTGGAAGATCACTGTAGATTGAAAGATAATTAATACTGTTAAGAACTTTATACCAGTAAATTTCACAGCTCAGACAAAATCAACAAATTCCTTGTTTATCACAAATAACCCAAACCAAATTAAATGAAAGGAATCATATTTCTAATTGAAAGCCTTCTCACAAAATAAAGAGGCCCTAAATTCCAAATGATTTTATTGGTTAATTCTATCAAAGGCATTAAAAATACAAATTTTATCCAAATTTCTACCAAAAACAGAAGAGGGAATAATTGCCAACTCATTTTAAGATGGCAGTATATCTATGGTATCAAACTGGAAAAAATTTAAATGAAATGTTTAGGTCAACTGCCCCTCCTCTACCAAGGGAACTTCTGTGAGCCTCAAGGCAAGAGAGAGACCCTGACCACTGACCTCACCCACCATCAAGGGAGCCATTGCAAGAGCCTCAAAAAGATCAAAAATGAAGGAGTAAAATGCAATCTCAGACCTCCAGCCCACACAGAACAAATCTAAGACACATCAACATAGCAGAAATTGGAAATCACACACCTAAAATTTCTGAAATGATAGCAACTGAGGTAAAGAAACAACTCCAGGAGGCTATGGAGGAAATCAGATCAGAAATAATTTCTCAGGTAAAAAAAGAAATGACAACCACAATGAAAGAATTACTCAGCATATCTAAAGGAGACATAGATAAAAATTAGAGGAGAATAGAAAAATGATGGAAATCTTGAATGAACAGTATAGGAAAGAATTAGAATGCATGAAACAGATTCAAAGAGATAGCCAGGAAATTAAAAATTCCATCAAAAGCTCACAAAACTGCTTGAATGAGACTGAAGGTAGACTTTCAGACCTTGAAGATAATATTGCAGCTAATGACAAAAAGAAAGATCTCTTAAAAATAACAAGGAACTAGGAAATAATTCAGCAGCTGCAAGATGATGCAAAGAAAAAAATGTAAGACTGATAGGTGTCAGTGAAAAAGCAGGCATCAATACAAATAACATAAAAAGACTACTTGCAGAAGTAATAGCAGAAAATTTCCCAAGAATGGGAAAAGAATCTGACATGCAGGTAAGTGAGGCATACAGAACCCCAATTAACCATAACAAAAATAAATCTATACCCAGACATAAAATAATCAAGATCCCAGAACTTCAGCATAAGAACAGAGTATTACAACCTGTTTGAGAAAAGCAACAGATCATCTATAAAGGAAAGCCCACCAGAATCATGGCAGACTTCTCAGCACAAACCATCAAGTCAAGAAGAGTGTGGAGTGAAGTATTTCAAGTCCTGAAAGAAAACAACTTCCAACCAAGACTGTTGTACCCTGCAAAACTATCTTTCAAAATTAGTGGAGAAATAAGATACTTCTATGACAAAGAACAACTGTAACGACCACCAAACCAACCCTACAGAGTACTGAAAGATATTCTAGAAAGAGACAAAAAGAACCATAATTCCAAGAAAAACAACAGAAAGAAACCACCAAGCAGGGCAAGCAATTAAACAGAGGGGAAAATTAGGGAACCAACAGCAGGAAAATAACATGACAAAGATAAGCCAATACATATTAGTTAAAACCATTAATGTAAATGGCCTCAATTCACCAATCAAAAGAAACAGACTGGCAGAGAGGATCAAGAAACAAAATCCAACAATATGCTGTCTACAAGAAACATATTTAACTCAAAAGGAAATTCATGAACTGAAAGTCAAAGGATGGAAAATAATATTACATGTAACAGGAAACCAGAAAAAAGCAAGCATAGCTATTCTGTTTGCAGATAATGTGAACTTCAAGCCAAAAATGATCAAGAGAGATAAAGAAGATCACTACATACTTGTTAGGGGAAAACTTCAAGAGAAAGACACAGAAATCATAAATATCAATGTACCAAATATGGGAGCACCCAACTATATAAGACAAGTATTAATAGACATGAGAATTCAAATAAGCAACAACACAATTGTAACGGGGGACCCTAATACCCCATTGTCACAAAGAGGTAGATCAACTAGACAAAAACAAAACAAAACAAATAACAGAACTGCACCAAATTTGTGACTAAATGGACTTAGTATACCTTTACAGAGTGTTCCATGCAACATCAGAATATACATTCTTCTCAGCTCCACACAGAATGTTCCCTAAAATAGACCATATATTAGCCCATAGAACATGCTTTAGGAAATGAAAAGGAATTGAAATTATCCCATGCATATTATCTGACCACAGTGCAATGAAATTGGAAATTACTGACAAAAGAAACTGCAAAAACTCCATAAACACATGGAAATTCAATAGCACCCTCCTGAACAACCAATGGGTCACAGATGAAATCAAAGAAGAACTTAAACAATATATACAATCAAATGAAAATGCAAATACAACTTACTGGAACTTGTGGGATGCAACAAAAGCAATTGTCAGAGGGAAATTTATAGCAGTGACTATGAAATCACATCAGGAAAACAGACCAAGCACACAAAGAAAACCTAGTGCTGCATCTCAAGCTTTGAGAAAAAGAAGAACAAGTCAAGCCTAAGCCCAAAGAAGGAAGGAAATTATAAGGATTAGAGCAGAAATTAATGCAATTGTGACTAAGAAAACAATACAAAGAATTAAGGAATCAAAGAGTTGGTTCCTTGAAAGAATGAATAAAATTGATAAACCCCTAGCAAACCTTATCAAAAAAAGGAAAGAAAATACTCAAATTTATGCACAAAGGAATGAAAAGTGTGAAGTCACTATAGACCCTATAGAAATTCAAAAGATCACCAATGCCTTCTTTGAAAATCTTTATTCAAACAGGATGGAAAACAGAGCAGAAATGGACAGATTCCTAGATACACTTGTATTACCAAAGCTGAACCAAGTAGATATAAAAACTCTGAATAATCCAATATCAGTTGATGAAGTTGAAAACATAATTAAAAACTTAACAACAATGAAAAGCCCAGTGCCAGGCATGGTGGTACATGCCTGTAAACCCAGCACTTGGGAGGCTGAGGTAAGAGGATTGTTGTGAGTTTGAAACTAATCTGGGCTACAAAGTGAGCTCAAGGCCAGCCCGAACTGCATAGTGAGACCCTGTTTCAAAAAGACAAGAAAGAAAGAAAGAAAGAAAGAAAGAAAGAAAGAAAGAAAGAAAGAAAGAAAAGAAAAGAAAAGAAAAGAAAAGAAAAGAAAAGAAAAAAGAAAGAAAGAAAGAAAGAAAGAAAGAAAGAAAGAAAGAAAGCAAGCAAAGCCTAGGTCATGATGGATTCACAGTTGAATTCTAAAAGAAATTTAGAGAAGGTTTAACTCCAATACTCCTCCAACTCTTTAATGCAATTGAATGGGAAACAATTCTCCCTAACTCATTCCTGGAGGAAAGTATTATGTTGATAACAAAATCAGAGAAAGACCCAACCAAAAAACAAAACTACAGGCCAATCTCCCTAATGAACATACATGCAAAAATCCTCAATAAAATACTAGCAAACAGAATGCAGCAAATCATCAGGATTATACCAAGTGGGATGACCAAGACCAAGTGGGATTCATCCCATGGATGCGGGGATGGTTTCATATACAATCAATAAATGTAATATACCATATCAACAGAGCTAAAGACAAAAATCACATGATCACCTCAATAGATGCAGAAAAAGCTTTTGATAAAGTATAACACTCATTTGTGATTAAATACCCTACAGAAAGTAGGAATAGATGGTCTTTACCTCAATCTAATAAAAACCATCTGTGACAAACCAACAGCCAACATCATACTAAATAGGCAAAAACTGAAAGCTTTCATTCTAAAATTAGAAACAAGAGAAAGATGTCCAGTATCACCACTCTTATTCAATATAGTTCTGGAAACATTAGCCAGAGCAGTTAGACAAGAGAGAGAAATAAAAGGAACAAGGAAGGAAAGGAAGAAGTGAAATTATCATTATTTTCAGATGACATGATACTCTACATAGAGGACCTCAAAAACTCCACCAAAACAGTTCTAGATTTAATAACAAAATTCAGTAGCATAGTGGGATATAAAGTCAACATTCAGAAATTAATAGCATTCATGTACGTAAATAACAAACTCACTGAAAAAGAAATTAGGGAAATCACACCCTTCACAATCACATACAAATAAATCAAATACTTAGGAATCAATCTAACAAAGGAAGTAAAAGACCTATACATTGAAAATTATAGCACTCGGAGAAAAGATCAAAGAGAACTTCAAAAAGTGGAAAGATATTCCTTGCTTGTAGATAAGAACTAATATTGTGAAAATGGCCATACTGTCAAAATTATTATACAGATTTAATGCAATCCCAATCAAAATACCATTAGCATACCTCACAGCTCTAGAAAAAGCATTCCTAAAAATCATCTGGAACCAGAAGAGACCTAGAATAGCAAAGGCAATACTGGGCAACAAAGGCAATACTGGGCAACAAAGGCAATATTGGGCAACAAAGGCAAGGCAGGAGGGATCACAATCCCTGACTTGAAATTATACTACAAAGCTACTGTGATAAAATCAGCATGGTACTGGAAAGAAAAGCAGACCTGAAGACCAGTGGAACGGATTAGATGACACAGACACAACTACAAACACACTCATCCACCTTATCCTTGACAAATGGGCCAAACATGTTCACTAGAAGGAAGATAGCCTCTTTAATGAATGGTGTTGGAAAAACTAGCTTTCCCTATGCTGAAGACTAAAACTA
>NW_004955460.1:3719774-3721569 GCF_000276665.1 Chinchilla lanigera | reverse complement strand
CAAATGGCAAATAAACATATAAAAAATGTTCAACATCATTGATTATTTGAGAAATGCAAATTAAAACAACACTGAGATTTCATCTGACCCCAGAAAGAATGGCTATCATCCAAAAAATCAACCAATAGTAACACTTGGTGGGGCTGTGGGAAAAAAGGGACCTTTCTCCACTGTTGGTGGGAGTGTAGACTGGTACAGCCGCTGTGGAAATCAGTGTGGAGATTCCTCACAAAACTAAGATTAGAGGTCCCATTCAACCCACCATTTTCCCCTTCTGGGCATTTTCCCAGAAGAATTAAAAACTCCTGCCACAGTGATATATGTGCACCCATGTTTATAGCAGCACAATTTGTAATAGCTTAATCTTGGAAACAACCCAAATGCCCATCAACTGAGGAATGGATAAAAAAGATGTGGTATTTTTATACAGTGGATTATTACTCAGCTATAAACTCAAAGCTTTTATAGGTAAATGGATGCAACTAGAGACTATGCTTATAAGTGAAATAAATGAGTCTCAAAGATGCAAACATCACATTGCCTACCTAGTGTAAGAAATTGAAAGAGTAAACAAGATCCAAATGGTACAACAGACATTGTGAAAGGGAAAGAAACTAATCAAAAGGAAAAGAACAACTGGGATGGCAGGAAAGAGAATATACATATATGGTACATATGCAAGCTCGCTAAGATAATTGTACTACTAATTTCTAATAATTCATCAAAAGGAACAGTTAATATTTATATTGTTTGACCAATCTTACATGCCTGTATCTGGTAATCTGAGCAACTACTTTGAAGATAACAATATGCAATAATATAACCATTGTTAATTTCCTATCATCTTGTTTTGAAATTCTGTATCATTTTTATTGTTTTTATTATTCTCTTTAAAGTTAAAAAACTTATAAATAAAATGTTTATATACCAGTAGCCTTCATTTACTTAGGTGTAAAATTCCTTAACAAAATATTAGCTAACCAAATCTAATAATTTATGCAAATGGTAATGTATGTGGGCCAAGGAGGGCTTCTTGGAGGTTTGTAGCTGCTTTTCCACATGAAAAGTAATTGATGCAATTCACCCACCATAGTAATAGACTACACAAGAAAAACAGTATAATTACCTCAATTAATGTACTTCACCATGTTAGAAAAATAAATTCCAAAATGTATATCATATCAGTAGATGGAGAGAAAGAATTGAGAATATCTGCACCTGTTCGTGATAAAAATATTCAGTAACTAAGAAAGAGGACCTTCACTGAACTTATAAAGAGCATCTGTGGATAATATATACTGAACACCGTCCTGAATTTCTGCTTAGGATTAAAAGCAGGATAATGATGTTAGCTCTACCACCTCTGTCTGACACCATATTACAGGTTTAACTCTATTCAAAAACAGAAGAAACAGTAATACAAATGGATTTATATTGAAAAGGAAAATAAAACCACTTTATTATAAAACCCTAAAGAATCTTCAGAGAAGTAGATGGAACTCACATGTGAATTTAGCAAGCTACAAATATAATAGGTCCCTATGCAAAAATAGCATTTTCAAACACTTGCAAAGAACTGAAATAAAATACTAAAAACTTTAATATACCTGTAACAAAAGTTAACTAAAAATGGATTTTAGATCTTCACATAAATGTAAAGCTATAAAACATTTAGTGGAAAACATAGGAGAAAATCTAGGAGCCCTTGAATTTGGTGATGAATTTTTATTTTTATTTTTTTATTTTTTTAAATTTTAAAGAGTAGGGGCTGGGGATTTAGCTCAGCGGCAAAAGC
>NW_004955460.1:3702618-3718473 GCF_000276665.1 Chinchilla lanigera | reverse complement strand
GAGGCCCTCCCTCCGGGGGCCTATGAGGCAGGAAGTGAGCCAGCTGGAAGACCGGTGCTCCCCGCCCGTGGCTCCTGGTGATGAATTTTTAAATACGTCAAAATATAGTCTGCAAAAGAAAAGCTTGAAAAGTTTACCCTATGGAAATAAAAAATTTCTGTTATGGGAAGGAGCACAAAAGAGAGCCTCAGACTGGAAGAAAACATTTGCACAACATACATCTAAGAAAAGAGTTGTATCAGTGATATGCAAAGAACTCTTTTAGGGGGAAGGAATTACACTAAGCTACATCCCCAGCCTTTTTTAAATTGTTATTTTGAGACAGAGTTTCTCTACGTGGCTAAATTGCCCCCACTGAGGTTGGATATCATATTCTCCTGCCTCAACCTGTCAAAGTGGTGGGGTTATAGGTATGCACCATCATACCTGGCTATACACTATATATAAAAACTCTTAAATCTCTGTAATAAAGAACTCAACCCTGCACGGTGTCACTTAACTGTAGTCCTAATGACTTGGGAGGACTAGGTAGGCGGATTCTTTGAGCCCACAAGTTCAAGACCCGTCTGGGCAACATAGGGAGACCCTGTTTCAAGAAGAAAAAAAAAAGGAGAAGGAGAGGAAGAGGAAGAAGTAGAAGGTAATGATGATGATGATGAAGAAGAAGAAGAAGGAGGAGGAGGAGGAGGAGGAGCAGGAGGAGGAGGAGGACAGGGAGGGGGAGGAGGGACAAAGGGAACCAAATCCAAAAAGCCAAGCCATTTAAAAAGCATTTTGCAGGACAGGGGATTTAGCTCAGCAGCATAAGCGCCTGCCTGGTAAGCGCAAAGTCCTGAGTCTGATTCCCGGTACAAACACAAACAACAAAAAAACCCAACCATTTCACAAAGATCTGGAAAGCACACAAACAGACCAACACATCAAAGAAGACATCGAGATGACAAACAAATGAAAAAATGTTCTATAGTATTTGTCATGAAGGAACTTCACGTTAAAACAATGAGATAACATTCCATACAGATTTGAATTGCTATATCTAAAATACCGATAATCATGTGAACAGGAGCTGTCTTTGCTTGCTAGTGGGAGTGAAAATTGGTACAGATACTTTGGAAGATAGTTTGGCAGGTGGGTACAAAATTAAAAATGATCTCAACATAGTCTTAGCATATGATCCAGCAATTGTACTCCTATTATTTACCCAACTGATTTTTAAAATCATGTTTACACAAAAACTTTCACACAAATGAGTATAGCAATGATTCATAGTTGCCAAAATCTGGAAGCACACAAGATGTCCTTCAGTAGATGAATAGATAAACAAACTGTGGCATATCTATCCAACGGAATTAGTCAGTGACAGAAACAAATGAGTTAAAGTCACATGGATTAATTCTTCATCTTTTTTTTCCCTCTAGTAGTGGGGATTGAACCTAAGGCCTTTGGACAGAGCTACTCCCCCAGCCCTTCTTACTGGTGTGTGTGTGTGTGTGTGTGTGTGTGTGTGTGTGTATTTTGTTCTGTACTGTTTCTGTTTTATTTTGAGTCAAGTTCTCATTAAATCACTAAGTTGCCCAGGCTGGGTTTCGGTTTGTGATCTTCCTTCCTCAGCCTCCCAGAGTGCTAGAATTATAGGCATGCACTAATAAACCTGGTTTTGTTTGGTTTTGAGCTTCTTTAATTTTACAGAAAAATTGAATGGGAAGTATCTATAAAATTCCTGTATACCCTTCCCACATAGCCCCAAACAGCTTTCTTTATTTACATCTTTCATTAGTGTCCTACATTTGTTACAGCTGATGAGCCAATATAGATACATTATTATTTACAAAAGTTTGCAACTGGGTTCACTGTGTTGTAATTGGGTAGTTTTTGACAAATGTATAATGAGATGCATTCACTTTCATAATACCATACGCAGTTTTATGTTCTTAAAAGTATCCCTTGGCAACCACCCATCTTGTTATTATCTCCATAGTTTTACCCTTTCCAGAATGTTATATGGTATGTAACCTTTCCAGATTGACTACTTTCATTTGCAATATTCACTTAAATTTTTTTCCTTGTCTCTTTTGTGGCTTGACTAAATTCTTCCTATCACTGAATGATATTCTACAGTATGAAAGTAAGAAAGTTTTTCATTCACTTGTTAGAGGATGTGTTGCTGCTTCCAAACTTTGTCACCTATGAATAAAGCTGCTGGGGCCAGAGATATAGATCAGCAGCACAGGGCCTGCTTGGCAAGTGCAAGGTCTTGAGTTCAATTCCTGGTACAAAAAATATATAAAGCTGCTATAAATACTCATGTACAAGTTTTTATGTGCATATATATATATATATTTTCATCCCTAGTTTGTCAAGTTTATACTATTTGGGTTTTGTTTTTTTGTCTTCTGATGTGGTTCATTTCTTCCATGTCTAATAAAACCTGTTATCTTCTTCCTACAAGCCTGGACTCTTGCTAGATTATCATTAAATATTGAGTAAAACAAAGTTGCCTCAAAATTAATACAGATGTTTATAAATTTGTACAAAGATTTTCAAAGACCTTTGCATCTGAGCATGCTGGCACATGCTTGTAATCTCAGCATTCTGGGATGCTGAGGCAGGAGGATTGCAAGTTCAAGGCCAACCCAGAGACTGAGAAAGACCATGTTTTAAATAGTAAATAAATAAAGCCTGGGGATGTAGCTCAGTGCAAAGGCCCTGGTTTAAATCCACAGTATCAAAAACAAAAATTAGCAAACAAACCAAAAAAACTCACCTTGGATTTCTAGGCTCCACAGAAAGGCATGCTATAAATGAAATTGGGACACTAAAAAATTTTTCCATGCTGTAGCACAAAATAATATGTTCTTTTCAGTTCATGTTCAACATGCCTATTTAGTGGTTTTCCTTTCTATCCTGAGTATTTCATGAAATAAAACTTCCAGCATAGCCATATCCAAATTCCTGAGTATTCTTTTTGACGACAAAAGGAAAATCATGTTTCCTTAAGAGTGTCTCTAAAAACATCACACTCAATTCATGTTTTTATTACTTTTAAAGCCGTTCTAGATGCCCTTAATGTGCATGGCACTAACACAAACAGCCCTGTGTGTGAACAAATACTTTGATTTCGTTCTGGACAGCTGTAGCAGACAGCTGTACTTTCTCTGCTGGCCCGTGTCCCACCCTTTCTATTTGAGGGAATTCCCTTCCCACTGTCTTGGTGAGAGGTGAACCCTCTTTGCCACTCTGCAACCGTGAAGAGCCATGTTCTGATGCCCCCACCTCCAACTGCCACACACAATCTAGCTTAGCCTGTGATCATCTCTCCAGAACTTTGATTCTTGACCAAGTGACTCAAGAATCTGTGATATTTAAATCGCAGCAGTAGGGAGATTATCTTCAAGGGCTTAGAGGGGGAATGCCTAAAGATAGCTGTCATGCCTGACAACAAAGGTAGTTGTGTGCTTCTCAGACTATTTCTGCAAAAAACCTTGGCTGTCTGAAGCCACATGGGTCTTTATTCTTCACACTTGGTATTTCAAGCTTTCTGTCAACATGTGAGCCCTTAATTCCCTTCCAATAAATTTCTTTTTCACTTAAGTGAAAAGCTTAATACTCTTAAAATTGTTGAAGTGGTTGTTACTTTCCATGAAAGTATTTCAATTGACGAATCAGCAAAATCAACCTATCCATTTATTAATTGTCTAAATATTCATTAAATGTCTCAACTTTGGGCTAGGGCTTAAGAATATTGCATGATGGTTAATAAGTGGAATAGTATTGCATAATGGTTAAACTTACTTTTAGCTTTGGAGCTACTGAGGTATACTTCTGGGTGTATCTGAGTGGGTCAAGTAGGTGTGACCTTGGGTACTACATATGGTTCCTCACCCCTTCGTCTGTAGCACTGTCCTCCTGTTCTGCTTCCTGGCCACCATGAACTAGGCATGAACCAGGCATGAACTAGGCAGCTTTGCTCCACCATGCCCTTCTACTATGATGCTCCTGCCTTGGAGCCAGCTGACCATGGACTGAACCTTCTGAACATTGTCAGCCAAATCAAATTTCTCTTTTAAATTGTGGATGTTAGGTATTGTGTATTGGGAAAGCTGATTAGTACAGCTGATAAGTAATAATATGATGATAAGTACACACTTCCTACTAACGTGTAGCCTACAATCTATTGTAAGATATAGAAAGAAATGGTTATAATACATGAATGACAAGGAAGGACACTATGCATTAGAAACAGAGGGGGAGCACTTAATCCAACTTTAGTAGTAGTAGTGGTGAGGTATCAGAGAAAGCTATAAGCTATAACTAAATTGAGATTTGAAAATACATAAAAATGAGATTTAGTTGCCAGGTAGGAGGTGAGAGTATATGAAATCCTTCACTAAATCTTTCACTAAAGTCCCTTGTGAAGGCCTAGATTTGAGAGAGTTTCAGTACCTTCAAAATATGAAAGAAGTTCCATATGACTCAAGTGCTGAGAGAGGTTAAGAGGAAGCAGAAAGTTGAGGCTGGAGTGATAAATGGAACTTGGGCCTCACAGAGTAATATGCATCACACAGAGGAGTTAGTACTTTTGTAGTTTAAGTAGTTGGAACAATTGAATGGTTTTAGGCTGAAGCCTCACACAGTGTTCAGCAGCTTGGTACCTGAGTGCCTGGAGAAATGGTATAAAAAAAGAAAAGAAGAGAGGGGAGAGGAAGGGAAAGGAAGGGGAGGGAAAGGGAAAGGAAGGGAAGGGAAGGGAAGGGAAGGGAAGGGAAGGGAAGGGAAGGGAAAGGTAAAGAAGAGAAGAGAAGAGAAGAAAGAGAAAAGAAAAGAAAAGAAAAAAGAAAAGAAAATGTGTGACAACTTTCAAGGGTGGGAGAAAAAATCCTTGATATTTCACAAATTAGAATCATTGATTTTTTTAATAATGTGCTTCCCTTTATGTGTGGACATAATGACACTGACTTAATTAGTAGAGAGGATTACTGAGGATTTTTCTATAGCAGTAGTAGATTTACTTGAGTTATCTCAGAGGACTGCCTGTAAGAGTGGCCTTTGGGTATTTGTTTGTTTTATTTATTTCCTTGTGGTTTTTTTGCTTGTAGTTACTAAAATAAATTCAGAAACCTATTTCTTTGCACATTTTAAGCTGACATTTAAGATTTTTCATTATAAATTTAAAAGGTTGTGAAGGAAGTAATTTTCTGTCATAAATGTTAACAGTTAAAAATAAAATTGTTATATCTTTCTTACATAGAGAAGAGGCTCAAACTATAGCAATTTGACATCTACCATTCTTTTAGAAAAACCACACCAACCTTCCTCACAGGCAGAATTTTACATTGTTTCCTTTTCTCTTCAAAAGTTTATTACCTTTCTACTTCTGTCACATATATTTATTGTAATGTGATATGTGAATTACTTTTTGGCTTCAGTATTTTATTGATCACCTGATCACACACCCTGCCATAGAAATATGTATTAAGTTGAAAATTATGAGTGTTAAATTTTTTCTTCTGGAGTGAGTTATAATTTCAATTACCAGTAATATATAATTGATTAAAACAGAATGTAATTCACACTAATATATACATATATGCTGCAAACATGGACTAATAGAAAAAAAAACTAAAGAAAATTTCCAGTGGAAATCAAGGATTAAAATAATATATAATATATAATATATATTAATATATATTATATTAACATATATATAATTTTTTTGCAATACTGGTATTAAACCCTGGGAGTGTTGAACTACATCCCACCCCTTTTTATTTTGAAGGTTTTTATTAAGGTATGCTTCTCCTTCTTTAGCCTCACGAGTTGCTGGGTTTAGAGGAGTGTGCCACTATACTTGGCTTTTTAACAGTGTTTATCTGTGTTTGTTTGTGTGTTTGTTTAATTGTGGTGCTGAGGATCAAACCCAGGGCCTTTTGCAGACTAGATGCTTTACCACTGAGCTACATTCTCAGCTCAAAAATATTTAGACACTAGTGTGCCCTGTCCCATTAGGTCATGTGTCTATAGAAGATTATTGCCGGGCGTGGTGGTGCACGCCTGTAATCCCAGCACTCAGGAGGCTGAGGTGGGAGGATCGTTGAGAGTTCCAGACCAGCCTGGGCTACAAAGTGAGCTCAAGGCTAGGCTGAACTGCATAGCAGGACCCTGTCTCAAAAAGACCAAAAAAAAAAAAAAAAAAAAAAAAAAAGGATTATTATTACTGTACTTACTGGTGCAATGAAATAGGTTGTCATGATTTGAAAAGGCTTCACCACACTAATAATTTGAATTGGGCTCATTTTGTTTATGTTCTTATATCTTTAAGCAATGTGCTATTAAGTTTAGGGAATGAGTGAATGCTTTTCTTTTGAAAAGGGGAACAAAGAACTAGCAGGACACTTAGACCCTAGTATATTCTTAGGCAGATCCATTTTAGAAGTATAGAAGCTGAGGATCTGAAAACTGATTTCTTTTTTTTTTTTTTTTTCTTTTGAGGCAGAGTTTTGCTTTGCAGTCCAGACCAGACTTAAACTCACTGTGTAATCCAGACTAGCCTCAATTTGAGGTCATCCCCCTGCCTTAGCCTCACAAGCTATGGGATCACAGGCTTGTATCACCACAAGGCTAAAACTGATCTCCTTATACTTTTCACAGCCTGTTTATCCCTGGAAATAGCTTTGAGGAATACTAGTGGATTTGATAACCATGAGTGTGATGTAAAGAATACTGGATGGGACACAAAAGAAACCAGAGTTCTTTTACAAGGTAGCCATCGCAACTTGGAACATTTGATTTTATAAATCTGTTTTCATCAAGAGACTACATGTGGTGGGATTGGGCTAAATGCTAGAATTCTGATAATATTGAACTTTTTTTTGAGACAAGATCTTACTATGTAGTTCAGACTGGTCTTGAACTCATTATATAGCCTAGGCTGGCCTGGAACTCACAGTAATCCTTTTGCCTCAGCCTCCTGAGGGCTGGGATTACAGGTGTGCACCTCCCCTAAGTGGAGCTGGTACATGCACATGACACATCTTTTCTTTTTTCACCCCTATCCCTCCCCTCACTTCTCCCTCCATCTCTCTCCCTCTCTTCTTTTTTTAGTACTGGGAATCGAACTCAGGACCTTGCACTTGCCAGGCAGGCGCTTATGCTGCTGAGCTATATCCCTAGCCCTTTCTCTTTCTTTTTTTGTCTTTTTGAGACAGGGTGTCACTATGCAGTACAGGCTACTTTGTAGCCCAGGCTGGTCTTGAACTTGCAATGATCCTCCTGCCTCAGTCTCCCAAGTGCTGGGATTACAGGCGTGGGCCACCACACCAGGCTCCCTCCATCTCTTGATCTTTGATCTTCTTCTCATTTGAGTTCTTTTTATATTCTAGGTGTTAGTCCTATCTGAGGAATAGCTGGCAAATTTTTTTCCCATTCTGTAGGTTGTCTTTTTATTTTGTTCATTGTTTCCTTTGCTGTGCAGTAGGTTTTTAAGTTGATATAATCCCATTTGTTGAGTTGCAGTATTACAGTATTTTTTGTGCCTTTGGGATTTTGTTCAGAATCCTACACTTAGGATTTTGAGAGTTTTACTTGTTTTATCTTCCTACCAGGTTAAGTGTTTCTGTTTTGACATTTAGATCTTTGATCCATTTTGATTTTAGTACATGGTGATATGTATGGGTCTAGAATCAATCTTATGTGCGAGGCTAGCTAATTTTCCCAACACCATTTGTTAAAGAGGCTATCTTTCCTCCTGTGTGTGTTTTTGGCTCCTTTGTCAAAGATCAAATAGTTGAATGTACTTGGGATTGTTTCTATATCCTGCATTCTACTCTATTGTTGCTCATCTCTATTTTTGTGGCAGTACCATGCTGTTTTTACCACTGTAGCTTTGTAATATAACATCAAATCTAAGATTGTGCTACCTCTCACTTTGCTCTTTGTACTCAGGATTGCTTTTGCTATTCTGAGTGTCTTCTAGTTCCATATGAATTTTAGAATTGTTTTCTTCAGTACTATGAAGAATACTGTTGGTATTTTGATTGGGACTGCATTAAATTTTTATGTCAATTTTGGAAATGTGGCCATTTTGACTATATTGGTTCTGCTTATCCAGGAACAGGGGATAGTTTTCCATTTTTTTCTTTTTGAGATAGGGTCTCTCTATGTAGTTCAAACTTACTATATAGCCCAGGCTGGTCTCAAAACTTATGCTGATCCTCCTGCCTCAGCTTCCCAAGTGCTGGAATTACAGGTGCATGCCACCATGTCTGGCTCAGCTTTCCCATTTTTGATGTCATGTTTGATCTTCCACTTGACATTTTTAGCTATGTCATGGTCCTGGGAAAGAAGGCCAGGAATAAAGACAGAAAGGAAGAGGAAAAGAGTGTGGTTACTGATGCCATGATAAAGGAAAGGGATATAGATTAAAGAAAGAAAAAGGAAGGAATATAGATCAAGAAACACTTTAAAAATTGTTTTTTTTGTGTGTTTAGGATATGTTTTAGAGTTAAAATCCTAGTTTTACATCATTGTTTAAGTGACTTCAGACAATGTAGTCTCTTTGCACTTTGTCTCCTCATCTAATTCTCTTAAATGGGAACTGACCAGCCATTTGTGGTTCACGTAACGATTAAAAGAAATACAGCAAGGCTTCTTTCACTGAGCATAATATTTTCACGATTTACCCACATCATGGCTGGGTGTGGTGGCACGTGGCTACAATCCCAGCACTGAGTCAGGCTGAAGCAGGAGGGTTGCTGCAAGTTTGAAGCCATCCTGGGCTACATAGTGAGTTCAAGGCCACCTAGAAATACACAGGGAGATACAGTCTTAAAAAAAAAAAATTTATCCACATCATAGGATGTGTCACAAAATTCATTCCTTCTTATTGCTAAGCAACACTCCACTGTATACATATGCTACCTTTTATTTGTTCATCAACGAATGGACATCTTGGGTTGTCTTCTTGTTCTGTCTATTTTGAATTATTCTGCTGTAAACATTTGTGTACATGTCTATTTTCTTATGCTGTGGCTATGTGACTAGTAATGGAGTTGCTGGGTCATATGGTAATGATAATTCTAGGTTTAGCACTTTGAGGAACTGCTTTCAAAAGTGGTCACATATTAGGGAGCTGGGGATTTAGTGGCACAGGGCCTGCCTGGCAAGCGTAAGGTTGTGGGTTCGATTCCCGGTAGTGGAAAAAAAAAAAAAGTGGTCACATATTTATTCCAATATATTCCATTACATTTTTGTCTAATTTAATTTTGGGTTTGTGTCTATAATAAAGTATAACTAGGACAATTCTAACTATAATATATATGTAGTTTTATTCCAGGGCATGTTTTTTGTTTAAGGATCAAAAAGTCACCAATTAATCACAGAAATTATTGGAGGACAGGCATGAGAAATAGTTTTTTTTATTTTAAACATTAGAAAAACTAACAAAACAACAATGAACACAAAATCAAAACAACACAAAAACCGCAAAAATGATACATGACCTCAAAACAAAATGATAGGAATTAACAATGGTTGCTACATTACCTACTATTATCTTCAAAGAAGTTGCTCAGTCCACCAGACATAAGAATGTAAGATTGATCGAAGAGCCAAAGACAGTAACAAGTAATAAACAAAAAACAAAAAACAAAAAACAACATCGGAAATGATGCAGAGCTTCACCATACTAGATGGCAGGAATTTGACAATGGTTCTTATACTGCATATTGTTTTCACATTAGTCATTCTGATTACCAGATTCAAGTGTGCAAAATTGGTCAAGAAAAAAGACAATTTTAAGCATTGACTGTTCCTTTCAATAAACCACACACATCAGCAATACACCTATTCCAGCTACCTTTGTATATACATATAAATTTTGTTTTTCATTAAAAAAACTCAAAATGACAAAAACAAATACATAAACAGAACAGCACAGAGAACAATAAAAATGACACAGAATTTCAAACCATGATGATAGGATATTAACAATGGTTGTCATATTGCATAATGTCATCTTCAAACTGATTGCACATATAACCAGATATAGGCATGCAAGATTAATCAAACAATTACACATTAACAGTTCCTTTCAATAAACCAGCAGATATTAGTAGTACAATTATCCTAGCTATCCTGTGTATACATATATAGATATTTTTTCTCTTCCTTCTTTCTTTTTTCTTTGAGAAATAATTTTAATGCTGGTACCATTGCTGATCTTTTGCAATGGGTGACTGTGTATGAAGCATTGTGTATGAGGAGTATGAGGCTATATTTAGGATGAGCAGGAAGAACCATCACCATTAGGTAATGATAACCACCGTGGATATGGGATGAGGATATCAGATTATAAGAAAGTATTTAGGAATTTAATTTGGCTATACTTTTTTCTTTTTGGTACTGGGAATCAAACTCAAGACCTTGCGTTTGCCAGGCAGGCACTTGTGCCGCTGAGCTATATTTGGCTATAAAATTGGAAACATGAGTGGCTTTTTAAAAAAGGACAATTTTATGGCTCTTAAAAATTTGTTTCATTTTTGTCTCTGTTTTTTTGTGCATGGCTGGCTTGATGAAGCCATGAGATCCTTATGTCTTTCCTTTACATAAGTATAAATAACCTGTGCTTATTCTTTTGTAGTAACATCATGGCTGTTCAAACTCCAGAGCTGCATTTGAATTCCAGATATAAAGATTTAAGGTGAAAGCAAAAAGGTACAGGCCAGCTAAGCTGATCTTCCATGCAAAGAAGAATTTCCAAAAATCTCCTGCAACAACCTTCCCTTACATTGCATTGGCAGGCACCCATGTCAGAACCTTCATCTGCAAAGAATGCTGGGGGATGTAGTTTTCAGCTAGGTACATTTACACCTCTGAAAATTCACAGTTCGTACTGCTATTTATAATCAACGGGTTATCTCTATAGGTTGCAAGTAGAAGTTTACACCACCATTCCTGTTCTAAAAATACATGACCTTTGGTTTTACTGAATCAGCAAGAATGCCACCCTCTAACACACAGAAGCAGTACTGGTCTCCTACAAAAGACTGCTAGCACCATAGGCCTCTAAACTATGTAAAAGATGAGTATGGGGGGAAAAAAAGATGCATGGGGAGGCACATCTGTCATTTTAGATTTTTACTGTTGAAACTGACCTCAAACATTATTTTGTTTTTGTCTTAGTACATTTTCTGTTATAACAGAACACCCAAGACTGGGTACTTTATAAAATGATATTTATTTACTTGATTTATGGTTCTGGAGGCTGGGAAGTTCAAGAATAGTATGGTGGTAGTATCTGCTCCCCATCTAGCAAGGGTATGCCAGGGTGATCTGGCTGTGACATCTGTCACCCCATTGATCACTAGGGTTGATTCAGCTGAGATGGCTACCTAGGCAAGTGTCCCCTTCCTCCTTCACTGCTTTATGTGTGTTCATGCCCAAGGTACCCCCCGGGTGAAGAGGATGACCACCCCTAATAGAGGAGGACCATTTCCTTGGTCAACAGTAAATGAGTAGCTGCACTCCCCTACTAGCACCTCCAAACAAGCTCCCACCTGAGAAGGGCCTTCTTGCTAAAAGAATTAACTGAGAAAAGAAATACAAAGCATGTAGCATAGCCTGATCCTTGATAGGGGGTCCCATAAATACTAGCCAATCTTTGTTTCAATTATTGAAAAGATCTATTATGTTAGCTTGATTTCCTTTTGTTGTTGTTGTTGTTGTTTGTCTTTTTGAGGCAGGCTCTCACTATTCAGTTCAGGGTAGCCTTGAGCTTACTTTGTAGCTCATGCTGGTCTCGACCTTGCTCATGCTGGTCTCAACCTTGCAATGATCCTCCTGCCTTAGTCTCCCAAATACTGGGATTACAGACGTGTGCCACCATGCCTGGTTTTGATTTCCTTTTAATAATATGTCTATTTTCTTTATTATGATGGAGAGTAGTGGGCTGACATGAGTTTAAATTTTCTCAAGGCAGAGAAAAATGTTACTTGTAGATTAAACAATCAACTTCTGTTAAGGAAGATGTCTTAGTTACTTTCTTGTTGCTGGGAGAAAATATCTGACACATCCACAATTAAAGGAGGAGAGGTTTACTTTAGCTTACAGTTTGTAGAGGTTTCAGTCCAGAGTCAGCTGGTTCCAAGGTAGGGCACATGGCAGAGGGGCACTGCACAGGAGGAACAGTTCATGGTATGGCAGACAGGAAGCAGCAGCAATCAAAGCAGGAAGACGGATATCTATATACACCCTTTCAGGCTATGCCCATAGTGACCCACCTCATTAGACCAGATTTCACCTCCCAACAGCATGCCTAGCTATAAACACATCAAAAGAGTAATCCTGTATCACACACCCACGATCCAGTCACCTCCCAAAGGCCTCACCTATGGGTACATGAGGTTTTGGGGGACATGTAAATATAAGCCATAATAGATGAATAATTTTTTTTTGTCTTTTTGACACTGGGTTTCACTATGCAGTTGAGGCTGGCCTTGAACTGACAATGATCCTCCTGTCTCAGCCTTCTGAGCACTGGGATTACAGGAGTGTACCACTTCCAGCCCAGAAGAGTAATGTTGACAGATACTGCATTCCTAGTTATAAGATTATAGAATGAATGTGGATGACATATTTACCCTTACCACTACAGATTCTTTGTACCATAAGAACCATGAAGGGAAGAACCATGATTTTTTTTTGGTTAGTATAGTGTTTGGTATAAAGTTAATATTTACGATGACTGCAAAGAACTTTTATGTATGAGTCATATATATTGATATTTACTATATTAGAAATAAAAATCATTCATTTAAAATAAGAATGATCCTACATTAGCACAAATAATATATTTATTTGCTTTTTATTTTTTTGAGATAGGTCCTGACTATGTGGTTTAAGCTGGTCTCAAACTCTCTCTATAGACCAGCATGAGCTACAAAGTAAGCTCAAGGCTACCCTGAACTGAATAGTAAGAGCCTGCCTCAAACTCACCACTATGCCCACTTAAATATCACATTAAAAGGAAAGTATATTTTTAAAAATGGAAAAAATTTAGAGGTTTATCATTTTAACTTTCTGCAAACTCTATTGCCTGATTTAATGTAAGGGAAACTGGATCCTCATACCTGCCTTTTTATCCAGTTTGCTGCAGTATGTTGTTTTGATAGAGATATATGAATAAGATATGCTGTTGAAGATGGGGGAGGGAGTGGGTAACTGTCTTATTCTCTGATACTTTACCAAAACTGCATAGTAGTTTCTTATAGGTTAGTTGCACTGTGGAAACTGAAAGAATATAAATGAACTTTTTGTATTGTTACATTTAACTCTGTCTTGTAGTACTTTCAACGAATCTTTTACTCATGATCTGTACTATCACCTACTGTTTGCTTGGGAAATATTGATTTACCGATTTATGTAGATATTCCAAATGTTTACACATTTAGGAACCTAACACCTTAGAATATTCTAGAAAACAGCTGAACCTACAAGCATATATTAGCCAAAGAATGATGATGTTATATTAGATCATGTTGCTTCTACAAAACTCCTTTGTACGTTTGTGACACAAAGAAAATGAAAGATAAATTATGCCTAATTATTATTAAAATAGTTTTGACTAGGCAGATCTACTAAAAGCATCTTACAGTTTAAGAACAACTGATTACACTTTAAGAATAGCTGATATGGTATGATATAACCTGTCAGATAAAAAAAGAAAAAAAAAAAACCACCTTATTGCTTCACTTTTTTAAACCAGGAGGCAATAAACAACTAGCAAAACAAATACAGTCCCAGTGGGCAATTTCAAATATCTATGTAGGAAAGCAGATGGGCTTACAGAAACACATAGCCTCTCATTTAAAGCTTATTTTTGTTTAATGGAATTTGAATTCTACTAATTATGAGTATTTCAAAGCATATAGACAAGAGTCTTTGAGGAGCTCAAAATGCTTCATTTACCCCTTTCCCAAGATAAGACTCTTTGAGGAAGATATGGGTGGCAGAACCCCACTAAAAATATTTGTTTTCTGCTTGCATAGGGTACTGTAAACTATCCGTTTACTACAGATCAAGTTTTCTTTGTAAGTATTCAGTAGATGACATTATCAAGGGGTCCTGGTAAGAGGTTTGGGAAAGTACTGGATAAACCTATTGTCTTGCTCCTTTTGTTCTGTTATTCTAGGTTTTAAAAAGTTGGATGTTGGAGCAGGTTGATACTATTTTTTATTTTTATTTATTTATTTATTTTTTTTCCGGTACCAGGAATTGAACTCACGACCTTGCACTTGCCAGGCAGGCGCTGCGCCGCTGAGCTAAATCCCCAGCCAATACTATTTTTTGGAAAGAGCCACTTACTATTCCTTAGTAGGAGGTTGGCTATCGGTCCTTCATTGAGCAGTACTAAGAGAAATTTGCTTTAGGTAACCTACTTCCTACTTTTCAGTTTCCCCATGCTCTTACCATCGCACTGTGTGGCCCACCCAGGCCTTCTCCTTTAGCAAACATCCCTTTGTATTCGGTCCATGAAGTGTGATCGTAGCTTAGATCCGTTCATCCGGGACACAGTGATGTTAGTATTAGTTTACACTAATACTATATGCGAAGGATGCGTAACTGCAAAGTATTTAGGAACTAAGACCCAACTGAGGAGCTGAAGAAATACCCTTGCAAAGAGGTCACCACCTGTAGTCACTGAACAAACTGTTTCGCTTTCCTTTCTAACCATACTGAAAGGCAGAAAGCCATTTAGATTGCAAGCTAATAATCCTCAGTGGCCAGCCTATGACTGAAGGGCAATCCTGCTAAGGCGAGAAATGCGCAGTGAGGTCGTTAAACGGTTATGTTTGGCCGCCCTATAGATTTAACTATTAAGGTGAAAGCGGATGAAGGGCTCATTCACTTCAAGGCTCCCGGTGGACAAATTCCGGGGTTTTCAGCAGTCTCTTTTGATATTCCACGTCTTCCACATACTGACTTAAAGTTTGTTATTTTGTTTCCCTAAAGCAAACTTCAGTGTCATCGATGCCGGAGGCTGTGATTACCAAGGGTATTTTTAGGCTAAGCCTGGAACTTAGGTGTCTGTGAGACTGGCTACGCTAACGTCATCTCCGCCCTCCTTCGCGCGGCGTCTTCTCTCCCGGAGCAGCTGTCCCAAGCCCGAGCTAGGTGGTGCGTGGACGACGGGGAGGCTGCCCGGCCCGGAAAGCCATCAACGTACTCGTCCTCCCTGGGTCTCCAGGGATTCTCATTCCCGCCGTGACCTCTCCTCCGAGGGGCAAGCAGGGCGGTGTCTACAGGGCCAGAGCCGGCAACCCGCGCTGAGCGCTAGCAAAAGACACCGCGGGCGTGCCCCCAGGGGGACAGTCTCGGCGACAGCAGGGGGCACCGCGCGACTCTTTTCTCTAACCCTTCTTCACACGCAGTTCCACTCCTCACCGGAAGCGGTGCGGCTTCTACTTGACGCCACATCCGGTGCGGACCTCCGGTCCCTGGCGGGAGCGAGCACGCCGAAGCGCGCGACACCTTGTTCCCGCCTCCCTCACCCTGCGCCGCCACTCACCGTCAGCTCTCTCGGAGCGTGACGTACGTGCGCGCCCCCGGCCTTGCGTCAGGGCCGCGGTGGGGGGACGAAAGAGTGAGGCTGGAAGGAGGGGTTGTGGAGGTTAGGGCCCAACCAGAGATTCCCGTCGACCTCCCTCCTCCTGACGAGCCGCGGAGAGGGAAGGGGAGGAGCGACCCCGGGCCGGCCCCGCAAGCCAGGAAAGCCTCCTCGTGCAGGGAGGGAGGGAGAGAAGGGGCGACCGAGGAAGAAGAAAGTCAGAGCCCGTCCCCAGCGCCCCAGACTCCGGAGCG
>NW_004955460.1:3662214-3701148 GCF_000276665.1 Chinchilla lanigera | reverse complement strand
GCCCAGCCCCTACCGCCGGCGTTCGCGCAGCTACAGCCGCGCGTCCTCGTACGAGCGCGGCGGCGACGTGTCCCCCAGCCCCTACAGCGGCGGGAGCTGGCGGCGCTCGCGGAGCCCCTACAGCCCGGTGCTCAGGTGAGTTGGATTCCGGGTACACCCCTCCGGGGTCGGGGAGGCGGCGAAGGGAGAGTGCGAGTTTCAGACTTGTTGCTTTTGTACGCTACCAGCTCTCTCCGGTCTGCCCTTTGCTTTTCTCCAGCCGGGTCGGCGTGAGTACACCCGGGGGTGGCTCCCTGTGCCCTGATTCTGAAAGCTCTTTAGGAACAGGTTCCTTGCTGGTCTAGGAGTGTACAGCAGCACAGGGAGCGAGGTGGTGGAAGGGTAGTCAGCCTGGGACCAATGTCAGTGTGATGTGGATGGAAGGTGTTAACTGGAAAAGCGGTTTTTCTTGATGTATTCTTTAGTAGGGGAGCTACCCTGAAACAGAGGTTGACAGTAACAGATTGTGAGGATGAGGAGTGACTTTGTGGTACTGTTGTGTGAGATCGCTTTTTATCTGACCTTGCGAGGGCTTCATTTTAAAAAGTAGGAAAAATGACGAGGTTGTGGTTTCTCTGTTGGGTTGTGATCACATCCATTTGTCGGTAACAATGTAGATCCAGGTGGTGCGACACAGGGTAAGAGAATGCGTTAGTACGTCCTCGTATGGTAAACCTGAAACTGCTCACCGTTTAATTAACTAGACTTTTTTATATTAGCATCTTCGTTCAGAATATATCAATGGGTATAATTTAATCTGGTGAAATTGCGGTAGAATTTACGTAGCTGTTAGGGTTTGCTTATTTGTACAGTGGTATTTTCCATAAAACGTGTATATTGGGAGATACCCGTTAAGCAAGAATAAATTAAAACGGACTTGAGTATGCTGTAGGTTTTTGTAGGTCCTTACGTGTCTTAAAATATCTGGCCATTCTGGGCCTTTAACATTTGGATTGCTGTTATTTTCACGTTGGTGTTGGTAATGCCAAGTGGTTGCTGAATACCTCTGGGTATTGGCTCTGTCAAGTCTCAGTACTGTACAGCAGATGTACCTGTAAAATTTGCGCTCTTGGAAGTGTCAACCAGTAACCGTAAAGATGTGAGTAGAAATCGCTGTTTGTATTTAAACGAAAAGATCTATACATTTTTTCATTCTTACAGTGTTCAAGCACACCTAACGAATGTCATCGACAGCTTCAAATTTCGCGTTTTCATTTACAAGTGTTATATTTTCCTTTAAACTATGGTATTTTAGGATTACCAAATGGTTTTCAGTTTTTACAGTTGAGTGTCTTGTAAAAACTCATTAGGTTAAGTGTCAGGACTTTTTAGATAGCAATTTTAAGAATGGATTTTGTACTTACTAGTTGCTAGGTACTTAAGCAAAATTCTTTATTGTATAATGGTGATACGTGTTTATGTATGTATTATGTAGTAGTGGTTTGTATTGTTAGGACTGTCCATATTTAACAAATAATTTTTGAGCACTTTTACACTCAAATGTTTTAAGGACAGGAGTATAGCAGGGAAGAAAGGTAGAGTCCTTGTCCTCAGGGAACTTGAAGTTTAAAAATCTAAAGGAGCGGTCATTAATGAATCTTGGTGTGTGTATTGACCACCAGTGTTTTTGAAAGGATTGGGTTTGGAAGAACTTTTGAATATTCTTGGCCAATATTCCTGACAGATGGCCATTTGGTGTATGCCTGAATACATCTAGAAGTGGGAAGCAGATTGCTGTGAGGCAGCCTGTTCCATTAGATGTTGGATTCGAGTTCTGGTACTGGCTTCCCAGTTTCTGAGTAAAATTCTTGAAGCCTCAGTTTTCTAAACTGTGATAGGGAGATTTAAAAAAAAAATTATTTTGTGTAAACGAAAGTCTGTCTTTTGTAAGATATTATAGGCCTACAGAAATCTAAGATGGTCGAATTATTGTTGACTGGCTTGAATTGTTAGAATTCATTATGTTGAAACAAATCCATTTCCTTGTTACTTTCAAGTTTAATTTGGAATAGTATACAGCAAGTGTGAAGACATTTGCCATGTCTTCTGAGTCTTATTGACAACTAAAACTCATTTTTTATAATGTACGGTTTTCGGGTTTTGTTTTTATTTTACATTGTATAATATCGTACATCCTTAAAATGTGGAGCCCAGAATTAACAGCTAAAATAATTGAGAAACTTGAAAAATTTTTTAAGATTGTCAGTGTTTAGGAACAATGATTGAACTCACATGTCCAACTTAATGCAAAGTTTTATTTACTTCTAGAATTTCATAGTTGTGGTAAGTAGCCTATGTTCTTTCAGGAATAAACTGCCAGATTATATACTCCATGGAGGCATCTGGCCTGTTTTGTCCACCATTGATTTTCCAGTGCACCATGGTGTATTTGACCATATATAGGTTTTTAATAGATCGTTGTAATAGGTAAATGAAGGAATGGTGTAGTTTTCTGAGCATACACACTATTATTGTGGATCTGGATTGCATACTTTATTTAAGAGAGTATTTAATATAGACCATATGTTGTGCTGTGGGAAATAGCAGTGTGATCTTTTTCCAGCCCATAGAGTTTACATATTAATGAATTATCAGTGTAGATAATTTTAAGGAAATTCGCATGCATTCAAAACAGTATTGGAACCTTGGTAGTATTTTTTTTTTTGGGTGTTGTGTCCTGGAATAAATCCTCTCCATTTTAGTGACTCCTACTTAATAAGTTGCTTTTATTTTTATTACTCTTCAGTCCTCAGCTTACGCATTCATCAGCCCCTTAGCTTTACTTTTCCCCAAGTGTAGACTACTTATCGTATTTCCTTTACTACTTGATTATTAAGGTGTGCAAAGTCACATAATCATACTGGTTAGCCCTATAGTAAGTGTAAGATACAAAAAAAGAGGGACTACTTAGGAAAGGAAGAGAATGGCAGTGTTTGTAGTGTTTGATTGTGGGCTAGGCATTGATGAATGCCTAACATGCTTTTACCCCGAAACCCTTGTGTTAGTTGGAAACATTCCCGTTGATAGATTGAAAAACAGAAGCTCCAAAAAGTTAAGTGGTTTGTTCCAAGGTCAGCTTGGATTCAGATTTTGGGCTGATTTGAAAGAACGTGTTCTTAGTATTGTTTCGTATAGGTCCTCAGCTGGTAACATTTGTGAGAGGTGGTCACCTCACCTAGTGATGTGTTTCACTAAAATGTAATGCATTTGGTTATTACTATTCCATGATCATTTTTCAGCATTTTGAATACCCTTAAAAAATTTTTTCTGACGATGTAGGCTGCTCTTTTGTCTTCAATTATGTTTGTTTTGTTTTGTGGTGCTGGCGCTTGAACCCAGGTCATGTAGCTCTCCAGGCAAGCTTTCCACCTGTGATCTGTACCACACAGTCCTAATTTGTAGTTTATATGAACAATAAGATTTAGTGTTTTGTGTGTGTGTTTTGTTTTGGTGCGGGAAATCGAACTCAGGACCTTGCACTTGCCAGGCAGGTGTTTGTGCCGCTGAGCTGGCTCCCCAGCCTGAACAATGAGATTTAAATCTTGGACTTTTTCCCTAACATTTTTATTAGAGGTTTCCTTAGTTTAAATACATTTTGTTTTTTACAGGGTAATGGCAGCCAGTCTGCACAGATACCAGTTGGATTTCTGTACTTGCTGATTTCATTCATACATATTCTAGGTTTGGGGAAATAATTGTTGTGATTTATTTGCTAGGAAATTTAAGAACCTCCTGCTTCTTGCTTGTATGTTACTACAGTGAGTAGAGAGTGCTGCTAGTCACATCAGCACAAACGGAATAAATTCAGACCTACTGTGTATATTTGCACTATGTTGTACTGGTCAAGATAAATAATCTGGTTTTTGTTGGCGAGTTTGAATTACTCTTTAAGGTAGAAATTTTCTGAATAGATTATATTTTTTTTATTTCCCAACTCTAAAAAATTGTGCTGTATTTGAAAAATCTGTTGGGAGTGAATGTTGCTTAATAACCAAATGTAAGATACTTGTAATCTTTTCCCTTATGTGGTGCTTTTTCTGGTACTTGTTTTGTTATTTTTGGTTTGGGTGTTTTTGTTTTGTATATGGAGATTTGTAAATGTTGGAGTGGTGTTGAAAGTTTTTGCTTTTGTATCAATCTAGAATCAAGGATTACTTGTTTGGAGAGATTTTGCTCTTCAATTTCTACGTGTCTAAATTGTGGGAGAATCTAGTGTTGTTAGCCTATCTTTAACTTCTATTAGTTCATGTTTGCACTATGTTATTAACATATTAGGAAGATGAACTGGATTTATATTAAAGGATAAATGTAGGGAAAGACTGGAATTGTCCTAAAGTAGAAATGAAAGGGTAGTGAAGAACTGAAAGTGTAGATTGGTTACCTGCCTCCTGGGTTCTTTACTTTCAGTTGCATAGAGACACTTTCACTCACAGTTATCTAAGGTTAAAGTATTTCAACTCTTGGAGTCACTTATATTTTTTGATGCTGCTCTTTTTATCTTTTATTTATTGATTTATTTATTTACTTATTTTTGCTACTGAGAATCGAACTCAGGACCTTGGTCTTGCCAGGCATGCACTTTGCCTTTGAACTATATCCCCGGCCTGAGAGTGCTCTTGATTACCTAGTTTTGACTTGTTTCCAAAGACAGTAGAGACGCATAGTAGACATTTTCGGTTAATGCTGAAAAGTTGAATCCAAACACCTGAGGTGATCAACATTGACATTTTGAAGCGCATTCCTCTAGACTTCTTTATGAACGTATGTATAAGGACATAATGATTTTACATAAATGGGGATATACTACAATGGTGTTTTGTACCCTATTACTCCATAGTTTATTCTTTTTATTGGGTCCTAGTATTGTATTGTATGAGTATAGCATGACTTGTTTGGCCAAATCCACTTTGATGAAGAACTCTTTTCTTTGTTTTGTTTTGTTTTGTTTTCCGGTACTGGGAATCGACCTCACAACGTTGCACTTGCTAGGCAGGCGCTGTGCTGCTGAGTTAAACCCCAGCCCCTTTATTTTTGTTACGTGTATATGTTAATAGCAGTTACATTTCTGTGCATTTTCCCCATTACTTTCTCTTCTTTGGAGTTGTTAGGGGTAAAATTAGTGAGTCAGAGGTAGTCTGCATATTTGTAATTTTGATGCACTGTCAGATTGCTCCTTTAAAGGCTTTTACCTTCTCAACAGTATGGAAGTGTCCATTTCTACAGTTTCACCAACACTTCCAGTTGTTAGATACTGCATTTTATTATTTTTATTTGCATGTCTGATATCTAGTGAGTTTGAATATGTTTTAAACTGTTCCTTGGATGTTCTAATTTATTTATTTATTTTTTGTTTGTTTTTCTTATTAAATTAGAAGAGCTCTGTTCATTAGAGATAATGAATTTTTGTTGCATTATGACTTTGTTAACCTTACTATGTGTGTTTACTAGGTGTGATCAAAATATATGAATATTTAAAATTTAAATTATGACCGTAAAAGACACGTTGCTATTAATTCCTCCCAAAGTACTGTCCCTTGCCTTGAACATACTTATTCCATTATTCTTGTCACTTTCTGAAGCAGTTCTGGAAGTTCTCTTTCAGAGTGTCTATACAAGGATAAAAACTCACTAAATGCTGCTGAGTGCCATCCAATGGAAAGGCAGGCTCATGAGAACATGATTGTGTGACTTCACCCACCTTATTCACAGGATCTGGCACTGTGTGACTTTTGGCTCTTCCTCAAAGTCAAAACGACCATCAAAGAGAAACATTTTTCACTGAATTTAAGACATCTAAGCAGCCACAACAGTGCAACTACAGACCCTCACAGACGAGGACTTTTAGAAGTACTTCAGAAAAGTACTAAGAATAATGGAACAAGTGCGTTCAAACCAAAGGAGAGGGGGAGTATTTTGAGAGGGTTAATGGCAGTGCATGTTTTACTATAATACTGTAATCTCTAAAAATTTTTTAAATACCATATTTTTCAGTCATATTGTGGAAGTGGAATTAGTTTCTTCTAGGTAGCTGGTATCAAAAGTAATACTCATCGTTTCTCTCTCTCCAGTTCTAATGAATGCCTTGTTCTGTAAGACCTTTATAGAAACCTTTATTCCACTCAATGTTTTTTGGGAGTGCTGTAGGTAAGGGCACAATTATCTGCTTGTTTGTGGGTTTTTTTTCAAGCTGGCCCAGTTTTTTGCCTTTAATATTGATTTTATCATTTTCTTTCTTTCTTTGGTATCAGGAATCAAACTCAGGACCTTGCGCTTGCCAGGCAGGCACTGTGCTGCTGAGCTATCTCCCCAAGACCCTGATTCTGTCAGTTTCTATAAAATATTTAGAGTGAAATTCTTTTCCTTAAATTCTCTTTTTAATTGATACATACTGTATGTATTTATAGGGTACAATATGTTTTGGAATGACTTCATCACCTTTAATTTTTTGTGGTGAAAACATTTAAAAACCTAATTTCAGAAATTTTGAAGTGTATGCTGCATTATTATTATGGTCATTGTTCTGTGCAGTAAATCACTAACTCTTCTAACTACAACCGTCCCTTTTGAGCAACATCTTTCCCTGACCATCCTCTTCTAGCTTCTGTTAAGCACCATTCTTTTCTTTACTTCTGCAGATGTTCTGGAAAGTTGTATAGAGTTCTGAAAAGTTAAGCAGAACTTCTTTAGATTTTGGGTAACAGTGAAATCATGTGGTTGTTGTCTTTCTGTTGTGCCAGTCTTATTTCATTTAGCGTACTCTCCTCCAGTTCATGCACGATGCAAGACAGGAATTGTTTCTTTTTTCTTTAAGTTTGGGTAATATTCCACTTTTTATGTATGCCACATTTTATCGATTTGTCTGATAAGGGATACTAACAGTTTACTTCCATCTCTTAGCTCTTGCGAATACTACAAAGGAACACAGATATTTCTTTGGCATTCTGATTGCAGTGCTTTTGGATTTGTCATAAGTGGGAGTGCTGAATCACATGGTAGTTCTATTTTTACTTTTTTGAGGAACCTATATACTGCACTTTTATTTCCTCATTCTGATAATAGCTATCCTGACAGGTGTGAAGTGATACCTCATTCACTTTTAGTTTGCATTTCTATTATAATTAATGATGACAAGCATTTTTTCATGTATATGTTGGCCAGTTGTATATCTTCTGAGATATATTAGGTCCTTTGCCTATTTTTAAGTTGCATTTTCTTTCATTTGAGTTGCTAAAGTGTTTTGGGTTTTGTTTTTGAGACAGAGTCTTGCTCTGTATTCCAGGCTGGCCTTGAACTCACTGTGTAGCCCAGGGTGGCCTAATTGGCAGCCATCCTCCTGCTTCAGCCTTCTGAGTGCTGGGGTTACAGGTGAGTGCCACCATGCCTGGCAAGTTGAGTTTCTTACATATATTGGATGTTAGCCTCTTACCGGAATTATAGTTTGTAAATTGTTTTTTTCTCAAAACAGTGGATTGGTGTTTTATTGTTTTTCTTTTTTTTTTTTTTTCCTATTATTTGTGTCCTTTACTGTGCAGAAGCTTATTTAGTTTGATGCAATCCATTTATTTTTGTCTTTGTTGCCTGTGCATTTTGGGTCAGAACCAAGAAATCTTTGCCAACTCTAGTGTTATGTACCTTCCCTTTATGTTTTCTTCAATACTTTCATAATTTCAGGTCTTATGACTGAAGTCTTCAATGAAACTTTTGACTGAGACTACTGATCACTTGAATATAGGTCTTTTGTTTTTGTTTCTCTTGAGTAAGTTAGGAATGGGATTGCTATATTGTATGTTGAATGTTTGACTTTGTAAAATGCCAGACTGTTTTCCAAATAGCTGCCCCATTCTGCTCAGTGTATGAGCATTCCAGATGCTTCATGTCCTCACGGAGAGTTCATTTTTTGTCAGTCCTTGATTTTAGCAATTTTAGTGGCTGTGTACCTCATGATGATTGTGTTTGTGATTCTTTAACAGTGAATAATATTGAACATACTTCCATATGCTTATTTGTACTTCATATCTTCTATGAAGTGTCTCAAATTGTTTTTTTTCCATATTGTACAGTGGAGATTGGATTGGTTGTTGTAAGAGTTTTGTACCTATTCTAGGTACAGATACATGTTTTACACAAGTTTTCTTAGGCTGTGGCTTGTTCTCCTTAAAGGTAGTTTGGAAGGGCAAAATTTTTAAAAATTTGTATGAAGTACAACTTAGCATTTTTTTTTCTTTTGTGATACACAGTGGTACCTCGGTTTATGAACTTAATTCTTTCCATCATTCTGGTTGAAGACTGAATTGGATGAGAACTGAATCAGATTTCCCCATAAGGTCAACATTGAGTCTAACCATTGAATTTGATACTGTTTTCTTGCAATTTGGTTAGCGACCAGAATCATGAAAAGAAGTTCATGAACCGAGGTACCATTTTTGCACTTGATCTTAGCCAAAAGGCTGAGAAACAATTGAGATACCATTTTTACCTATCACCTGCCCCCCAAAAAGATGGAGATTCTTTGTCTAATTCATTCACAAATATTTTTCCTTGGTTTTACAGTTTTGTCAGTCTCCATTCATGTACAATGTAATATCACAATAGTGTAGTTTATTTTCTTGTACTATTTTGTCATGTACTTTATTTCTAGATGTGTATGATACATGTATGTTATATATAGACAAAGAATTTTAAAGTATAGAGTCTTTTATATTTAAATATTTTTTTTTCAAGTAGTCTTTATTCCTTTGAGTAAATCCAAATTTACAATACCCTTTTTCTCTGGCCAGAGGAGTCAATTCTTACAATGTAGGTATACTGTCATGGATGTACTCTGATTCTTCAGAGATATTTTTGCTAGGTATAGAATCCTAAATTGACAGTTTTTTCCCCCCACAATTTGGATTTGTTCCACTTCTGGTTTTTCACAGTTTGATGAGAATTTCCATAATATTTTGTTTTTATTTCAGTCACTTGATTTTAAGTCCTGTGAGATTCTTTTTTAGTCTTAAGTGTCTCTTTAGCTCCTACCACAGCATGTGATAATAGGTAACCAGCAATTGATACTAACTAGAAAGAGACTAAAGTATGTGTCTTTGTGCAAATCAGGGATAAGGTTCTCTTCTCTCTTACTGACTTACGTTTTTTCACTTCTGAAACATCTGAGGGCATGGTTCAGTGAAACTCAAAGGCAAGCAGTTCACACTCAGTGGACTAGAACCTGTTTGAGCGAATTTGCAAAAAGTCAGCCATGTGTTGTTGTTTTGATGTTTATTTATAATGTATATGTCATAATGAACCTAAAGGAAAGGAAGTCTACTTTTAGAATGAATACAAATTATTTCAGTTTTATTATTTTTTTCTGTTTTTGGAAATAACGTCTTTGTTGATGTGTGGTTCATATACTATATCATTTGTTTATTTTTAAAATTAATTAATTAATTAATTAGAAACAGCATTTCACTGGGTTGCCTAAGGTGACCTTGAACTCCTGGGCTCCAGTGAGCTTCTTGCCTCAGCCTCCGAAGTAGTTGGGAATACAGGCGTTTGCCACAGTGTTGTGCTCCCAATTTATTCGTAGCCCAACTCCCCGCCGCCCACCGGGAATTGAACTCAGGACCTTGTGCTTGCCAGGCAGGCGCTGTGCCGCTGATCCCCAGCCCCTCCCAATTTATTCTTGAGTAATACAGTTCACTGGTTTATGTTACCTTCAGAGTGTCCATCCATCACATAATTTTAGAGCATTTTAGTCATCTCAGAAAAAAATTCATGACCATGAGCAGTCACTCTCCCATTCCCATCTCCTCTACCTCCTGACAAGCATGAATCTACTTTATGTCTCTGTGGATTTATCTTTTTGGCCATTTTATTTAAGTGGACTCATATAATGCAGGGTCTTCTGTGACTGGCTTCTTTAATCATGAAGTACCTTATCCTTTTTGTGGGGAAATAATGTTCCCACTATATGGACAATACCACCTTACTTGTATGGTTAGTTGGTGGACATCTGGGTTAATTTTTTTTTTTTGCTATTATGATTGTTGCTGTTAGGAACATTTATATTTTTTTCATGAGCATATATTCTTATTTCCATGGAGTATATTCCTAGGATTATCAGATCATGGAGTAATTCTGTGTGTAACATTTTGAGGAACTGCCACTCTTCTCTGAAGTGGTTGCATCAATTTTACACTCAAACAAGCATTGACTTCAGGGTTCCACTTGTCTACATCAATGATAGAAGTTGGTTGATTATAGCCGCCTTGGTGTTTGAAGTCATCTTGTTAAGGTTTTAACTTGCATTTCTCTAGTGACTGATGAATGAAGTTAAACTTACCTGTGTTTCTGGCCATTTTATCTTTTTTAGAGAAGCATCTATCTAAATCTGTTGCCCATTTAAAATTGGTTGTGTTCTTGCTGTATCTTTACTGGATGTAAGTCCTTTATCCAATGTATAATTTGCAAATATTTTCCCATTCTATCACTTTGTTGATGCTGTCCGTTAAAACACAAACATTTTATTTTGATGAAGTCTAGTGTGTTTGTTTTATGGCTTGTACTTTTGGTATCATCTAAGACTTTGATGATCCGTATTTACACAGACTTGTCCTTGTACATTGCTCTAAAAGTATTACAATTTTAGCCCTTGAATCCATTTTGAGTTGCTTTTGTGTATGGTGAGAGAAGGAGGTCCGTGTTCTTTTGCCTGTAGCACCATCTGTTGAAAATATTTTTCTTTTTCCATTAACTTGTCTTGGGATCCTTGCTGAAAATCAACTGAAAGTAACTGAGGTTTTCTTTTTGTAGTGTAAGGTCTATTGATTCATGTCCCTTAGCATACCAGCACCTGATAGTTTTGCTTTACTTGAACTTGGTGGTAATTTTTGAAATCAGGAAGTATATCTTCTTTGGTGTTCATAAAGATTGTTTGGACTATTTGCAGGTTGGTTGTGTGTGTGTTTGTGTGTGTTTGCATTTCCACTTCGTTTTACAATCAGTTTACCAATTATTGCATTAAAAAAAAAAAAAAAGCCCAGCTGGGATTCTGCTAGAGAGTAGTCAGTGTATGGGTAAATCTGAGGAGTATTATCATTTTATTTTTTATTTTTTTTTTTTTGGTTTTTTTGGTTTTTCTCCGGTACCGGGAACCAAACTCACGACCTTGCGCTTGCCAGGCAGGCGCTTTTGCCGGTGAGCTAAATCCCCAGCCCCAGTATTATCATTTTAAAACAGTATTAAGTCATCTGATACATGAACAGGGGATGTTATTCCCTTGTTTAAATTTTCCTTAATGTCTTCCAGTGTTTTGTGGTTTTCAGGATGTAGGCCTGGCACTTTTGTTAAAATTCTTAGGTATTTTATTCTTTTTAAGGCTTTTCTGATGGGTATTCTTTTCATTTTGATGTTCATTTCTAGAATATAGAACTGCAGTTGTTGCTTTTTCTCCACTTAGCATATATACTACTACCTTGCTGACTCACTTTTAGTTCTTAATTTTTTTAGTGTATCCTTCAATGTTTTTAGTGTATCCTTTAGGATTTTTTTCCATAGAAGATTGTGATACCTGAAAAATAGAGATAATTTTACTTCTTTCTTTCAAGTCTAGGTTCCATTTTTTATTTTTCTTGCCAAACTGCAATTATTAGCGCCTTTAGTATAGTATTGGAGTGGCAAGAGTTGTCTTTCTTGCCTTATTCTTGATTGTGGAGGAAAACCATTTAGTCTTTCTCCACAAGATATTTAGCTGTGGATTTTTAAAATAAACATTTAGGGTTCGTGTTCCTGAGGATTAGATCCAGTGGAGCTCTACCACTGAACTACACCTGTCCCAGCTCTTTATAATTTTGTGATAGAATCTTGCTAAACTGCCCAGGCTAGCCTTGAATTTATAATCCTCCTGCTCTGTCCTCCTATGTACAGTAGTTGGGATTACAGGTATGTACCATTGTGCCTGGTTAAACAGCTAGTTTTTTTTTTTTCATCTAAAATAATGTCTGGCTGGTAATGTAGCTCAGTAATAGAGTGCCTACCAAGTATGTGACTCTCTCATACTGTAAAAACATGAAACAGAGGCCGGGCGTGGTGGCACATGCCTCTAATACCAGCACTCTGGAGTCTGAGGCAGGAGGATTGCTGCAAGTGCAGGGCCAGCCTGGCCTACACAGTGAGAACCCACTTCCCAAAAAAAAGCCCCCTCCCCACACGCGCCCAAATCCTGACTATGTCCTTCACAGTCTAGGTTTTGGTGTCAATAAAAATTGTAGTGTGTCTTGGTTGACCCTGTCATAACATATATAACTATCTATTACTATTCTAGGGGCTAGAAAAAGAGGAAATCTCCTGTTTTATAGCGTTGTGCAGTGATTTATCATATTTGCCTCATATACTCTACCTGAAGAAACCTTTGGACAGTGTTTCATAAAGAGTACTATCTACATTAATTTTAGAATGACTAGAAAAAGCTATGTGATGACATACACAGTCCAGGGAAAGACAACAGTACATACTATGGCACTAAATCAGGAAAAAGCTTGGATTTCTTAACAGAGAAGAGGACAGACATGCCTAGAGCCTGGTGAGTTAGGGTGTAATAAAGGTGGGAGACAGTTTAGGCTTTGTGGGCACTATAAGGAGTTTCGTTTTTATTCTATGTGTAGTAAGAATCTGTGTGTGTATGTATGTGTGTGTTGGGGATTGAACCCAGAGAATTCTTGAGATATATCCCTTGCTTGCCTATTTTATTTTATTTTGAGATAAGTCTTGCTAAGTTGGTCAGGCTGGGATTTTCATACCTCATTCCTCAGAAGGAGTTGGGATTACAGATATGCCATCAGACCTGGCCCAATTTATGTTTTTGAAAGACAAAGACACAGAATACAAGGCAATATGTACTATGTGATTTCAGGAGATGGGAAGTACAGAGGTTAGAATTTAACTAGAGTAGTGAAAGATAGGTAAAAATTAGATAAACAGAGGGGAAAGAGTACATCGTGGTAGCAATAAATAGTGCCAGGCTTTGAATCGGAAGTTTTGCCCTTGAGAATTGACTCTACCTCTTCATAGCTCTAAATTTACTAACCTTCTTTGTCTCAGTAACTCATGATTTTTCTGTACTTTGGTTGCTAAGATGAGTAAATTAAATGAAAACTGCCTATAAATGTGCTTTGTAGGCAGTGAGGTTCAGGGTGGTGTATTTATTTATTCAGCAAAAAACTGCCAATCTGTGTAATAGTAAGCTATGTATGGGCTGTGGAATGGTATGAAAATAAATTATACGTGGATCCTGCTTCTCAAAGAGGGTACAGGCTAATTTTGTAGTAAACATCTAAAATCCAAAATTAAGAGTGATGTAGCAGGTCACAGAAAAGGTGCGAAATGTCATGTGTGTTCAAAGAAAGGAGAACTTGCTCCCTGTAGGGGGGAATCAGTAGTAAGGTTTTATGAACAAGGCAGAATGCTTCACTAGGCCTCGCACTAGTAGAGTAGTGTAGTCAGTCTTCGAGTAGGAAATGGAGAAGAGGGTATTCTTAGGAGACAAACCCATGGGCTTAAAGACACGGGAACACTGGGCAGCACCTTGATGGGAGGTTGAGAAGGTCAGTCCATTCAGTAGGAATACCATCAGCAGTGCACCTAATTGGTCAGATTGAATATCCACAGTTGTCAGATGTGAACTAGAAGTCTAGGCTCTGAAACTGCAGTGATTGCGGCCTAGTTGGGGAAGATAGCTGATCTAATTAGTTTTATTCTAATTAGATAAGAACAAAGTTGGGTGGGGTCATAGGGCAGAGAAAATCTCTAGTAATCTAGTATAATAAGGAGAGACTTCATAGACATGATGGACTTTGTGCAGAGAAACAGGGTTTTTTTGTTTAGCAGATAAAGAAGGCAGAGCAAAGTGTGTGAGACAAAGATTCTAGGCTTGGCATTTCCAGTGTTTTGGGATGCCTGGACAAGGGCTCTGTATGCATGCCACAGCAAAAGAGTTTTGGTAGAGGGGAAATTGAAGGATTACTCAGGTTGCAGCATAGAGAGTGAGTTGGAATGAGTGGAGATTTGAGGCGGGAACCTGGTAAAGAGACTTGTGTTAGACTAAGTATGAAAACATAGGCCTACTGTGGAATAGTAACTGTTGGGAGGAAGTGAAAAACTGGAGAGATGCTCAAGATATAGAGTTGGTAGGACTTGGTGGTCAGCTGGAGGTAGGAGAAAGGCAGAAAAGGACATGGACTCTCACTTAGTGGGTGCCATTGCCCAAGAAAAGGGTCTGTCTGAGAAGGCGTTGGTTGGGAAAGGAAGTCTTAATAGTGTAGCTGCATTGTTGTTCTAAAGGTACAGGTGTCATAGTTGGGAGTAGGGAGGGTGATGGAGGGGAACATTTAGGTGATCATTTACGCTAGTATATAAGAATAAGTTATGGTACTGTGAGAGGCAGAAACAGCCTTAGAGGTAAGAAAATAATCAGGAAAAGTAAGGTAGTAGAAAAGGGTAGGAAAAAAATTGCTTTTTGGGGCAATGTGTCACTTTGGAGTTCCTGCTGGCCTTGGACTCACTATGTAGCACACTTGAATTTGCAGGAGTACTGGCTCAGCCTCTTGAGTGCTGGGATTACAGGCATGCATCACTATGCCTGGCTGGTTAGGAAAATTTTAAGAAAGTATTCAGCATAGTAATCAAAGACATGAATATTTTCCTGTCAATCAGTTGATTGATTGATCAATCGAGACACAGTCTTGCTATGTAGTTCAGACTGGCCTTGAACTCACTATGTAGCCCAGGCTGGTGTCAAAAATGACGGCATGCCTCCTGCCTCAGCCTCCCGCCTCAGCCTCCCAAGTGCTGGTACTACAGGAGTGTGTCACGAAGCTGAGCTCTTCTTGTGTTTTTTTTTTTTGAAAGGTAGATTATTGGTTTTAGTAATTTCAGTGAGGGTTTAAGCCAGATGTTGTAATTTGAGGAGATTTTGGGGAAGGAGAATTTGGCTGTAATTGAAGGGAGAGATAAAGATACAATGTCAAGTACTATCAGCTGCTCATTTTGTTTTGTTTTGCTTTAAGGTCTTAGAGAGTTGGTTATTGCTTGAGGGAAAGTAGAAGTGGTCAGCAAAGGGTTAAAGTCCCAAGTAATGCATTAAGCCAGTTATACTCTTCAGAGGAATCTAGCAGAGTGCTTCTCAGACTTCAGGATCTTGTTAAAGTGCAACTTCTGATTCTACAGGTCCTGGGTCAGGGCCTAAGATGCAGCATTTCTGACAGGCATGCAGTTGATGCTGTGCTTTTGGTCTGTGAGCAGTGGTCTGTGAGCAGTAGTCTGTGAAGTGAGATTCTAGAGAGGATGGAATAGAAATTATAGAGGTTTAAGCTTTAGAGAGATGGAGGAGCACCCCTCCAAGGTGAGGTAGAAGGTAAGGCAGATGAAAATACAAAGTGCCAGAGGCTTTTCGGATGGTCCTGGAAATGGGGTTGTGAGCTTGAAGTTGTGAAGGTTGGATTATCTGCTAAGCAGGGGAGTAAAATGAGTGAATTTGGGATCACTGAAGATAGGGGTCAGTTTTTTAAAAGGTGATGCAGCCTAAGGGAGAAGTGGTGAGGTGAAATGGAGCAGTGGCCTTGAGAATCTAAGAGGCTAAATAGTGGTTCCCCAAAGATCCTGATGTTACACTCTGTGGAACCTGTGCTGTGATACTTAACATGGCAAAAGGGATTTTGTACATGTGATTTATATGAAAGCTTTTGAGATGGGGAGTTTATCCTAAATTATCCAGGAGGTCCTGTGTGATCATAAGGATCTTTACAGAAGGACAATGTAGGGTCATATCAGAGAACACCAAGTGGTCATAGAAGGGAGTGTCATGGTGGAAACAGTATGAAGCCGTGGGTGTGGATAGCCTATTGAAGATGGGAAAGGGGAGAGACTCCAGCATAAATTATACTCTGGTCAGATGTACATTTTTTAAAAGTTCACTGAGTGATTTTCGACTTGGGACTCTAGAACTGTAAGATAATTTGCAGCGAGAGGAAATATTCAAAGGGTGTGGCTGTATGAGAATGTAGACTTAGAGTCAAAATGAGACATTTGGGCATGAGGAAATAGATGATTTCTAGTTTGGATAAATGGCCAGAGAATAGTGAAATTAAACATAGAGAATGGCAAGGAGTAGCTGTTAGAGGAAGACATATCCACTTTTCATGTTTTAATTTCAGACCCTGTTGGCCATGATGGAAACACAAGTGATTGATTGACTGATTGATTGATTGCTGGGGAATTGAACTCAGGGCTACATCCTCAGCCCTTTTTATTATTAAATTTTGAGACAGGGGCTCTCCAAATCACTGAGTTATGCAGGCTGGGCTTGAACTTGAAATTCCTCTACTTCAGCTTCCCAAGGTACCATATGGGTGACCATTTCTGGAGGGAATAGTATTTTGGTTATACAAATATGGATTAGATAAGGTGGAAGAAGGTTTAAAACAAAGAGTTGCATTTATGAGGCTACCACAGCGCTATTACATACAGTTAATAGGGCTGTTATAATCACATTACATGGCAGTCCATAATAGCAGTTTTATGTACAAAGGCAGTGAAAGAGATGATTGGGAAAAATAAGTTTTTGAAAAAATAATACCACCTTATGTTTTGTAGTTCTTTGAATTTGGTAAGCATTTTCATATCCTTTTAAGGGGGTCAGTAATTTTTGAAATGGACACAGCTGCTATTGGAATGTGGTTTAAGTAGGGTACAAAAAATTAGGATAAAATGTGCTATGACTAGTGTCTACTGTATTGAATATCATGTGTAGACTATTTCTACCGTTCTAGAAAGTTCTATTGGATGATATTCTTTTGTAGTATTTTATATAATGTGGGGCTGAATTTTATTATAGGAAGCTACAAATTTGACTTCAGGATCTAACAGTTTTGGGATTAAGATCTGGTACATGGGGAAATCAGTCGAGGTTCTGAAAGGAAATTGAATGCAATTTAGATGGTTCAAGAGACTTTAATGAAGGGACTGCAAAAGTTGGGAGGATTATGAGAACTCACAGGGATGTTTTCTCACTGGTTCCAGGGAACTCTAAAGAGGTGAGAGAAGTAGTATGCTGTTGGAGCCAGTGAATGCTGTGGAGAATCTGATGCCTGACAGGAGCCAGGGTGGTGGGGTACACAGCTTCTGCCAGGGCTTGTGTTTGCTAATTAGGTGTAGTTCCCAGAAGACCTGGAGTCCTGGAAAGATTGTGTGGTACACTCAGGTGAACAGAAAACCATGCTTTCTCTCCAACAGACGCAAATTAGCCTAATTAACAGTGAGCACTAGCAGTTGTGTTTTAACTGTCATCATACTTTGGAGTTGTGTGCATTTAGGAAAATCTTTTAGAAACATAAGATGGTCTCTTAGCTTTAAAGGTCCTATAATCTCTTAAAAACAAAAAAGACAAGAAATAGTATGTGTTCATTGGATTTAGCAATATTAGAAATATTAGAAAAACTTTTTTGCTGTTCTTTTTTTGGGACAGGGTCTTACTGTATAGTCCAGGTTGGTCACCAACTCACCATTATCCTCCTGCCTCAGCCTCCCCAGTGCTGGGATTTAGAAAAACATTTTAAAAAGAATTTTATCTGTAAGACAAGGCAGTTGGACTTGGTACCTAACCTCATACATTCTTTTATTAAAATATTATCATGGTAAGGGCCAAGAATATAGCTCAGTGGTACAAGCACCAGCCTGGCAGGTGCAGGGTCCTGAGTTGGGTTCCCTGTACCAAAAACAAACAAACAAAAACAGAAACATTATCATGGTGCAATTTGTTGTATAGTTTCAGAGATGCACTTCTCTCTTTGCAACTTTGCATGGCTAAAGCATTAAATGAGTAAAAATGTCCCTTTTTTTTTTTTTTTTTTTTTTTTTTAAATGAGATAGGATCTCCCTGTAGTCCAAGCTGGCCTCCAGTTTGTAGTGATCCTCCTGCCTCAGCCTCTCGCATGCTAGGATTGCAGGCATGTGCTACCACACCTAGCAAAAATGTCCTAATTTTAAGTTTTGTTTTTATACTTAATTTTAGGTTCCAAACCATGTTTGTTATAAATAGTAAACATATTGTTGGGATTTACTAGCAACTTTGTAATGTCTGAGAGAATGTGAGTGTATTAAGACATAAAATAAATATGTTAAATAGAGGAGCTGGAGAGGAATGGAGGATGAATGTAGGAGAGCCTATTAGGTATAGGGATCAAATAGCATAACAGTGGCATTTCTGAAATAGTCTTTTTTACAGAAAAAAACATTTCTAGGTCTTTACTGATTGCTTCTTATTCAGATTCTGCCTGGGATAATTTAATAAACTGGAGGAAGTAATTTGTTAGAATTTTTCCTACTATCTTTGTGTGTTTTTCTTAAGGAAGATTTACTCATCATAATCCTCTGGTAAATATAATCTGTGTGCCTGTGTGAAACTGATAATCAGTCTTGCCATGGTATGGGAGAGTTCATTGGAGAAAAACTGCTTCCTAAGCCATTGTGCTGTTGGTTTGTGAGATGACAGTCTCTGTGCTTTTTCCTGCTGCTCATCAAGAGTTGATCAGGGAAATAAACAGGAATTCAGATCAGACTTGTTTTAAAGTTCAACACAGTCTGAAGGGGGAGGAAATTAAAAAATATGGCCAGGTGTTTCATATTATAATACTTTTCTTTCTTATATTAAAGCTGTCCAAGTTATTTTACAATCATATTATCACTTCATATTTAGCCAAACATTTCACTTCCATGAATAAAATTGTAAGCCAGTTGATTGATAATTTTAATGATTGATATATATGAATATTTAATGATAAGCAAAAGTGAGACTAGAATTAGAATATTTTCTAAACTAGTGTTTCTGTTAGTCTAAAGTTTTTAAATATAAAGTATAGGGCTTGAATGGAACAGTAGCTCATTGTTGACACTATTTGGCTGTGTATATAATTGTTTTTGAAAGAATGAGGAAGAAGTTTAATTTGCATTTGAGTTTGTCCTAAAGGTAATTATTTTTTTTTTTCTGTTTTTTTTGGTTGTTTTTTTAAAACTGTTGACTTTTGAGATAGGGTCTGGCCAGGTAGTCCAGGATGGCCTTGAACTTGCTGAGACCCACCTGCCTCAGCCTCCTGAGAGTTGGGGTTATACATACGTATCACCATGCTCAGCATCGTTTTGCTTTTTGAACCCAGGGCCTTTAAACTGAGCTATATCTCCAACCCCTTTTCAATTTATTTTTGATTAATTAATTGATTACTGTTTTTGAGAAAGAGTCTCAATATATTGTTAAGTTGCGCAGGCAGGGCTTGAATCTTGTGATCCTCTTGCCTCAGCCTCTCAGTGCTGGGGTTACACACATGCATCACCATGCCCAGTTTTTGAAACAACTTTTTAAAAAGTGAATTGTACCATCATGATGAAGTAGTTCTGAGTTTTTGGTTTTTGTAATTTTACTGAGCCAGGAGCCTGAAACCCTCAGTTTTAGTTCACACTGTACTGTTATTTGTTGGTTTATCTGTTTATGGGAGTTACATTTCCTTTACTTCTGTGTGGTTTTCTCTTCTGAAAAATAGGAGTAATAATACTTTATGATTTTTATATTCTGCTATGGTAAAATAATCACTTGTCAAGCACTTTGAAGATTTAAATTTTATACACATATATGTGTATATAATTTTTTGCTATTTACTTATGAAAAGGCTGCTACTAGAGCTTCAGCTTGAGAATAGTTGTATAGTTGTTCCTTCATTATACTTCCTGTATGAAGTTAGACACACTCTAAGATTTTTTTTTTGGTGGTGGTGCTGGGGATGGAACCTAGAGCCTTTGTATACAAGTTGAGAAAGAACTCTACCACTGAGTCACATCCCCCACCCCATAAGATATTTTGTATGAGTGAAGTGGTTCTGCTTGTGTGTATTTTAATCAGCATGTGCAGACTTTTTTTTTTTTTTTTTTTTTGTCTTTTTGAGACAGGGTCTTGCTGTGCAGTTCAGGCTGGCCTGGAGCTCACTTTGTAGCCCAGGCTGGTTTTGAACTCTCAACGATCCTCCCACCTCAGCCTCCCTAGTGCTGAGATTACAGGCATGCGCCACCACGCCTGGCCAAAAAAAAATTGACTTTCTGAAATGAATCCTGATTTTATTTATTGCTTAATGGTTTTGTCCTTTTTACTCTGACCTCAGAGCCCTGAAGTTACGGGTGTGCTGAGCTGGAGGAACTCTCCCTGCTAGACTGCTCAGCCTGTGCTGTGCTCCAGCCATCACTACTGTCTCTGCCGCTTGTATTTTCTGAGACAGTGGTGATGCTTTGTCATGTGTTTCCTAATTGTTCCTACTGAGGGGTGCTGTCCTCTAACATCACTTTTGAGAATTTGTAAGTCAGAGAAAGATAGGGCAGACTATTTTGAAGAAAATGTAGCCATCAGATAATATTTTGCTTTAAAACTTTGTTTCTAAAAAGAAATTCCCCCCAAAGGTGCATGATGATTTTGAAATGAAGTGAATGTCTGTTTCATTTCACAGATTCCAGTTAGTACTCTGTACATTTTTGATTGAATTTTCCTGATTACTAAATCTTAATTATTTTTCACCAGACGCTCTGCCAAATCCCGAAGTAGAAGTCCATACTCATCTAGGCATTCAAGGTCTCGTAGCAGGCACAGATTGTCTAGATCCCGGAGTCGTCATTCTAGCATTTCTCCTAGCACACTGACTCTGAAGAGTAGCCTGGCTGCTGAGTTGAACAAGAATAAAAAAGCACGTGCTGCAGAGGCGGCACGAGCTGCAGAGGCAGCGAAAGCTGCAGAAGCGGCCAAGGCTGCAGAGGCAGCTGCGAAAGCTGCAAAAGCCTCCAACACCAATACATCTACACCAACCAAGGGGAACACTGAAACTGCAGCCAGCTCATCGCAAACCAACCATGTGAAGGATGTGAAGAAAGTTAAAACTGAGCATGCACCTTCTCCCTCAAGCGGTGGAACTTTAAAAAATGACAAGGCGAAAACAAAGCCACCTCTTCAGGTAACAAAGGTAGACAACAATTTGATTTTAGATAAAGCCACCAAGAAAACATCTGTAGTTGGGAAGGAGAGTAAATCTGCTGCTACAAAGGAGGAACCAGTATCTCTCAAAGAGAAAACCAAACCACTGACACCAAGCATCGGAGCCAAGGAAAAGGAGCAACATGTGACTTTAGTGACCTCTACCCTGCCACCATTACCTTTGCCTCCAATGCTGCCAGAAGATAAAGATGCCGATAGGTGAGTATACACAGGTGTCAGAAGCATTCAAAGAAAAAAATTGTTTAAGTGAGAAATAGTTTGATCTTCAGTTTCTCTCCCAAAAAGAGTAAAGAAGGCAATAAGTAAACGAATTTTATTTTGTAGATCATAGCATGAAGCACACTGCTTATAAGATGACAAAACTGACTTCTGTGCTGAACAATTTAGGGAAAATTTGCCCGTCTTGGGGTAGAATGCATATTTCCAGATGAATTGGTTTTAGAAGTGCCAGTATTTTCTTTGACTTTGTTTTCCTTGCAGATACTGTCACACCCATGTTATTCCATGAGAGCCTGCCCTGGTTGCTGTAAATTTCATAATCATATATGTCAGATATTTCTAAGTTTCTTTAGTGGCCTTACATATTTAAAATAAACAGTTTAATTTAGTCTTTTTTTAACTCTTATTTTAGCTTTTCTCACAAGTAGGGATTAGTCACATATTACAGAAAAACTCAAAGTGGTTGTGTTTTCCTTTAGTGTGCTTCAGATTTTCTGATAATATCGGGGACAATTTATTTTTTTATTTTGAAGAAGATGAAGATAAGTGTTGATGGTAAATGCCCCTAAGAACATTCCTTGGCTGAGTGGTATCATGTGCCTGTTACTGAAGCACTATGGAAAGCTGAAGTTTCTTTTATGTATCACAGAGTAGGATTTGCTGTTGTGTGATTTATCTACCTCTGATACCATTTAACCGTTCTTATTTTTTTTATGAAGAAACTAGAGTTGTTTTTCTCCTTACTTTCTATTAAAAAGTTATGTGGGCAGTTTTCTTAGCTGATTTCATTTATAGAATTTGCAAACAGCTGGACAAAAATGCTACTATGTCTTTCAGGTGCTCACTTTAGCTAGCATTATGAACAGTTTATATATTTTAAAACTGCAGAAGTTTAATCATGTTCCTGCACTCCCTGCACTCTGAGGCACTGCTCTAATTGTATTATTTGCAGATTGCACTGTTATCCAGGAACACTGATGGTTCCTAGCAGTGGACTTGTAGTTTTGATGGGTTTTGGATTGGGCTTCAGCACAGATGGGCCTGACTGCAGAACTGAGTCCTCAAGTGAGGAGTATGCACTTACTGGGGAGCCAGGGTCAGTGAGAAGGGTGGTTCTATACCTTATTTTCATTTCAGTTTAGGGACAGGTTTTTCCTTGGAATTTTTTGAAGAACGCAGTACATATAAACCTATGTGAGTGCTTAAGGAGGTACTCCTTTTGCATCTGCTGAAGTGGTGGCTTTGTCATTCTTTTTTTGAATGCAACTTTTCTGTCTCTTCTGTGTTTTGCCTTTCATTTGTCTCCTCTTTCTTTCAATCTGTTCCTGTGTTTCATGGATGTGGAATTTCCTTACAATTCCCGAGTACTACCACTAACATGTCTATGTGCTCAACGTTTGACTTGGCATCAGAGGACCTTTATTTCAGTGCTTATGATTTACCTACAAAGTTTAATTGTGTAAAAGAGAGACATTAGTTTTTCTTCTTAAAACAAGTTTTATGTGATTAAAGTAAGGTATATTGTGAAAAAGTGAAAGGTCAAAGTGATCACTTTTGGAAATAAATGTCCTATCTTATTTTTTATTTATTTCTTTTGCTGTTAGGAGAATTGCAATAAAATTTGTTGTAGGCTGTAGAATGTTTAGTTTTTAGTCCAGTTTTACCTCAGTACAGTTATATCAGCTTCATCAAGTTTAGTTCTATCCAGGGATGAAAATATTTACCATTTAACCTCACAGATTACTTGTAAGATTAAATGGGTTGATGGAAAGAATTTTGCAAACTGTAGAGTCCAGTCATCTTAGATATTGTATAAATCAGTCCTATAGGAAACATAATCTCCGTTAGATTAGTGTTTTAGTGAAAATGACTATTATTGTATTTTATAACATAGTGCAGTCGACCTAGTACTTTCTTATAGCTGTTATTTTGAGACAGGGTCTCACTATGTAGCCTAGACTGGCCTTGGATTTACTGTGTAGCACAACCTGGTCTCACACTTGAGGTCCTCCTGCTTCATCATCCTGAATGCTGGAATTATAGGTATGTGTTGCCATGCCTGGCTAGATCTTGTACTTTGTTGTTACTGGATTTTTTGTTTTGTTTGCTTTTTTGTTTTTTGATATTGGATCTCCTTTGAACTAACAGGCGTAGGCTACTCAGGCTGCCCTTGAATTCACAGTGACCCCCAGCTTCAGTGTCCCAGAGTGGTGGGATTGTAGGCATGTGCCACCACCCAGGGCAAGTGCTTTGTTTGAAAAGGATCCATTTGGTAAAAGAGAAATTGTGGGTTTTAATCCTCCCACCTATCTGACCTACCTTTTCTTGTTGCTGTTGATCATGTACCTTAAAGTAATGGTCATGGTAATTCCATATTTAAAAGTTTCTTTTCCATTACTGGCACAACATAACCAACTCCCACAGCATAAAGGGAAGAGAGATTTGTTTTGGCTCACAGTTTTTAGAGGATTTAGTCCATGATTGGGTTGGCTGTAAGGAAGAATGACAGTAAAAGGACATGGTGGGGGAAGGTGCTCAGCTCCTTAGGACAGCAGGAAAAAGGGGTGGGGGAGAGGGGGATGGGGAGAAAGAGAGAAAAATTTGTTTAAAACATTAGAGACTTTTAGGGTATATTTTAGGTAAACCATAGCAGACACTTGTATACTTTTTCTTTTTTTTTTTGGTGGTGGTAGTGGTGTTACTGGGGATTGAACTCAGCATCTTCACACTGATCTACACCCCCAGCTTTTATTTTCTCTCTTTTTTTTTTTTTTAATGTGAGAGGATCTTGCTAAGTTACCCAGGCTGGGCACTAATTTGGGGTCTCTTGCCTCACCCTTCCAGAGTGCTGGGGTTACCGGTGCGTACCACCATGCCCAGCTTTGTGTACTTTTTCTTTTGTGCTGAATGACTATTTAGTTGAAAATGGTTAGCAAACTGTTTCTCATTCTTTTGTGTTATGCTTTATGAAACCCAAATTTTTATTTACTTGGCATTCACTATAAATTTGAAAGTCACTTTAAAAGAAGATTAATGGTCTAGATAATCTTATTAGCCATTATTTTAAGGAAAACTATTCATCTTTACTTCCTTTAAGCATGCCTCTACCTACTCTTGATCGACTATAATTGTTCTGTCCCCATATAAATTAACAGAGGATTGTGTGTGTCTTTATGTGACCTCTTGATTCTGCAACTCTCTACTCCATTAGTTGTTACACTTTTTTGTTCACATTCAGGCATTTAGAAAAGTTGAAAAAATACTAGTAGACTCAACATCTATATTACCTTTATCTGGATTTAGCAAGTGCATTAACATTTTGCTCAGTATGTTAGTACCTTTCTCTCCCCCTCCGCCTTCCCTCTTTCAAGGGAATAGGGGAAGATGAATGTGGGTATATACTTTTTGCTGTACTACTGTATTTGAAAATGAGAGTAGCTATTGTGATAGTTTACTCTGAGGTATTTCATTTATCTTCCAAGAATAAGGCCAGGTTCCTGTTTGGTCATGGTACTGTCTGTGTGGATAATTAAGACTTGCATAGCATCACCTCCTGTCCATATCTACATTTGCCCAGTGCCCCTCTTTCCTATGACTTTGAAGAATCCAAGTCAGTAATGTGATACAGTGTCACACTTCTGGATTTATCTGTAAGTTTCTTGCTGACATTCAGCTTGTTTGTCTGTAACTCTTTCATTTCCTATAGATGGGCAATTAATTGGGCCTTGAACAGATCAAGAATAGGTTTTTGGTCTCATTGTTTAGGAGGTGATTTTATGTGCTTAATGCTGTCACAACAAGAGGAACAAAATGTTAAATTGCTTTATTTTAGTAACCCTGATGCAATTACTTCGTTAATGTGATGACTGACCTTAAGATCTGCTGATATATAAGGTACATTTTCCCCTTTGCAAATAGAAGTAAACTGTAGGTTAACATTTTGGTAGTGTTTGGCTATCCTGTCCCCACCAGTAGATCTGTAATGGTGTAGCACTCATTAATGATACTTATCTTAATCAGTTATTGTAGTAAGGGCTGCAGATAGTGTTTGTCTAATTTTATCATTCCTTTTAATACTATCTTTCAATAAAGCTAACAAAAATGAGAGTTTTTTTCATGCTCCATTTAGTTGTTCCAGTCTTGTAGATTTTTATTTCGTTACATTTACAGTTACTGTTCTTTTTGATGCTCAAGATTGGGGAGAGGGGAATTTGCCTGTAGGTTTTTCTTTAAATTGATTCCTTTATCCTTTTGATATGATGTCATTTGTTTCTAGTGGTTCTGTGCTTCTGAGGCTTGCTTTGAATTCTGTGTTTCTCTCAGTTGTGGTCTGTTTCTTGAAAAATCATAAGATAGACTGTCCCCAGTGTGCTTTCCTACAATATAAATTTTTTTGTTGTTTTAACAGTTAGGGTCATACTGTGCACATTGTTCCTTGACTTGCTTTTTTCCATTTAGTGAGTTGAAGATCTTTTCAGATTGAATAGATCAAATTTTTCTTTTTTTTTTTGTCTTTTTGAGACAAGGTCTCACTATGCAGTTTAGGCTGTCCTTCAACTCAACTGTGTAGCCCAGGCTGCCCTCCAACTTGCAGCAGTCCTCCTGCCTCATCCTCCTGAGTGCTGGGATTACAGGCATGTGCCACCATGCCTGGCTTGAATAGATCAAATCTTATTTCTAGAAATGGATGCATCATTCTTTTTACTATTAATTAATGATTACTTCTGTTCATAATTGTGATGAACTATCCTTGTATATAATATTTGATATTAGTAATTTTGTAGTACAGGTACATGTCAAAGTACTGTATATATTTAAAATTTTGATAGAAACTGCCAAATTGTTTTTCAAATGCTGTGTACTAATTTATATACTCAAAACACTGGATATTGTTAATGTTGAATTTTTGACAGACTATATAATTATTGAAATGTTTGCATTGTTAATGATTGTTGTGTTTTTATAATTGATTTTTAGGTATCTTTATGTTAGAGATCTAGGACTTTGTCTCTTTAAGTCTTTTCTTTGACACTTGTTTTTGGTTGTGTGGATATTTTTCATTTTTATGTAGTCAAAGTTGTCACTCTTTCCTTTAAAACTTCTGTATTTTTAAAGTTAAAAAATATTAACTCAACAGATGTTTTCACATAATTGTTTTTGGTTATTGTGGGAAGAAGAAAGTAGTAGTTACGGTTCTCCTCTGCGTACACCCTTCCCCTCGTGGGCCATTAACTGGAACTATCCATTGGATCTGATTTGGAATGTATAGACATTCTTGTAAGTGTCTGTGTTTTTCTTTATTTCTTCTCTGTTGACATGTTTTGTTTCTTTGCCAGTACCTTAATGGTTTTATATATATTTTTTAATGGTGGCAAAGTTTTGCATTTATTAAAGAGAGGAAAAAACCAGCAGGATAAAGGAAAACAGGCTCTCCAGAGTAAGTCTTGGGCAGAATGAAAAGCAAGGAAAAAATGAAAATACAGCTTATAGAATAGGGAGGGCTGTCATGAGAGGCATGAGAGCCTATTTTAATATCTTTAGGTGCATGGTATATTGGCCATCAAACTCCTTAATTCTGTTATAAAGACATACAGAAAGTATACATGTGAAGGAGTTGGAGTAAATTAATGATTAATAAATAGACCTCCTGTAGAATATCAATTTTAATGTTGCTATATAAGATTTTGGGCCCACCATTGTAGAGTTTTTTCTTTTTGAAGAAGTCTGGAATTTGAATATTTATGTTGATCTTATCTAAAGATACTGACAACTCATATGTTATTACAGAATGTTGCTTTGACTGATAATGCATATTTGACTTCATGTAGTCTTCTTGATCTTTTTTTGTGGGGGTGGTACCAGAAATCAAACTCAGGACCTCATTCTTGCCAGGCAGGCACAGTGCCACTGAGCTAAATCCCCAGTCCCAGACTTCCTGATAGGCTGACCATTTTATTTCACAGGGCCAGTCATTTTCAGAAAGTTTCTTTACAATTCTGCCTTTATTAGACAGTCTATACCATCAGTTTGTTAAATTACTAGTAAAAAAGGTGTTCTGGGGGACCCTACTATAAAATGAAGTAATTTGGAGACAGCTTTATAGTATCATAGCTTTCCCTACAAAAACATGGTTTCTTTCCATTTGTTCAAACATAGTTTTATGTTCTTCAGAGTTTTAATTTTTTTCTCTTACTGTTACACATTTCTTCTTAAGGCATTTTATTTCTTTCTTCTTTGAAAACTTTAAAAAATCATTTACTGTTACTGCAAGTGTTCAATAAAATGTAGTCTTTAGTTATATAATGTTATTCTTAGGGAGTAATATTTGATAATGTATGTAATAGCATATTTGAATAGAAGTAGTCTTTTAAGTTAAAAAATTAAAGTGAAACAGACTTCACCTCTCCGTGTAGATTTGAATCTTTAGATTTCAATTTGTCACTGAAGCCTAATGAAAAGTTAGAAGCTATTTAATTATTTTTGTGGCACTGAGTATTGAATCCAGGGCTTTAACACTGAGTTTCATCCCCAGCTCTTTCTTATTTTTGTGACAGGGTCTCTAAGTTGCTAAGTTGTCCATGCTGGGCTTAAACTTGTGGTTCTCCTGCCCCAGCCTCCCAGGTGCTGGGATTGCAGGCTTGCACCATCATACCCACCTAAACAGCTTATTTTAAATAGGCATATTTTCAGGTGTGTTCAAGTGGTAACCTTGTAGAATGAACTCTTTCGTGTCATGTGTTTCAAATATGATTTAGGTACCATACTACTCTTCCAGAATCTCTTTGGATAGTGCTTAATCTTACTGCTTACCTGACTCTTCCAAAAATGTAAGGTCTTACCTGAAAGGTAATCTCTTAGAAAGTAACAGGGCTATGAAGAAAAGGTAGACTTCTGGTCTGCATATTGGTAAGTAGTTTTTATTAGATGGTATTAAGAGTCCATTTGTCTTAGAGGTTAATATTGTTTAACATGAGTAGAAGTGATGACTACATTAAGTTGATAACTTCTTTACTAACTCTGGACCACAGTAGTGTTGTCTCAGAATGAAACACTCATAACTGTTGTGAAAATATGTAAAGTCCAGATTTTATTATCATTGTAAGATTCTCTTTCCATATATTATTAGATAAGTTTTTGTGGTATTTGGGAAATTTAATCAATTACTAAATGACTATGTAATTTAATCCCTCTACCCCTCAAGATTTGAACTGGGCCTTGCACATGCTAGGTGAGTGCTCTACTGCTAGGCTAAATCCCCAGCCATTTTTATTTCTTGAAACAGGGCCTCACTCTGTTGCACAGGCTGAGCTTGAACTTACGATCCTCCTCCCTGTATCTCCTGAGTAACTGGGTTTACAGGAGCATGCCCTTGCAAATCACAGCTTTTTATGCATTCGTACAAAGTATAGAACTAACCAAGATTGAATTATACCTCTAGAAGTAATTCTGATAAATTGCTATTTTAAAAAATGAGAAGAATTGTCTAATGTAGAAAAATAAATTAACCTCAAAAAGAGTTGAGGCTGAATTGCTTACTGTTTATGGCTCTTTAAATGGGCAAGATAAGTAATAGCAAGTTAATAATTCTATGTGGTTTTTTGTTTTTTATAGGAAAACATCTTTTGCCTCTCCACCAGAATTAAGCTGATGATACTACAAAATATAGTTATCAAGTGATTTTACAAAACTCATGAATTTTCCTATAAGGAATGATTAGTTGATTTTTCAATTTTAATTTATAGTTTTGACATTAAGACTATTATTTTGAAGAATATTTTTAAAAAGTTTTATATTACAGAAAAGTTACAAAGATAACAGATTCTTCATTTGTCTTGCACCCACTTTCCTCATTATTAGTATCCTACCTTAGTATGGCACATTGATGACAATGAATCAGTATTGGTGCATTGTTGTTATTCAAGGGTCACATTTTGTATAGTTTCCTTAGTTTTTAACTAATTGTGTCATATTCTTTACCTCTAAATTTTGTATTTTGTAGTTGAATATAGTGTTTGGTTTTAACTAGAAAGTAAAGAAACTGAGGTTAGTGTCCTACAATAATACAGAAAGAATATGTGTGGCTCTTGTATACTACTGAAATGTAAAACACTGCCACATTTTTATTCCTCACCCTAATTTTGCATTTCATTTGTGTGACTCTTTGTTTGTTTTGTTTTTTAAGCTTAAGAGGAAATATTTCAGTAAAAGCAGTTAAAAAAGAAGTAGAAAAGAAACTCCGATGTCTACTTGCTGACTTACCACTGCCCCCTGAGCTACCTGGAGGAGATGATCTTTCTAAGAGTCCAGAGGAAAAGAAAACTGCAACACAGTTGCATAGTAAACGGAGGCCTAAGTATGTTCTTGCTTTCTACCTCCTCTTACATTTCTCTAGTAATGATTCTGGTTGTTAGTAGTTTTTTTTTTGTTGTTGTTGTTGTTTTTTTTAATTTTAAGTGAAAGTTATTTTAAGTGAAAGTTATTTATTCTTTGAACATATATATGAATAAATTACTAGTTTTGGAAAAATTTTTCATAACTGCTTACCTATCCACAATACCTAATAAAATCAAGTTTTCTTTCATGGTTTGTAATGTATTAATTCTTTGGGGTATTGTATGTGTTAAAGTTAATTCTTGTCATTAAGATAGCTAAGTAACACAAACACTGACACTGGACAAGGCGGGAGTCAGTACTTCATTGAATTCATACAAGATTAGAAATGGGTAAGCAGCTGTGTTTTCCTTTGCTTGTAATTATCACCATCTCCCTTCCCCCCATAACTGAATCCATTCATTTTTCAAGAGACAGAGTGGAATACACTCGAAATCTTGATTATTCTAAATTAGCTTCAGGCCAAGTGTACAGATTTACTTGAAGGGAAAGCAAGAGTAAAGACTTTTTGAGTTACATTTGATTTTAGACTTGCTATTCAGGTAGTGCTAATGTAAGAGTATGAGGTCATTTTCTTATATAAGGAGAAAAAAGAAAAATTTAAAAGTAGTCTTCTTTTAGTACTGTAGCTTTTTTCTTTTTGTTTTTCTTTCTGTATTTTTGAGACAGGATCTTGCTATGCAGTTCAGGCTGGCCTTGAGCTCACTTTGTAGCCCAGGCTGGTCTTGAATTCGCAATGATCCTCCTGCGTCAGCCTTCCAAGTGCTGGGATTATAGGTGTGTGCCACCATGCCCGACTGTTCTTTTTCTTGAATTTTTGGGATCTTCTCTAATACCATATTTCCTCAAAAAAAAAAACCCAAACAAACCACCAGATCTTACATTTATTTTTCTCCACAAGATGCAGTAGGTCTTATTTTCAGGGGATGTCTTTTTTTTTCCTTATATAATTAATCTATATTTATTCATGTATAGAAATATACATTGATTAATGTGCAGAAATCTACATTTATTCAAGTATAATTATGTTATCTTTGGAATATTGTCCTAATTCTCCAAACCCCAAATTCTGGCCTAAATTTTTCAGTTTTGTTTTTTGAGGCAGGTTCTCACTGTGTAGTTCAGAGGTGTTGAACTCTATGTAGCTTTGGCTAGCCTTAAATTTGGTAAAAGGTGAAAGATTTACGTGATCTGAAGAGAAACCAGAGTATAGCCTTAAATTTGGGATCCTCCTGCCTCAGTCTCCTGAGTGGTGGAATTACAAGTGTGTGCCACCAAACCTGACTTGGCCTGAATTTCTTGCTGCCTCATTTCCTGTAGAACCATTGGCTCCATTCTCGATCCCTCAGTAGCCCTGTCCTTAAATGAGCAGTTCTTGTCCATGTGGCCTGCTTGTAATGCATGGGCAACACAGTTGTCAGTGACTTTAGCCCATGAATTCTAAACTCAAGTCACAACATCTTGCAGGCTGGGCTTCACAAAATTTCCATTACATCAAGTGTTAATTGAAGATTCATGAGACAGGAGTGGGAACAGAAACGATGACATTTAAGGAAAATGGTCCACACAAAAGTGATGAAAAAGTTGCAGGTGCCAGAATTCAAAAAACATTTATTTCACCTGAGTGCATTACATACCTTTGTTACAACACACCACATACTGTATTCTGAAGATGCATAATAGACACAACTGCATCTGTTAGTTGTCAAGTGTGTATGTTATTTGTGCATTGTATCTGCACACCCTTTGAAAGGCAGTGTCTTGAGTTCATCTGTTTACATAGGCATTTACCTCTTGTGCAAAGGCTCCCACGTAGGTATTTATAGATTCTTAGTTACAATTTATATTGTGTATTAAGTAATTTATATTATTAATATATTAATTTAATAATATTTATATTATTTACATAATTATAATTTAATATGTCTATTGTGCATTACGAATGGACATAATAAGTGCTTTTATCTGGCTGATGATCTTAACTGGGGCTTATATTTTGGGGTTGGACTTATACTATGAGCATCCTGAAAAGTTACTCTGTTTTCTGGCTTATTTTCCAGTTGTCTTATTTTTTTGGAAGTGCGGTATGAAAATACCACAGAATCTTTTTTATGAATGTGTAATTTTTGTAATATCCATTTATTTATCTCTGCCTAAGTGTGGATTTCTGAAGAATTATATAATACATGTTTTATTCTCTTAGGATGAAAAATCTTTACAGTATTACTCATTTTTAAGATGATTTTGTCCAGCTATAAGTCATAATTTGTTTATATTTTGTAGATTTTATTAATACTCATTACCAAACTTTTGGTAATGATATGTATAGTGAGTGCAAAATAAAGCTCTGAAGGTTGCTTAGAGAACTTTTTTCAATATTGGGTTCATCTCACTGAAAAAGTTTCATTTTGTTTCTGAAAGCTCTTCATAGAAATACTACTTCTCTTTTCTGGTTTAAATACTACTCTATAGAAGAAGAGTCAGTATGTAGAAATCATATTTTTTATTGACAATATCAAATCAAAGTATAATTTGTCTTCGATGGTCACAGATGTACAAGGGTAGAGGAAAAGAAAAGAATATAAGATTGGGCTGGGGTAGATGCTGAATTATTAAACAGTTTACTCAATTTCCTTGATTGTATGTAAAAACTTCAGAACTATATTTAATAGAATATGTGGGCCTCGCTATGGTGAAATCAAAGAAAAAGATATTGACTGGGGAAAACGCTGCGTGGATAAATTTGATATCATTGGAATTATTGGAGAAGGTACTTACGGACAAGTTTACAAAGCCAGGGATAAAGACACTGGTAAGAATGCCAAGTTCTGGGGTTCTTTGGTCCTATGGTGTGTATGTAATTTCTGTCTCTTCTAATGTATAGCTTCAGGAATTTCTAAAAAGTAAAATTCAGATTTACTGTGATTTTGTGTATGTATACATAGATTTTAAGTGCTTTTCAGTATTTTTAATTTTTCTTTTATGGTGAGTAGTTTTTAAAACATTGGTAATGGGACAAAAATACTTTCATTTGAATTTATCTTAGTGATAAAATGTTTTGTATTAAGCTTACTTTCATTTTGATTAATTTTTTCAGTATTAACTCCACAGGGCAGGATTAATAACTTCATCTTTCACAATATAATCAGAAAGGTTTAAAAATTCTTAAAGGTTCTTGAAAGAGGAAGAAGCAGCTTGGTCAGGCTATGCATCTTACTAAATAACCATAGAGCTAGTATTTAATCTTTCTTTGCTTAAGTTCCTTGATAACATAAACCAACACATTAAAAAAGAGGCCAATTAAGATGGGGAGATGACCTTATAGTTAGAAACTATTGAAGGCATTATAGTATAGAACACTTATCAGTATTTATAATGATATATTATCCAAAAGATTAGATCATAACTTAAAAGCTTTTTAATAAAATAAGGAAACACATTGCATTATAGGATGTCATAAAATGAGTGAATACTAATGATGAAATGGATAAGTTCTTTTGTGATAGAGAATTTGTAAGAACAGCATTATTTTTTCTGAAAGAAATGTAATGAACATACCTTTATTATAGAGAATTTTTATACCAGTCAGTGCTCAAACCTCTGAAGTCTATGCAGATGTGCCAAACTTGAAAAAACTCCCCAAATTGTAAACATTTCAGATACGGGATTTGCAATCTATAATAAGCTTCGTGTAGTTTTTTTTTTGTTATTGTTTTTTTTTTTTTTTAATTTAGGTCTTATCTGATACCAAACTCACTCGTATCTTAAACTGTGTGTCAGTTTAATGTAGGGGGGAAAAACAAATACTTTAGAGACAGCTAAGCAGATTTTGAACTCCATTTTCATTACTATATAACTGGGCAGGTAATATGTTGGAACATATTTTCTTTTCTGTTCAGAGATTTTATGTATGAATATACTGGGTGTATTGACCCTTCTGTCTTACACTTTTTAAAAACTAAATGTCAATGTAAAAGACGTGATCTTTAGTGTCTTACATGTTTTTACTAAGTATGTACCAGTGGAGACCATAAAAAAACAATACATGCAGACCTATTTCCTTTCTTACAGTTGTATAGTGTTTTGGTGTTTGTACAGACATTTCATAATTTATCTGACAGACCTCATTTATTGAACTCAAAATATTATTTGGTATGTTAGAAACTATAATTTGTGAATTATAATGTTAAGATGTAGGAAATGAAGTTATGAATAAAAATAAATTTAAATTAGTAAAAAGTCATCTGCTTCTATGAGCTGGTTATCTGATTTTATTCAATTTTTTCATAGGAGAAATGGTAGCCTTAAAAAAAGTACGTCTGGATAATGAAAAGGAAGGCTTTCCAATTACAGCAATTAGAGAAATTAAAATTCTCCGGCAGCTTACCCACCAGAGTATTATCAATATGAAGGAAATAGTGACTGATAAAGAAGATGCTTTGGATTTTAAGAAGGACAAAGGTATGTATGGAGACTTAAACAACCATTTCTTTGTATTCACAATGTTTCCAGTTTGCAAATTTTGTTTAGAATGCTGACCATGTGAGTAATGTGGGTACACAAATCATTACCCTACTTTAAACTCTGTTTCTAAAGTCAGTACGGTTGAAGAATTTATATTGTTTACTGTTGTGGATTTTGAGTCCACTAGTCAAAGCATATTTACCAGTGTTTATATATGAGGTTTTCACAAGTAACATTTGCTTTTTTGAGCATTAATATATATAATATTTCATTTGTACTTTTTAGTTATTTGGAAAAATTTTATAGTACCGTTAAGACTATATTTATTCTACATTTTATAACTACCCTAAACATCCATGGATGTTTTGGTGGTATATCTGTTCTTAAAGTATGGAAGCAAAAAACAATCTTGAAATTGTGTTTAATAACTTTATTAATATATGGTTGGCTTTTAGCAAAAAAGCTGTCAAGAGATTAGCTTGATTAGTAAAATTGTCATAGGGCATGTGATGGTTGAAAGAAATGTTCTACTTTACTATGTTGTGCAGTAAGATTTTTTTTTAATTTTAAAAATAAAAGGAGGAAAATATTAACAGACAGACAACATTTTACAAAATAGCAAAGGAACAGTACAGACAGTACAGAGTTACAAACAAAATGGTAGGGAATTAACAATGCTTGTTGTATTACATATTGATATCTTCAAAGTGGTTTCTCATGAAAACAGACATAGACATGCAATGCTGATCAACCAAGGACTCATTGACAGTTTCTTTCAGCAAAGAAATATAAGACAGTAGAACAGCCATGTTGACTATCCTGCATATACATACATACAAACTTTCTCCTTCTTTCCCTTCTCTTTTCCCATATCCCAGTTACCCTTTACCTTTGAGTGCTTTCCTATCAATTCACAATGTCTACCATATCTCCTAGTTTAAATTAACTCTTTCAGGTTTTACACTAGTGAAACAATGTGGTGCTTGCACATGTATGTTTGATTTATTTCACTTATGAGTATGGTCTCTAGTTGTGACCATTTGCCTATAAAAGCCTCGAGTTTATCTTTCTTTACAGCTGAGTAATATTCCATTATATAAAAGTACCACAATTTTCTTATCCAATCCTCAGTGGATGGACATTTGGGTTGCTTCCACATTTTAGCAATTATAAATTGTGTTGCTATGAGCATAGGTGCACATACATCACTGTGATATGATGTTTTTAGATCTTCTGGGAAAATACCCAGGGATAGCTGGTTTGAATGGGACCTCTAGACCTATTTTTCTGAGGAATCTCCAAACTGATTTCCGCAGTGGTTTCACCAGTCTGCACTCTCACCAGCAGTGGAGAAGGGTTCCTATTTCTCCACAGCCTCGCCAGCATTTGTTATTGGTTGATTTCTTAATGCTAGCCATTCTTACTGGGGTAAGGCGGAATCTCAGTGTTGTTTTAATTTGCATTTCTCGAATGACTAATGATGTTGAACATTTTCTCATATATTTATTTGCCATTTGTATCTCCTTGTCTGAGAATTGTGTATTCATCTCCGCTGCCCATTTTTGGATTGGGTCTTTGAATTTGGAGGGGCTGATATTTTTTAATTCTTTGTATGTTCTAGATAGAAGCCCTTTGTCTGAGGGACAGTCAGCTAAAATTTTTTCCAAGTTTGTGGGTTTTCTTTTTACTTTGCTGGTGATTTCTTTAGATGTTCAGAAACTTTTCAGTAGGATGAGATCCCAGTTGTTGATTCTTTCAAGTGTTTCACGTGCAATTTGGTTTTTGTTCATGAACTTTCTGCCTACCCCTATGTCTTCAAGGTTTTTACCTACCTTCTCTTCCAATAGATTTAGTGTTTCTGGTTTGTTGTAGAGTAAGATTTTTAGAACCAAAATTGACTTGCTTTATAATCTGCTTTTTGAACAGCCAAATGCTTTTTTTCAAAGTACTTCTAATAAAAACAGATTAAAGTATGTCCTGATTGAAGTTATACTTAGCCATCACACACACATAGATACAGTCTTACTCTGGGAAATACAGTTAAAAATGATTGATATACTATACGGCAATTATTTTGCATGAATCAGTTTCTGTTTGAAAGTGTTCTTATACATTGTGGAGATCAGAATCTTGTTAATTGTTGTCACGTCTGTCAGTTTTTGTCCATAACAAAGCTTATATATTTTAGCTTGACATTTAACCTAGTTTGTCTTTTTAACCTTTTTTTTCCTGACTTCTTACTGTGTAATAAAAATTAGGGTACTTGTTTGAGTTAACATGTCTGGGATTTGAGACTTCGTTTGTTAGCAGTGTGCCCTTATTAAGGCGTTTAACTCTGCCCAGGACTGTTGTCCTTTCATCCATAAAAGGGAAACATTCTCTCTCTTACTGTGTGTAGTACAAATTGAATTAAGACCTTAAACATGAAGGTGGTGTGCAAGTGTTGCTTTCCATTAACCTCATGCTCTCGCCAAATTAGTACATTTGATTTTCCTCCAATGTGTGCTAGACTTCTTGCTTTTTTTGTTTTGTGAGATCATATTCCTACTTCTCTAATCCCATGATTGCCAATTTTGATTGTTTTCTAAGCTTCAGTCACTTTGGTCTTTAGGGCCAGGGAACTTTTATGCTAATGCTTCTTTCATGGCTTAAATTTCTTTGCCCCCAGTGCTTGCACATACACATGAGTTTTTGAAAGACTGACTTCTCACTCCCAGGTTCTTAGCCTGGATGTTGTTCCGTTTATTAGAGAGGCCTTACCTGGCCAGTGTTCCCATTTTCCACTGTGTGTAGACACACAGTTTCAGCTAACTTCCCAGAGATAATTACATTGGTTTTTTACCTGCTTTTCATTATGAAGGTGGAAACCAAGCCTGTTTTATTTTTGTTTTACTCTCTGCCTACCTGAGTGGCTGGACTGTACAAGCTATTGAATGACTATAATTGCTGAGTGAATAAATCAGCTGTTTATTATAACCTTGTATATGCCTTAACATTGTAAAATTACTACTACTACCTGTGAACACATAAAGTGTCTGTAGTCTTCCTTGTATTGTTACCATGTATTTTCATTACCAGATTATATATTCCCTAAAGCCTTTGTTTTTTGCTTTGTTTTGATTCCTTCACAGTGCCTAGCATTTTCTTTTCTCTTCTCTTCCCTTCTCTTTTCTTTTTTCCATTCTGTTCTGTTCTTTTGTGTTTTTGAGACAGGACTCGCTATGCAGTTCAGGCTGGTCTTGAACACACTAACTCCGCAATCCTCCTACCTCAGCCTCTCTAGTGCCAGGATCACAGCCATGCATCACTGTGCCTGACTGTGTTTTTCAAATCACAGATTAACGTGCTTTTGCACCCCACATCAGTTCTCTCCCTATCATAAACCTGTTTGTTATGTGAAACATGATAAGGCTCTCTTTTTACTCTGTGACAGGTTATATTTAGGTAATATTAGTTAAATGTAGGTAGTATTAGTTAAATGTGTTAGAGGATGTGAGGGCCAATTAAAGTTTAACACACAATTCATTGATTATTTTGATGAGGCAGCAATTGTGATTGTTATACTGGAGAAGAAAACAGTTCGAGACTTGTAGGCTAGTGTATAGATGAGTATATTAGAATTTGCAAGATATAAAAAAGTACAACTGTATAGCAAAGATAATATAAATATAAACATGTAAGATAACATAAATATAAATAAATATAAAATTATAAACAAAGAGCAATCAAGTACAAATATTAACTTGGAAGATGGAAACATTTTCCTTATTATAGTATAAGCCATTAGTTATATAAGAAAAACATCATTCAGTACTTTTTAGAAACCTCGCTCTGGGCTGGGGGTGAAGTGCTGGTGAGGATGTAGAGAAAAGAGAACCCTTACATTGTTGGAGGGGAGGTAAGTACCGTCATTATGGAAAACAGTATGGAGATTCCTTAGATAATTAAAAGTAGAACTACTACCTGGTGGGTACACATCAGAATGAAATGAAATAGCATGTTGAAGAGACATTTGCAGTCTCATTTATTGTAACACTAATCAAAATGGCTAAGAAATGGGAACAATTGTGCATTAGCTTGTGGGTGGATGAAGAAAATGTGGTACATATGTACAGCATATTCAGCAGTAAAATAGGATGAAATCTTGTCATTTATGACACTGTGGATGGAACTGGAGTACATTATGTTAAGTAAACTAGCCCGTCGTGGAAAGAGAAATACTGCCTGATCACATGCATGTGGAATTTTAAGAGTCGATCTCATAGAAGTTGACAGTAGAATAGGGACTGGCAAACATAGAGGAGAGGGATGGTTGGGAAAAGTTGGTGAATGGATATAGTTATTAGGAGAAATACATTGTGGTCTGCTGTGAGACAGTAGAGTGACTATAGAAAATAATGATACATGTTTCCAAAAAGCTAAAAGGTTTTTAATGTTGTAAAGAAATGATGAATATTTGAGGAAATAGTTATGCTTTCCATGATTTCAACATTATGCAGTGTATACATGTATAGAAATAGTATGTAGTACCCCATAAGTAGGCATGTTTTGTGCCAGTTTTTAAAATAATTTTAAAAAACAGGAGTGTGTGGTATACCAAATAATGAGTATGTTTGTTCTATTAAACCTTACAAATGTTGAAGAAGCCTTTTCTGAATTACTTGAGAATGAGTAAAAGATAAACTTATTTTAAATTTTTCCTCCTTATTCCTTCATCTCCAGGCAGCCCTCTTGTTTCTTTTTCTTTCTTTCTTTCTTTCTTT
>NW_004955460.1:3577907-3662034 GCF_000276665.1 Chinchilla lanigera | reverse complement strand
TTTCCCTTTCCCTTTCCCTTTCCCTTTCCCCTTCCCTTTCCTTCTCTCTTTCTCTTAGTTTCACTCATTCATTTATCTATCTTTTCATAGTTAGCAAGCAAGAAAGCAATTCCTGTTCCTCAGGATATTCACTTCCTGTAGGAGAGAAGAATGGGATGCCATTACTTATAATTTAGTTTTTATGTAACTGTTCAAAAGGTCTTGGAACTTGAGTGTGAATTTGTTTTGCAACAGAAGCTCCATTACTTTCTTCCTATAGAAGAATACTCTGAGTACAATAATGTTCACTTAATAGTAAAAATTTTAACTCAGTACACAGTTCTCTATGTAGAGAAGAATTTTGTGTTTTATACTTGTATGCAGTAGAAAATAAAAATATGGATTATTGGTCTCCATCTCAAGATACAGCTATTTTAGTATTCAAATTAAACAATAGCAAAAGTCTAAGTAATGATATCACCAAAAAAAGTGTTTTGATATTTAAAATTATTAACAGTATCCTGGACAGCCAAAAACCATTATTGTAATTATTGTGCACACATTCATTTAGCCGTAATACTTTCAGTATTAGTGTTTTTATAATGAAGGAATTGGTATACTTTTAAAAATCAAGAAAACAATATCATAGTAGATGCTTGTGACTGTATCAATATTTGGCCTAGAGAAGAAGTCCTCAGGTGTCACTACTTCTGTATTAGGTTCTTCTCTACATCTGTATAGCATATGTAGTTCTGTAATAGTATTTTCTACTTCAACCGTGCATGTTTTCATTTCTTATTCCTACTAAATTTCATTGGCAGAGACTGAATTTTATTTTACTTTGTATTCAACTATTTGTATTCTATTTTTATTCTATGTGTACAGCACACAATTATCATTACAGTTTTATATGTATTGATTGATTTTGGTTTCTTTGAGATAGTCTCTATGTAGTTCAGGCTGCTCTTGAACTCACTAAGTCGCATAGGCTGGTCTCAAAAACTTGCAGAGATCCTCCTGCCTCAGCCTCCTGAGTGCTGCTCCTCCTGGCTACAATTACTAAATTTTGAATAAATGAGTGTTTGAATAAGTGAATATCCTGAATATATAGTGGAAAATTCTGTAGAATGTAATGTTAAAAATAGGTTCAATTTGGATAGCAAGAGAAGAGAACATTTTGGTTATAACTTGTAGTCTGTTTTTTACAAGGCAGCAAAACGTTGGCACTTGTTTCTCACAGAATACCTTCTTCAAAATTACTCACTTTATCTCATTTTCATAAAAATCTAAACTCCTGTAGTATAGAAAATTGGTGATATAGCTTAGGGTTTGGTAAGAGACGAACATCGAGATACGTTTATTCTTTCATTCCACAAATGTTCAGTTGTGCAAGGTGCTAGACCCAGGCTGGACAGTGCTGTAGCCACCACCATGTATAGCTATTTAAATGTAAATAAGTAAATTTCTTTTTCCTTTTTGAGACAGGGTTTCCCTATGCAGTTCAGGCTGGCCTTGAACTCACTTTAAGCTCAGGCAGGCCTTAATCTCACAGTGATCGGGGGCTGGGGATTTAGCTCAGCGGCAAAAGCGCCTGCCTGGCAAGCGCAAGGTCGTGAGTTCGGTTCCCGGTCCCGGAGAAAAACCAAAACCAAAAAAAAAAAAAAAAAAATCTCACAGTGATCTTTCTGCCTCAGCTTCCCCATTGCTGTGATTACAGGGGTGCACCACCATGCCCAGCTTTAAATAAGTAAAATTAAAAGAAAAATAGCTTAGCTTAGTCATTTAATTCTCATCAGCCAAGTTTCGGGTACTCCCTCACGACATGTGGCTGCTGGCTGCAGTTTGTGTGCTGCTCTAGAATGCACCCATCATGTCAGAACTGAATAGTGCTCCTCCAGGTATTGGGAGTATTAAAAAAAAAAAATCTGGTCCATGACTCAACCTAGTTTCTGGAACCAGAAGGATTAGCATTGCTAAAATGAGGTCATGCTTATACATGAATGGCAAACATGTTTCTGACACATTTTTCCTCTTTAAGTTATAATTGCTGGAATTGCAATTGTAACTATTAAGTTTTAATTGAACAGAAAATTTGAGGCTAGGGGAACATACCAAATAAATATGAGAGCTTTTGCTGTGGAGTCTGTTGTTAACTACAATATCTGTGTTCCTCCCCATCATCTTCCGCTTCTTCCCTCTTCCTCCTCCTCCTCCTCCTCTTCCTCCTCTACTCCCTCTGCTTTTGTTTTTGTCTGAAAAATAATCTACATGTTATGTTTATTAAAAATAAAGTGTTGCAGTCAGGCACAGAGGTGCATCCCTGTAATCCCAGCACTTAAGAGTTTGAGACAAGAGAAATGTATTTCTGTATTTTCACTAGTATCTTTTCTTGTGCATGGAATTTATACTAGAGGATCTGTTTTTCTGTCTCATTTAATAACATGCAAGAAATGGCATGTGTCACTTATATAAGTAATATCTTACTCCTCCATTGTTGGATGTTTAAATTCTTTCAGGCTTTCCGGTGCAGTTTTCTATTTTGAAGTCTTACACGTGTAAATTTTTCTAGTGGGTATCTGCAGCTATTGATATACCTTTAGTAGAGAAAATGAGTTTGCTAGGAAAAGCCCTAATCAATTCTGAAATAGTAGTTTGGCTGGAAATGCGATATAAAAGTCTTATAAGGAGTGGGTAACCCTCAACTCCTAGGGAGTCAGTGAGTCCACAGACATTGAAACTGGATTTCCTTCTATTTTGCTGGTCCTTATTCATAAATCTTTTTCATATACGTTTATTCTCTTGAATAAACCAGTAGGAATAGAATTACTGTATCAAAGGATTTGAACTATGCACACATATTGCAAAGTTGTTTTCTAGAGAAAAGGTACCAGTTTATTGTAATTGCTCTTTATTTGTGAGGGATATGTTCCAAGCCCCTCAGCAGATGCCTGAAACTGAGTACTACTAAACCCCATATTTACTGTGCTTTCTCCTATATGCATCTACCAATGGATGAGGAGCCTACATACCACCACTGGACAAAGAGATTCATGTCCTGACTGAATAGACACAGTGAGATTTCATTACACTACTCAGAATGATATGCAGTTTAAAACTTAGGAGTTGTTTATTTTGTGGAATTTTCTGTTTAGTATATTTGAACCGTGACTGATTGTTAGTTAAAACCTTGGAAGGGAACTGGGGATAAGAGAGGGCTACAGTATACCCAGAAACAGAGGGCAGAACACTCAGCAACCTAGAAGACAGGGCAACTGCCTCAGCTAATGAAAGGTATCTGTGGATAAAACAAAACCCAGGATGATTATTCTTACTACTTTATTTAACATTGTACAGTAAGTATTAGCCAGGACAATTAGGCAAGAAAATGAAATAAAAGGTCTCCAGAGAAGGAAAGAGAGAAATGAAACTACCTTAGTTTGTGTGTGTGTGTGTCTATGTGTCTGTGAGTAATATCCACAAAGTACAGACTAGGAAATACATAAAATCTTATGGAGCTGGGTGTGGGGCCACATGCTGTAATTCCAGCACTTGGGAGGCTGAGGCAGGAGGATAGCCATGAAATTGAGCCCAGCCTATGTTACATAGTGATTATAGAAGATGAAGCCAGAAAGGTAGGTTAGTCACAGAAGCAGTTGATCTTAAATGCTATGTCAAGGAATCAAAATACAAAATCTTTTACTTAAAAAAAGCAGTGTTTATTATACATTTTGATGAGTGTTTGTAGTGATTTTATTGAACTTCATCAGTTTGACAGGCAAAAAGTGGTATCCTGTTTTTGTAATTTTTAAAAATTTATTACGGATATTGAATAAATGGCCTTGTTATTTAAGGCCATTTATATTTCTTTGTTCCTATATTACCTATTTTATCTTTGATCCATTTTTATTAAATACTAACTGGTTTTCTTAATTGATTGCAAATATATTTTTTAAAAATAGGATGTTCATTTTTTGAGTGGCTTAACATTAAAAACTATCCAGGCATCTAATTTCCTTGCTGTGCATGTATCTTTTATATTAGTGGTTAATAAATTTTTGTTGGGCAGAATTGAGAAGAAAAATGATTTATTATTAGGAGTATAAGGGGGAAAGAAATCTATGAGAGAGTAGAGAAGAAATAGAAAGAGTAGGGTACCTTCATCCAATCATTTCCTAAATAGCTAAGGAAGAAGTATTAGGTATCTCTGAATGCTCTGAAATCAGAAAGTTTGGGTACTAACGTGCCACCATAAGTAAAATTCCAAACCATTCATCTACATTCATAAACAGAATAATTTAAAATACTGTATTAAATTGCAGGAGTCTCCTCCCGTGTGTGTGTGTGTGTATTTTATATATATGTGACTTATGTATATATGTGTATATATATATATATGTAAAATGCACACACATATTGTTTAAAATGAAACAAGTGAATTTTATATTTAGACTTGGTTCTGTCTTAGTTATTTTTCTTGTTGCTGAGCAGAATACCTGACACGAGTTAAAGAGGAAAGGTTTATTTTGGCTCAGTTTGTAGAGGTTTCAGTTCATAGTCAGCTGGCTCCACGGCAGGATGACATGGCAGAGAGGCATTACAGAGAAGAAACAGTCCAGGGCAGAGCAGTCAAGAGGCAGCAAGCAGCGGGCGGCCAGCAGTAAACAGCAACAGCAAGCCTGCTTCCCTCTTTCCCTTTATATTCCATCTACACTATAAGCCTATTGATCAGTGCCACCCACACCCAGAACTATGCTAAACTCATTTAGTTATCACACATCCTTTTTAATCTCAGTATTACACACCCTAGACCAAGCCACCTGTGAAAAGCATCTATGAGTTTGCAAGGTTGTGGGGGACATTGAGATATGTCATAACAGATAACATCCCCAAGATGCCTCAGTGTACGTAGGGAAATACTCTAGATTTTTTTTGTTGTTTTTTTTTTTTTTTTTTTTTTTTCCGGTACCGGGAATCGAACTCACAACCTTGCGCTTGCCAGGCAGGCACTTTGCCGTTGAGCTAAATCCCCAGCCCCAATACTCTAGATTTGAAGATCCAAACAGTTGTGCTCCCCTGCACTTCAGATAACAGGCATTGAACTTACATGTGTTTTGGGGACAGGGGTTATAAAGTAGTAGTAATGGCAATATGTGCAATGGTAATGAGTTTAATTTTAATCCTTGCTCTTCTGTGTCTGTATTTTCCTCATCTGGAAAATGGGGTTATGGATACCTAATGCATAGTTTTCTTGTGGTTGTTTAATATAGTAATACAACATGTTAATCACTTCACCTAGAATGTGACGTAGTGAAGTTAGCTATAAATTTAGGTTGCAAGGGCAGAATTAAATGAATAATAAATCAGTTTTTCATTTTGCAGAGAGGATGAAGGGTTAGGAAAAATCAGTTTTAGTTCTAAAATTTCATTAGATGGAAAAATGAAAATTTCATTAAGAGAAATTCAGAATGGTATCCTAAAATTATTTCTTTTAAGGTAACTTTTTCTGGAAGGTTAGAAGCATTAATAGTAAAAGTTGTCAAGAAAAAAATGAAAAACCCAAGTCATAGCTATTAGTAATTGACTAACCCACTAGAAGGAAAAAAATGAGTCACTAGTAGTAATCAAGCCTTAACAGGCAGAGATGGGAAGGCAGAGGAGTGTAACTCAGTAGCTGACAACAAGAGAGGTATATAAATGCAAAGAGCAGGAGGCAGTGTGTGAGTTAGAAATGGAGGTGGAGGGAAAATTAAGGACCAGATGCTCTGGCTTTGAAAGTAGTATGAACGTTATATACTAAGACGATTCTGCAGGTAAATTCCACGTTGGGCCCAACACTGGTGGTCAGGGATGGAAGTGGCAAGAGTTCCATTTGGGGCGTGTAAACCAAAGGTAGCAGTTACTTTGCTGTGTAGTTTTTGAGTCCGCTCCAGGGAAGTTAGTAGTTAACCAGTTTTTCTGCATGGTGAAAAAAGAGATGGTACAGTTAGATTGGGGAATTCTTTTATTTTACTATCTAGCAGGTATTGATAAATTCTTTACTATCTCTGAGCCTGTGTGTTATGGTAACTATACTTTTTGGGTTATTGTGAGTTGGGGGCAGGAGCACTATGGGGGATTGAACCTAGGTCCTGCTCACTGAGCTACATCCTCAGACTTTTTTTTTTTTTTTTTTAATTTTGAGATAGAGTCTTGCTAATTATCTAAACTGCCCAGGCAGGACTCAGACTAGTATGTCCTGCCTCAGCCTCCCAGAGTGCTTGGGTTACAGATATGCACCACATCTGGTTCTGTAGATCTTAAATGATTCAATATGTGAAGTTTTTTAACCTCTGTAATAGTTTACCATTCTTTAACATTAGAGTTGGCCTATATATGAGAGCATCAGTCTTTAAATGTTATAGAAGAGATTTTATGTAATAGTTGATCCATTGTACAAATCATATAATGCTACCAAGTTTCTTCTTTCAGTTTATGTTTAGAATTTTGTTGAAGGTTTTTCCTTAGCATTTGAAAGGCTTTATGCCAGCTGTCATACTTCTTTAGAAGTATACTATCTGGTGTTGAAGAGTATTGTGATTTCTATCTTTATGTCCCCCAAGGGCCTCATGTGTTCATAGATGGGGCATTTGGAAGGTGGCTAGATAGAATGTAAGGGGTGTTATAGCTGACTTGCTTTTAGGAAGCTGGACCTAGTCTAAAGGGTTGGGTCACTGGAAAGGTTTGTCCTCTCCTGGATTCTGTCATTAACTCTCTGTGTCCCAGTACCATGAGCCAGTTACCATGATTTGAGCACCTTTTCTTCTGCCATGCCCCTCTACCGTGCTGTATGGCCTTAGAGCCAGCAGACTGTGGACTAAAACCTCTACAAGCTGTGAGCCAAAATAAACCTCTCTTTTAAGTTGTGAGTGTTGGGTATTGTGGAACATAATTAAGAAAGAAATATGACCTGTGGCATAACTGTTCTTTTAAACACATAGGTGTAACTGTCTTCCTCTGTGTGTCCTAAAAGATTTAATATAAAAAGATATAAAGAGGCAAACAGAAAACAGGGTTTTTAAAAGCCCCAATATAGTAAGTATAATTTTAATTGGATATATGTTTCATATAGCAAAAACTGGTACTGTTTTTAAAAGAATTTGTTTCTTGACACCTTTTAGAATTATAAAAATATCACATTTGGCTTAATTCAGACTCTGGAAATCTAGAAATACAGAGCATAAACGAGTAGAGGGGAGTGTATGATTATTATGTAGCAGATGCAAATACTATGGCTAACAATGAAGAGACACAAACGTTACTACCCTTTCATAGTTTCTTTCCCAGCTTTGGTGCATAACCAGCATATGCATTATTTATATGTTAATTTTTATGAAATTGAAGACATAATAAATAATATTCATTCTGTAGTTCTGTAATTTGGGATGCATTTTATTTTACATGGCTTCCCTTATTGGATTTTAGCTTCTGCTAACAGTGCTTTACCACACATCATGCAGCACAAGTCTGTTTGTATGTGCTTACGACTTTCACAGAAACATTCCTAAAAGTGGAACTGATAGATTGGTATAGCTGTCTTTTTATGTTAATAGTTATAGCCATATTAAGCCCATTTCAATTTGTATTCTCATTAGATTTTCATGTGAGTATGTAGTTTACTGAAAAATATACACTATTTTGATTTCATATTTTTCTCATCCAAGAAGAAAAATTAATGTTCCCCTTCATATTGATGTTAAAATTTTTTTCATACTTTTGCCATTTCTTACATAATTTCCTGTTGGACACTTTCTTAATGATTGGAAAACATTATTAAAATATATAGGTATTAGTGTTTCATGTGTCATAGATTATTCTTTCCATTTCTGTTGCTTTGCTTTGCCTCTTTCTTCTCCCTCTGTGTTCTTTGGCATTCAAAATCTTTTGTGGTCATATCATGTTTGTTCATTTGGCAGGGCTTTTTTGTGTGAAGGTCATTTATCTCATGTTTAAGGCCTCGACTTCTGGAAACTTACAAGAATGATTTTCTGTTTTTTTGTACTTACATTAAAAGTAGATATTTAAATGCTTTTTTATAACTCTGTTTTGCCATGTTTATCCTATATAAAGTTCTCATTATCTGGGATCTCTTGTTGCATTGCTCCTTCTGTATTCCCTGCTCCCGTACTATATTCTATTGCACCTATACATTTCGTTTTAATTTACGGAGTACAAATTTCTCCTCCTCCTCCTCCTTCCTTATTTTTATTCATTTACATGGGATATGAGGTCTGAAAACTTCGCAGTGGAGAATTGAGTGAAATTACAATAATGTTAATTTGGGAAGGGTCAAGAATTTTTTTTTTTAAACTAGAGATTGGGGATCATTGACAAAAGTATTAATGCTGGGGAGTAAACATTGTCATGGGTTTTAGAGAACAGTGAAGGGCATAGGATAGTGCCCAACACGTTACTGAATGCAAGATAAATATTTAATGTTGCTATCATAATAATTATTCTTTGAAAATATGATGTGCCCTTTAACTCACTAGTTGTATTTGTAGGAACATAAAACTCATGACTTTCTATGGATATTGCCTCAAGGATATTATTCATAGTATTGCTTAAAGTAACAGAATATTAGAAGTGACCTGAATATCTAACAAGTGAATTATTGAGCAGAACTATGACATATTACTAATGTGGAATGCCATTAAAGCTTATGTCATTAAATGCCATTAAAATAATGTCAAAGTTAAATGATAAGGGAAATTGTTCCTGCTATGTTTTATTAACTGGAAAACGTGTACAAGCAAATTGCTAAGGTTTAATTATGTTAAAATATTCCAGGAGCATAAGGAAACTTTTTGGGGAATGGGTATCTTTATTATTGTATTGTTGCCACAATCTCATAGGTACATATCTATGTGGAAACTACTCCGATTGTTCTGTTAACATGCAGTTTTTTATCATTCAACACATTGAAGATGGTAAATTTATTCTTAAATTTTTTCTGTTGTAATACATTTAAATCTATTGAATTTGTTATTTCAAGAAATGGAAGGCCGGGGATGTAGCTCAGTGGCACAGGCAATTGCCAGGCAAGCACAGGTTCTAAGTTGGATTCCTGGTACTGAAACAAAAAAGAAACGGAACCAGTAAGATACATTTATAACTAAAGAGAGATTTATTTTAAGGAACTGAGTCGCACGATGTGAGGGCTGGCACGTCTGAATTTGGAGGGATGTCCAGCAGGTAGGAAATTGTGGAAGTCAGTGTTGCAACCTTGTGTCCAAAAGCAATGTGGAGTAGAACATTTTCCTTTTTTAGGATACCGTACTTTAGTCTTCTCTTTTTCTTAACTGATTAATTGAGGCCCCACTCGCATTATAGAGGGAAATCTAAAAGTCTGTGACCAGTTGCTAATCAAACAGGTTTAGTATTGCTTATCTGAAATGCTTGGAATCAGCACTGCTTTGAATTTCAGGTGTTTATGTTTTGGATTTAAAAAAATTTTTGAAATATTACCATATCCATAATGGGATATCTTGAGAATGGGAACTAAGTCTAAACACAAAGTATATGTTATATACACCTATGCACATAGCCTGAAGCGTACTTTTATACAGTGTTGTTGGTGTATTTGTGTATTTTTGGTTTTTTGTTTTTTTCTGGTACCAGGAATCAAACTCACAACCTTGTGCTTGCCAGGCAGGTGCTGTGCTACTGAGCTTCCATGTTTGTGTTTTTTAGATTATGTATATGCTTACTAGAAATTTGGAAACTATTATTTGTAACATCAAAAAAGGATAAAGCACATGAAGAAAAAAGTGATAAAAACAAATGAAAATAATTTTTGTTTTTACCGTGAGACCTAGGGCTTCACATTTTACACTCCTTGCAAAAAAAAAAAAGAAAATAATACTAATTCTTACATACTATATCATACTATCTTTTCTCCCCACAAGAAAGGAGGTTGTCTCATTTTTATTTAAAATATCATATGTGAAAAACAGTGTTGACATATTTACTAAATTTTTTTCGTTGGTTTTTGAAAATACCTGAAAAAATAGGATCTCATTTAGATTTAAGGATATTTACTCATTCGCCTAGCTAACAAACACTTATTACGTACTTTTATTACGTCTGGTATCTTTTGAGTAACCAAAAATGGTTAATTTCCATAGATATTAGAATAAAAAATTGTTTACAAGTTACCTGTTACCAGTTTAAATCCTCAGTATACCAATGTATACTAACATTGGTTTACACCATGTAATGAACCTAGGGGCCAAAGAATCACATAGAGTATGTAGGAAGTTGGGACAGTCCAAGGGATTATTATTTTAAAAGAAACAAAACATCTCAGTGTACCAAAGGGCCAGATGAAACGTAGCCTAATGAAGATTTTTCTTAGGTACAGAGTACTAAAGAAGTTTATACCTCTAATATTATTCTGACTTCTGTAGCCAACATATGTGAAGGATTTTGTCTTTTAATCCTAAAGAAAGTTTTTAGAAGTAATATACAAAAACATTGCCACAATAAGGATCTCTGACAAGTTTGTCCTCCCTAATGATGAAAGAATGCAAAAATTGGCATCATAAAGCTGGACATAGTGGCACACGCCTGCAATCCTAGCACTTGGTAGGTTGAGGCAGGAGGATTGCTGCAAATTGGAGGACAGCCTGGGCTACAAAGTGAATTCAAGGCCAACTTGAAATGCATAGGGAAACCGTGTCTCAAAAAGACCAAAAAAACAAAAAACAGTGTAGAAGGTGCGACTTCCAGAGCTGGCTTTATTTATCTTAGTCAGTGCTCCAAATGTCTATAGCTGCAAATGCCTATTCTTTGAGAACATTTGTTGAAAATAATAAAATTATTCCTTATATTTGAACTTGCCTACCTGGACGACAATTGGAACAATATATAGAATATAAACAAGCTAGAAAAGAAGAAATTTAGAAGAACCTTGAAAAGCTTATAGACATTCCTTGAGTCTAGATGAGAAAGGCCTGAGAAGACCCACCAAAGAATACAAACTTCACTAATATCAGAAAGGTCACCAAAACAAACAACCCAAAAACAAAGCAATACCAACAGCAAACCTAATGATGGAGTGAATTAATATGTCTAAAACTGACTCATTAAACTATTGAAAAACTTCCAGTTTTCAACAGAAAATTAAGAGTTTCATGAAAAAGAAACTGGCTTATTATTGGGGGAACACATAAGCAATTGAAATGGTCTGTGAAGGAGACTGGTACGTTGTACTTCCTAAACAAAAACATAGTGTTAGTTTTTTAAAGTGTATACAGAGAAAGAAAGAACCACTTCTAAATAAAAAGTATAAGAATGATGTTAGAATATCAATGTAGATATAAATTAATATCAAACATTGTTTTGTGTGAAGTCAATGACAGAATCAGTATAAAAATCATCAGAGGTCTCAAAAGCATATTAGAGCAGGTAGAGAAAAGAAAATCTCAAGTTGGAGGTAAGTTAATTAAGATTAATCTGAAGAACAAGAGAAAAGGAGAGTGAAGAAACCAAATAGGTCATTAGAAACTTAGGAGATCATCAAGCATATCAGCATGTGTCTTGGAAATCACAGAGTGACCGGAGATTGAGAAAGAGACAAGAATAGTTGAAAAATAATGGCAGAAACACTCCTAAAATTGATGAAAAGCATCCCACCACACCTTCAGGAAGCTCAGACTTGAAGAAATACAGATCTAGACTTGTTGTAATCAAACTGTTGAAAGACAAAAAATATTAAGAATGACAGAAGGTAAGGATTCATTATGTACTGAGGGATCTTCATTTAGATTAGCAATGGACTTCTCAACAGAAACCGTGGAGGGTAAAGAGGGTGGAATGAACTACTCTGTGTATAGTAAGAAAATAATTGTCTATTAGTTATAATCACCAAATGTACCTTTCAAAATGAAGATAAAATTAAGACATTTGCACATAAAGACTTAAGAATTAATTAGTAGCAAATCTATTGCACAAGAAACACTAAAAATAATCCTTCAGGTTAGAAAACAAACTTGAATGCACATGAAGAAATAAAAAAACACCAATTTAAGTAACAGTGTATGAAAATGTAGAAATATGTATAGTTTTTTGGGTAATTCCTTATACTTAATTTAAAAGACAACATCCATCATAAAACAATGATTATAGGGGGCTGGGGATTTAGCTCAGCGGCAAAAGCGCTTGCCTGGCAAGCGCAAGGTCGTAAGTTCGGTTCCCGGTTCCAGAGAAAAACAAAAAAAAACACAACACAACAAAAAAAAAATAAAACAATGATTATAAATTTTTATTGATGGGTGTATAACATTTAAAGCCATAACGTGTCTGACAACACCAGAAGAGGGGTACATCTGCAAAGGAATAAAAGACTTGTATGTTACTAAATTATATTCATATCAATGTGTTTCTCTGACTATGAGAACAGATGAGTTCATATTAGGAAATCCACTGCACCAAGCTTCTCCCAAAGAATTAATAACATAGCATCTTCTCCTCCGTTTCTCTTTTATTTATTTATTTATTTTATTTTTTGTTTGTTTGTTTTGTTTTTTGCGTTTTCTTCTGGTACCGGGAATCAAACTCATGACCTTGCCCTTGCCAGGCAGGCGCTGTGCCACTGAGCTAAATCCCCAGCCCCTTTCTCTTTTATTTTGTTGACAGTAGTCCTCAGGTGTGCCATCCGTGCCCAGCACCATGCTGATTCACTTCAGTTGAGTGTTACAAGTTGACCATTAATTAATCTACCATAACAGCCAAACACTGTCTCAAAAAAACCTTCATAACAACGTGTAGACTGGTTTTGACTTAACAACTGGGTGCTATTTAGCCTACTCAAATTAATTAATAAAATAAGCCATCGTATTGTGATAGAATCAGTGTTGCAGAGTAACAGAAGATCGAGGTGAAATGATTTTAAACCATATGGGAACCTATTAGTGACGTAAGAGGTCAATAGATAGGGCAGGCTTTGGGCTGGTTGAGTAGCAGACGATGCTGTCAGAGACCCAAGTTCTACATCTGCCTCATTCTCCCTTGGTTGAAGGGAGAGTGGTTCAGTTTTGGTGAGAGAACCTAGTACTGGTCTTGGCTGTCTGAAGTACAGGAATGCCTCTTTCAGGGATCTTGTTTTAGTGCCTAATAGGTCTAAATCTGCTTATGCGTAGCGGAGTAATATGAAATGGAATGATTTTTGTACTTTTGTAAAGCTTTTTTCTTACTTGTCTGTGGCTTCAAATGAAGTTTCTTAGAGTGAATTAGAATATAATTTATATTGTACATATAAAAAATAAACATGTACAAGTCCAGATTCTTTTGTCACTTCGTTATTTCTGTAGTAACTACTAACCAAGATTTCCTTTAGTGATACTATGATCCACCTTTATTCTTCATTTTTAATTCCCCACCACCACTACTGTTCGTTCCCCAGTATATTTCATAGCATACGAAAGACTGGAATAGCTTGCTACCCCTAAAATGTTAATATTGGTTACATTTATCCGAGGTTGTAATTGAAATTGCACACACTCGGTGTACTTCCAGCTTTCAGAGCAGCTGCTGTAGTACAGTGGTGGTGAACCTATGGCACAGGTATTACTTTTATTTTATTTTTTAAAATTTTAAATAGAAAATAAAATTTCACAACAAGATAATAGGGTAAAAATAGTTAATACGTTGCATATTGTTATCTTTAAATTACTCAGAATATATCAGCATTTAATTGTCCAAACTATATTAGCACAAACCTTTCTTTTCAGTGAACTAACTGAAACGAGTAGTATAACTATCTTAACTATCTCTATATATTTGCTTTTCCATCCCTTTTCTTTTCGATTCCCTCATTCCAGTTTCTCTTTCCTTTTGAGGTTTATTCCCATTTTACAATATGTACTGTACGTTTTGTATCTTACTTATACTCTTTCAGCTTCTCTCACTAGGGAGACAATACGATGTTTACACATGTGCATCTGGTTTATTTCATTTACGAGTGTGGTCTTAGGGTGCGTCCTTTTACCTATAAAATTCCCCAGTTTATCCTTTGTGGCTGAGTACTACTCCCTTGTGTAAAAAGACCACATCTTTTTTATCTAATCCTCGTATGATGGGAATTTGGGTTGTTTCCAAGATCTGGTTATTACAAAATGTGCTTCTATAAACATGGGTGCACATATATCGCTGTGGTACAATGTTTTTAAATCTTCTGGGAAGATACCCAGAATGGTAATAGTTGGGTCAAATGGGACCTCCAATCCTAGTTTTTTGAGGAATCTCTGCACTGATTTCCACAGTGGTTGCATCAGTCCACACTCCCAGCAGTGGGGAAGGATTTCTTTTCTCCCACAGCCCCTTCAGCGTTTGTTTTTGGTTGACTTCTGGTGATAGCTATTCTTCGCAAGGGGAGGTGGAATCTCAGTATTTTAATTTGGATCTCTCAACCAGTGATGTTCAACGTTTTTCATGTATTTATTTGCTGTTTGTATTTCTTCATCTGGAATGTGTGTATTCTTTTCAAATGCCCAGTTTTGGATTGAGTCTTTTTAAGTTTGGGAGGTTTGACTTTTTTTTTTAAGTTCTTTGTATCTTCTTAATAGTAATCCTTTGTCAGAGAATCAACTGGCAAACATTGTTTCCTACATTGTGGGTTGTCTCTTTACTCTGTTGGTGGCTTTTTTTGCTGTGCAAAAGCTTTTTAATAAGATGAGATCCCAGTTGTTATTTGTGATTGTTCCTCTGTGATTGGGGTTTTATTCATAAAATCTGCCCACATCAGTGTCTTCAAGAGTTTTACCTATTAGTCTTCCATCAGATTTAGTTTCTGTTTTAATATTTAGATATTTGATCCATTTTGATTTTAGTTTAGTGCCTGGTTAAAGATATGGGTGCAATTTTAATCTTCAGCATGTGCAGAGCCAGTTTTTCCAGAACTAGTTGTTAAAGACGCTATCTTCTAGTGAATGTGTTTGGCACCTTTGTCAAAGATAAGGTAGCTGAGTGTGTCTGGAGTTGTTTTGCATCTTCTAATCTGTCCCATTGATCTTCAGGTCTCTTTTTTTTTTGCCAGTACTATGCTGTTCTTATCACAGTAGCTTTATAACACATTTTCAAGTCAAGGATTGTGACGCTCCCTGCCTTGACTTTGTTGCCCAGAATTGCCTTTGCTATTCAAGTCTCTTCTGGTTCCAAATGAATTTTAGGATTGTTTTCTCTAATGCTGTGAGATATGCTGTTGGAATTTTGGTCGGAATTGCATAAATCTGTATAATGGTTTTGGAAATATGACCATTTTCACTATATTGGTTCTTCCTTACCAAGAACAAGCAATATCTTTCCATTTTCTGATATCCTCTTCAGTCTTCTTTTTCACAATACTGTAGTTTTCAATAGAGATCTTCTATATTCTTCGTTAGACTGATTCCTAGGCATTTCATTTTTTGGATGCTTGAAAGGTGTTGTTTCCCTAATTTCTGTCTCAGTGAGTTTGCTGTTTGTGTACAGGAAGGCTATTGATTTTTGAGTGTTGACTTTGTATCCAGCTATGCTACTGAATTTGCTTATTAAATCTCGCAGTTTCTTAGTGGAGTTTTTGGGGTCTTCTATGTAGAATATCATGTCATCTGCAAATAAAGATAATTTAACTTTTTCCTTTTATATCCTTATTCCTTTTATTTCTTTCTGTTGTCTAATTGCACTGGCTAAAGGTTCCAGGACTATTTTGAATAAGAGTGGAGACAGTGGGAATCTTTGTCTTGTTCCTGATTTTAGAGTGAAAGCTTTCAGTTTTTGTCCATTTAATATGATGTTGGCTATTGATTTGTCATAGATGGCTTTTATCAGATTGAGATAAAAACCATCTATTTCAGTATTCAGTAGGGTTTTTATCATGAATGGGTGCTGGACTTTGTCAAAAGCTTTTTCTGCATCTATTACAATGATCATATGATTTTTGTCCTTGACTTTTAATATGGTGTATTACATTCATTGCTTTACGTATGTTGAAACATTCCTGGGATGAATCCCACTTGGTCATGGTGTATAATCGTCTTGATGATTTCCTACATTCTTTTTGCCAGTATGTTGTTGAGGATTTTTGCATCTGTGTTCATTAGGGAGACTGGCCTGTAATTCTTTCTTAGTTGGGTCCTTTTCTGGTCTTATCAGGGTAATGCTTGCTTCCAGGAATGGATTTGGGGGTATTGCTTCCCTTTCAATTTCATTAAAGAGTTTGAGAAGTACTAGTGTTAGTGGTAATCTAAATTTCTTGTAAAATTCAGCAGTGAATCCATCAGAGCCTGGGTTTTTCTTGTAGGTTTTTAATTACATGTTTTACTTAATTGATGTTGGTTTGTTTAGGATTTTTATATCTTCTTGATTCAGCTTTGGTAATTCATATGTATCTAGGAATCTGTCCATTTCTTCAACACTGTCCATCTTACTGGAATACAAGGTTTTTCCATGTTATTGGAATACAAAGTAGGTGCAGATGATCAGAACTTCTGCAGGGTCTGTTGTGACTGTATGCTTTTCATTCCTAATTGCTTGTGTTTGAGTCTTTACTTTCCTTTTTTGCTAAGGTTGGATAAGAGTTTGTTTATTTTATTTAATCTTTCAAAGAACCAACTCTTGGATTCACTGATTCTTTGTATTGTGTTCTAAGTCTCTGATGCATTAATTTCTCCTCTGACTTTTATAATTTGCTCCCTCATACAAGCTTTTGGTTTAGCCTGCTCTTCTTCCAGAAGTTTGAGGTTCACCATTAAGTTGTTTATTTGTGCTTGCTCTGTTTTCCTGATACGGGTGTTCAGTGCTATAAATTTCCCTCTTAGGACTGCTTTCGTTGTGTCCCATAAGTTTCAGTATGTTGTATTGTCATTATCACTTCATTGTGGAAACTGTCTGCTATCTTCTTTAATTTCATCTGTGACCCATTGGTTGTTCGGGAGGATGCTATTTAATTTCCACATGTTTATGAAGTTCTTGTGGTTTCTTTTGCAGATTTCCAATTTCTTTGCACTGTGGTCTGATAAAATGCATGGGATAGTTTCAGTTCTTTTCCACTTACTTAAGCGTACTGTATGAGCTAGTATTTGATCTGTGTTGGAGAACATCCTGTATGTAGCTGAGAAGAATGTGAGTTTTTTTGTTTTGATTTTTGCCTTTTAGAGATAGGGTCTTGCTATCCACTTGAGGCTGGCCTTGAGCTCATTCTGTAGCCCAGGCTGGTCTTGAACTTGCAATGATCTTCCTGCCTCAGCCTCTGGAGTGCTGGGATTATAGGCATGCACCACCATGCCTGGCAGAATGTGTATTTTGATGTTCCCTGGGTGGAACACTCTCTAGACACCTACTAAGTCTACTTGTTCAAAAGTTTGGTTCAGTTCTAATATTTCCTTATTGATTTTTTTTGTCTAGTTCATCTGTCTTTTTGGGACAGTGGGATATTGAGATCCCCCACTACATTTGTACTAGTGCTTATTTGATTTTTCATGTTCTTTAATATTTGTTTCATATAGTTGGGTCCACTGGTGTTCGTTGCCTATATAATTATGATTGTTCTCTCTCCCTTTTGGGTTATTCCCTTTTCAAAGATCTAGTGACCTTCTTTATCTGTTAATGAATATTGTTTTCTATCCTTTCACTTTTAATCTGTGAATTTCTTTTTGAATTAAATGTGTTTCTTGTATGCAGCATATTGTTGGATCTTGCTTCTTGACCCATTCTGACAGTCTATGTCTTTTGATTGGTTATTGAGACCATTAACATTGATGGTTATAATTGGTATGTATTGACCTATCCTTGTCATATTATTTTCCTGTTGATGGCTTCCCCTCTTTTATTTCCCCTCCATTTGTTTGCCTTTTGTTATGGTTTGTGTCTGGATGTACTCCCAAAGCCTCATGCAGTCATGGTGCAGGCTTCTAGAGTTTATGATTGATTGTGGTCTGATGTTGGGATTATGGGTGTGAGTCCTGCACCCACCCTGGGGCAGGTAGTTTGCATACAGTGTAAGGGAGGGGAAGAGGCTGTTTGCTGCCACTCCTCCCCTTTTGCTCTTGTTGCTTTCGTTGTTTTCCACCACATGAACTGTTGCCCTCTGCTGTGTGCCGTTCTGCCTTGGAGCGAGCCAAGTTTGGACTGAAACCTCCACAAACTGAGCTAAATAATCCTTTCCTTCCTTAATTTTGGGCGTCAAATATTTTGTCGTAGCAGTGAGAGAAAAGTAACTAAGACTTTTTGCCTACTGGATTTCTTCTGTTGCTGTTCTTGGAGCTGTGTAGTATTTGTTACCTCTTCTAGAATGTCTTTTAAAACATTTTGTAGTACCGGTTTGGTGGTCATAAATTTCCTCAAATGTTCTTTGTCATAGAAATACCTTATTTCTTCATCAGTTTTGAAAGATAGTTTGGCAGGTTACATTAGTCTGAGTTGAAGGTTGTTTTCCCTCAGAACTTGAAATACTTTATTCCAAGCTCTCCTTGACTTAAGGGTTTGTGCTGAGAAGTCAGCTGTGATTCTGATGGGCTTTCCTTTATAGCTGATTTGTTTCTTTTCCCTAACAACTTTTAAGATTCTATTCTTGCATTGAATTTCTGGAATCTTGGCAATGATATGCTTGGCTGTAGATTTTTTTTGTTTGCTTGGTTGTGGCTAATTGGAGTTCTGTCTGCCTCACTTAATGTATGTCAAATTCTTTTTCTCTACCAGGGAAGTTTTCTGCCATGACATCTGTGAATAGTTTTTTTTATATATCATTTGTGCTATCTCCTGCTTTTTTATTGACTCCAATCTCTTTTGTTTGTTTGTTTTTTGTTTCTTTTTCTGGTACCGGGAATCAAACTCATGACGTTGCGCTTGCCAAGCAGGTGCTGTGCTGCTGAGCTAAATCCCCAGCCCTGACTCCAGTCTCAGGTTATTCTTCTTCGCCTCATCTAGCAGCTGCTAGATTGATTTCTCATAGTCCCTTGGTTTTTTAGAGAAGTCTTTCTTTTCATGATCACTAACTGCAACCTGTCTTCTGTATCTGAGATCCTGTCCTCACATTGGCTTAATTTGCTGCCAATACTTTCAGTGGAATTTTTACTCTCTTGGATATCTGCTTGAGTCTGCCTTATGGATTCCATTTTCTTTCCTGTGTTGAGTATTCATTGCTTCCATCATTTTCTTAAGCTCCTCTATTATTTTGTCTGTATCTGCTCTAGAGTCAATATGCGTGGTTTTCATTGTGGACACCATCTCTGCAGTTATCTGAGAAATTAGTTTTGATTTGATGTTTTTCCTAGAGCCTCATTTAATTACTTTGTTGTTAGCACTTCAGAGAGGCCAGGTGTGTGGCTTTTGGGTTGCCTCAACTCATTGCTCCCTGGGTTTTTGTTTGGTGAACTGGATGTCTGGTGCTCCATCTTAATTGAAGTGTCTTCTCATCTTCTGCCCTTCTTTCCTTCCTTCCTTCCTTCCTTCCTTCCTTCCTTCCTTCCTTCCTTCCTTCCTTCCTTCCTAGTTTAATTCCTGGGGTGATGCTTGTAAATTGCCTATGGTGGGTTACTTTATTGCTACTATTTAGAACCCTTAGAAACGCCTGCTTCTTTGAGGTATCTTCCACGTTTAGCTCATTTTTCGGTTTTGCGTCTGTTTCACGATCTTACATCTTCAGGTTTTGGGGATGAGAGGTTGCTGCCTATTTGGCCCAGTCTCTGGTTCTTTGGCATTGTGCCACAGTATTGTCTGTGACCCTTAGTCATTGTCAGTCTTGACATACCAGGAAGAACAGCTGTTGAGAACAGTTATGTCACTTTTGGATAAAGTGGTACCATCAGCAATAACACTAGCAACAGTCACAGCCTAGAAAATGACAAACTGACATAATCATTAATTTGCCACTTTTAACCATATAAACTAGATTTATGGTTGTATATCTAAATCTACAACAGACCAGAAAATTATATGCAGTATGTAAGTCCTTAATATGTCAGTTTTACCCTCAGTGGTTAAGGTTTAAAAAGGGTTAGGGAAAAAATAAAGAGGAAGAGATTAGAAGTAAGGCTGGAGGACAAAAGGGGATCACGCTAACTGGGAAATGTGCAAAGAAGAGAAAGAAGAAATAAATGGAAGAACAGAACAAAGCAACCACCACAAAGAGGCTAGAAACCATGTTCACACTCATATAAAGAGATCAAACAATGAAGAAGAAAAAAAACCAATACCACCACCACAACAAAAAAAGAGAAAAAGAAAAGAAAAACTCTACTTCTAGTTATGTCTCTGCTGTCACTGGTGGACAACATGTGGAGACAGTCTCGATCTGTGTTTTTTTTATCCCAGCAAGCCTGCAATAGGTTTTTGGTGGGTTAGTGGATAATTTCAGCAAGCCTGTACCTTCTGGCTGAGACCAGACTCATTTGGCCTGCAGGTGTCAGCCTACCTTCATTGGGCCTGAGCCCAGCCGTGAGTTGATAGATGGAGCCTGCAGCTACTCTTGAGGTCTGAGCTCAGCCAGCCCTTCTGCAAGATGGATCCTGGCCAGTTGCTCTCTCACAGGAGACAGCTGAACATTCAGCACTCACTGCCAGCTAGTGCAGTCCTTCATATCCATTGTTCTCTTCGTCTCTGTGGATGCCAGCATTTACTGTGTGTGTACAGGTTTGAGACAGCCCCTTTGCGCAGTGAGTCCTATCTGAGAGAGGAGGCCCTCCCAGCTACTTCTTCAATGAAGTCTTTCTTTTCACTCTCTCTTTGGGCTTCAGTTCTCATGTTAGATCCTTCCTTTTTCCACTTCCTTCCTTTTTGTCCTCCTTGCATTGCTGTATTGCAGCATTTGGATAGTGACTCTCAGAGAGACTCTTCATCCACTGCTTTTCACTCTACCATGTTGGTGCTCGTCTCAGTTCATCTTTTAAGACAAAAGATGGTGAGGTTTTTCCCTAAACTAAAATCTCAGTATTCAAGTTTAATTGGAGTGTTGGTACTTTGGGTAAGTAAGTGGGTGCTGGGTTGGAGTTTAGGTGTTTGTCTCTGAAAGATGTGCCACCATTGCTATAGGAAGTTGCAGCATTTTAATGGATACTCATAATTGAGCTGGATAAAATTTGTTTGAACATAACAGATACAATTTTTAGATGGTAGCAGTATGGCTGTAGGTGAAGTAAGTTGTAGGTAAAATATTATAAAGTAGAGTAACTTTAAAGGATAAAATTCCTTTAAGCATATTAAAAGATTTTAAGGGGCTGGGGATTTAGCTCAGCGGCAAAAGCGCCTGCCTAGCAAGCGCAAGGTCGTGAGTTCGGTTCTCGGTACCGGAGAAAAACCAAAAAAAAAAAAGATTTTAAATATGAAATACTCAGGGATTAATTCATGTGTGGCTCTTTTGAAATAATGATTTTGACTATTTTAATTCAATTGTATATGTGCTGCCAATGCCAGCACTGGCTATTTTAACACAAGAATGTTGTCTTAGAGGTAGCCCCGAAGAAAAAAATCATGAAAACTTTACTAAAAAATGAGAAGAAACATGCTTTTTTTTTTGGAAATTGATTAAAAATTTTAAATCTTAAAGAGTGATTAGTGTTTTATTTGGTTTAAGGAAACATAATGCATATGGGTGTCCCTGGCACTGTTCTGAGTTCTTTAGAGAGGCTCATTTAATACTCATTAATAATCTATGGGAGTAGAAAAAGAAAATGATTTACCTGGTACCTGATATATGAAAAATAGTGGCTAGAGATACTCTTTTTCTAGAGGGTATTCATTTCCATTTGTCTGAATTTAATAGGATATGGAAAATCTAATTATGTATAGTGGTATGGTTATGAGGGAACACAGTGGGACCTCTAGATTTATGAGCCAGCAGTACACACCTATATTCCCACTTGCAGTTGTGGTGGCACTGTGTGTTCCTATACTTTTTACTGCAACCACCTTTTATGTAGTGGAAGCTTCATTACTCGGCTCTTCATCACTAGCTGTCTTGGGGGCCTGACACGAGCAGTGACCACCTTGAGACAAAGAGCCAGGCTCTGAAGTTCTCAGAGTTAGAAGCATGGAAGGCCAAGTTTCTTTCCTCTGAATTTGAGGCAGTTGTTTGTAAATTGGGACAGTGCTTAAATCTTTGTCTTCTGGCATTTCAGGAATTGATCCATTTTTCTTTTTATTGCTACTGCCGTTTGCACCCACAGTCCCTTGCAGTAGCCATTGTATATACATTCATTTTAGTGCTTTCTACACTAATACTGGTAGGAAGTATAGGTCTTTTGCATTTCTGCTAACACTTGCATGACCATCATTTGCTCTCAGGCATTTCTTTGACCTGTGAAGAAGTTACATATGTTCTTTTGGGTAAATAAAAATGCTAAAAACAAGGTTCTCAAATACTTTTAGGAAAAAAAAAAAAAAAACAACACTATGCAATGAATACTTGAACACCTGTTAGATACCAGGCATTGTTCTAGATGCTGCAAAGAGGCAGTAAACTAGATAAATGGGAATCTTCCCCATGGTGCTTATATTCTGTGAAAGAGCTGGGGATTGGCTATAGCATGGGACCAGGGGGAATACACAAAATGTTTTTCCCTGCTTCAACATGAACAAAACTAGGGTCTTAAAAGATTGGAGGACTGTTCTGATCTATCCTCAGTGATACAGTATGCTTGGGACTCTTGTTAGATTGATTTGCTTCTGTCCTTTTGGTAAAGGTAGAAATGTTTTGTAGCAATGACAGACGAAAGACAAAGAGAGCCACTGGAGAAAATGTTTTTGTCCTCCTTGGAGATTTTAGGCAGAAATGGTTTGAATTTTACATAAATGTCTTGAAAATTTACACATTGTAAATATCCTTTTTTGTTTGTTTTTTCAAATTAAGTTTCACAGCCTTTAGTTTTATGGACATAACTCTTTAAGTCATGTCCTTTAAATTCTCTTATTTTTGATGTTGAATTTGAGAGTTCTGATACACTTCATGTTTCAGTTACATATTTTCTTAAAGATATTTGGAATCATAAGAAATGATTTTCTAAGATTCTAGCCAGGAATCTTATACCTCTTATGTTTTGTCCGCCTGCCTATCCTGCCCTAATCTTCAGTCTTCGATTGATCTCACACACCACAACGACCACCACCCTGGCCCTCCTGACACTGGTACTGGTAATGGTCTTGGTACTGGGGATTGAACCCAGGACTTTTGAATTGAGCTACATCCCCAACCCTTTTTATGTTTTATTTTGACAAAGGGTCTTGCTGAATTCACCAGGCTGGGCTTCAGTTTAACAGTCTTTCTGCTTCAGCCTCTCTGAGTGCAGGGATTATAAATAGGTGCCCCCATGCCAGGTGACTATATGTTTCAAAATACTAAATCTGCTGTATAAAAATCATACTACCATGTATGTAATTTTCTCCTCAGGTTTATGGTCTCCCAAGCTGGGGCTTTAGCACCAGAATACCAACCACTTATTTGTCTTTCTTTAGCTCGTGCTTCCATTCTACAAAGCAAAAATTCTGTTTAGCTTCTTTTTCTCATTTTAAATAGAAGATACTACTTCATGATACAAAGTCATGTGTACCAAATCAGAACTCATGCTCTCTACTTTTAGCTTTGCATATACTTACCTCAGGCTGTACCCATTTCACTCTTCTGTTTCAGAGGAACATTTCTCCTTCCTTCTGGAAGCTATTCTTTGAGTTCCTAGAAACTGTGATGTGTATTACCTTTTGTGCATTTTCAACCACTTTATCCTCTAGCTCCTTACCTTCAGCAATAAACACTCAGATCTCTCCTATCTTAAATATAAAACACCAAGAAAACTTTCTCTATTCATTTCAGCTGCCTGCTTTTTCATTGAGTCTTAAATTTCGAGGATTTTTAATTTTGAGTTCTTTATGAAGTCTAGGTGTTAGTTCTCCAAGGAATTGCTAGCAAAACCCCTTTTCCTATTTTATTCAGAAAGCCCTTTCCTGTGCATATATTTTGAAGAATTTTAGCTATCTTTATCTTTCAGCAGATCATTTCTGCTTTAATGTCTTTGATCATTTTGGTGCACAGTGATAGATACAAGTCTAGATTCACTCTTCTGCATGTGTGTTATCCCCAGCACCGTTTATTAGTCTAATTTGATTGTTCATGGGTCATTGCTGTCTTGTTCCGGACTTTGTTGCCAGGCTATATAGAAGAGTAGTTGGTACTTGGTTTCTGTACCTTTTTACTAGCATTCATTGGTTGTTCTGAACTTTCTCACTACTTATCAAGATACAGCTGCTAATAATCTCTAGCCAAAGCCAGTAGTAATTTCTCAGGTTTTTCTCAGTTGATGTAGGCAGCATTTATTATGTTAACTTGATACTTGAATCTTCTGGCTTTTCTGAACTGTTTTCATTTGCTTTCTTCTTCTTTGGCTGTTGCTTCATTGCCTTCTTGTTGTCTCTTTTCCTTAAATATTGGTGTTCTTGAAAAGTTATGTCTTTGGCAATCTTCCCGCTTCTCAGAAACTCCCATAGCTGTATGGTTTTTATCATAATTGTCCCAGTGCCATTACCATTACATAAAGATATTTCCATCTCTGAGCTCCAGATAGCTACAACTATCACTAGATACCCTCATATAAGTATTTGAGAAGGTATCTTTGAACGCAGCATGCCCTTCACTCCCAACAGTCTTCTTGGTCTTAGTCCCATGTTAAGCCCCAGTCTGAGTCCCTCTTCTTTATGCTGCCCTGCTTAGGTGTTGTGCATATTTTCTTGCAACCTGACTTAATGAGGCTCCTAGTGTCAGTAATGCTTATCTTTGTACTTGGAAGCAGTATATTTATTGACTGCCTTGTTGAATAAAACCCCACAAAGGTACATTTAAAATGATTTTAAAATATTTAAATTAGGATTTGCAAGTATAAATTTGGAGCTTTTTGATGCTTAGACTGACTTAGTAGACTGTTGTTTTGGGGTTGATGGGAGGGTTTTACCCAATTAGAATCCAGAAACATTGTGGTTCCCAGGACCTCACATTCTTGAGTGGACTGTCTACGGTTTTTGCAAACCGGTTGTTGAGGCAGGCATTTAAAGGGTCAGCCTAACCACAGCAAATAACAGTGATTAGCTAGTTGGTCTAATTAGTGAGGGGCATCAGAAGTGCAGTTAACACAGTCTTTTATGCCCCTGGTAGTGTTCTTATTCCAAAGTTGCTTATACCATTTTACATCCTCACAGTAACAAGTTTCTGTTCCACCTCTTCTTCAGCATTTGATAATAGTATTTTGGAGTGTTGCAGTTCTAATAGAAATTCAGTGGTATTTAATTTTAATTTGCAGTTCTTTGATGAAATATCATGTTGAGCATTGTTTCATGTGTTTCTTAGCTCTTGGTATATCTTCTTTGGTGAGGTGTCTCTTTAGATCTTTCTAATTTAGCTTTTTGTGTTCTTATCATAGAGTTTTAAGAATTAGTTGGCATATGGGAATACCAGTCTTTCTCATAGAAGTATTTTGTAAAGATGTCTTCCTAGCCTGTGACTTTTCATTCTGCTAATACTGTCTTTCTGAGAAGTTTTAAATTTTAACAACTTAACAGTATACTGTGATTTTGGTGTTGCATCTTAAAAACTAATCACCAAACCCAAGATCTACCTCAGTTTTTCTCTTTGTTATTTTGTAGGAGTTTAGTTTTACATTTCACCATTTTCTTAGCTAATTTACTCTCAGAAGTGGGGTAACTTAGTCAGAGGATATTTGTATTTTTGATTAAAAGATACTATCAGATTACTCAGCGTAGATGATATAGCAGTGTATTTTTCAGTTTTCTTTCATTTGGCCATCCGTGCATGTTGTAATAAGTGAAGATGACATCTCATCATTGCTTTGATGAGCACTTTACTGATTACTGGTAAAATATAAAGCATCTTATATGTGTTTGCCATTTTGATTTCCTCTGTCTGATTGTGGCATTGTCATTTCCTTTAAATTGGGTTATTTGCTTTTTTACCCAAATTAGTGTGCATATTATTCATCTTCCTCACAGAAGGACCTAAGAATTGCAGCATAAAAACGATAAAAATTACCCAACTGGTCACACACAGAGAAATTGCTTCTAGAGTTTTTATAGTCAACATTTTTCTAAGGAGATATATAATTTCAATCAAAATGAAATTTTTCTTGGGATCCTATATTTTAAAAGTTACATTACATATGATTTTATTAATACCTAAATCCAGTATTGGAAAAATATCAAGCAGTGCTAAAAACATTTTGACAGTGCAGGTTGCGACATAACTGAATTGACCACATGATTCAGAGTTTGAAGAACTTAGTCTTAAGCTACACAGATATATAACGTTGGTAAACATAAAAAAAAACTTAAAATGTGGGACTATAAAGTTTATCTTTTTACATTTTTATATTTGAAATTCATTATTAACATAGTACTCAAAACATATTTAGAAGGACAGAAAATTGTATAAGGAATCCAAGTTTCCTTATTCATCTTTAGCAATAACCACTTTTTACTAATCTTATTTCGTGTATCTTGTTTCACATTTTTTTCTTTTCCTGAATTACTTTTAAGTGAAGCCCAGGCATCATACTGTAAGCATAAATACTTAATTATCCATTGAGAATAGTTAATAAAATGGTAGTTATTCTTTAAAAAGAAGAGGGCTTTATACCTGGCAGAGTTGACAATAACTACATCATCTAACAGTTCACATTCACATTTGCCTAGCTGTCAAAAGAATTTTTTGTAGCTGCTTTGTTTGATGCTAACAAGATCTGCACATTACATGTAGGTAGTGTTTGAAGTCTCTTACCTATAACAGCTCCATTTGCTTTTCAAATTTTGTTTCTGTTTATTTTTGGAGACTAGACTATTTTTAATTTGGCCAGATGCTTCCTTTTTGTGGTGTTTAGCTTATTCTTTCACATAAATAATTATCTTATAAATGATAACTAAGTGGAGAGGCTTATTCAGATTTAAATTAAAGTCTTTGGCACTTCAAAGTTTGTATTAGGGGAGCTGTTTTATCTGAGGTTCCATGGGCAGTAATTCAGGAGAACCAAGGCTGGATGGTTTTGATTTGGGAATCTGCCTAGGATTGCAGTGAGATGTTGGCTGAACTCTAGTCGTTAGAAGACTTGGTCTACTTTCAGGTTGACACCTTTACATAGATTGAAAATTTTGGACATCCTTTTCTTCTTGGATGGGTGTGTCCACAAGGTACTTAAATATTCTGAGAAACTTGTGGCTCTTTCTCTTAGGGCAAATGATTCAGAAAAGTAAGCTGCCATATCTGTATGACCTAGTCTTGGAGGTCATAGTATTTAATATTCTGTTGGACAGAAAGACCATCCTTGAATCACCTTGGTAAAGTATGGATACCAGAAAATTAAGATCCTTGGAGACCATCTTGTAGGCTGGCTACCATAGGTGATTTAAATTTCAATTTAAAAGTATAGATTTATACTTCGGTTTTATACTTGTCTTTTAAACAAAAAAAATCTTGATTCTAAGAATACTACCATAGTTTGTTTTGTTCCATAATATGCATGAAATAATTTCAAAATAACAGTGCTAATATTAGTAAGTAACAAGACTGCCAAATGAAGTTTAAGATTTCTTAGTCATTCTTTTCTGTCCTTAGAATATACCATATTAGGGATATTTAGTAAGAGTGCATATTGTTGCAGTTTGTGCAACCAGCTTGATACACATTTAGATTCATTTGTTTCCAGCTTTTTAGGAAGTGGTTTTTACATTTTTTAACTCCTTTGTAGTTTTCCAGTATATTTTCACTATGTAAGATATTCATATAATCCCAATGTTAAAATTAGAAGATAGGTACATTCAGAGTAGATTTGAGTTCCATGCCTTACTTTTTCTGGTTCTTTCCCTTACTATGGGCAGTTTTTCTTAAGTATTTGGTTCATCCTTTAGGTTTTCTTTTCTATATCCTGTACTGACTTTCTGCTTTTTATATAACATATAATGTGTTTTAAGTATGCTTCTATGCCTTGCCCTTTTCATTGAACCATATATCCTGAAATTCACTCTACAGCAGTAGATAGAGGCCGTCCTCTTCCCTTCTTAGGGCTGTAATATTGCACTGTGTGGATGTGCCATTATTTATTCACCAGTTTCCTGTTGATAGATATTTGCCTTGTTTCCAGTTTTTTGCTGTTGAAAATATTGAGGCTCTGAATAGCCTGGTGGAAGCAGCCTTTTTTATTTTTGCTAGTAAAGTTTTTTTGGTACAGGTTCCCGGAAATGGGGTAATTAAGTCAAAGGAAAGTGCTGAATATGATTTAGCTCATTATTGCCAAATTCTTCTCCATAAGGTTTATATGTTTGTATTTTTCCTGTTGATGTAATAGAGTGTGTCTTATAGCTTTGCCAACACATTCTGTAGTCATACTTTGTCAGTTTAGCATGTTGGTGAACATTTAGTTTTAAAAATAAGTTTTATGAAGAGCAAAGTTGAGCAGCTTCCTGTTAATTTAAGAGGAGTTTGCCTCTATTTTTGGTGAACTATTTGTCTTTTTCTCACTTTTCTGTTTTTGATTTTTTTCTTTTCAATTTGGGGACATTATGAGCTGCAATTTACATTGCAAATGAATTACCTTCATCCATTTTGGTGGATAAGTATTCAGCAAGAATATAGTTTGCAATATTTTTAAACTGCTTGTAGTTTTAAAAATCTGTTATTTTTAAATTACTGTATAATAGAACATACTACTTTTAACTTTTACACAGTCACACTTACCAGTCTTTCCTCCAGTTGTTTCTTTGTATTGACTTCTAGTTAGGAAAGTTTTTTTCTCACTCTCAGGTTATTAAGGAATTCTGTTTTGTTTTTTAAAAATGTATGTTTATGGCTCTAGAGTGTATTGGTTCATTTGCCTTTTTGTGCTGGTAGATGTTGTATCTGGATGTTCAGTTATCCCAGTACCAGTAATTAAGTCCATCTTTTCACCCCGAGTTGATATGATGCTTTATCATATAGTAAATTTTCATATGTGCTTGAAATATATTTCTGGATTTTGTCTTTGTTTCATGTTTCTTTATCAGTGTCACACTTTTTAGTTGTAAAATTTATTCTTTCTAAGTATGTGGTAGAGCTGGTATCCATTTCCCTTTGTTTTTAGGTGTTTTTATTACTCTTCTACCTAGTTAATTTTCTGTTTGGATAGACAGTGTATGATAACTTACTGGTATTTTGTAAATGGGGCTTGTGTTTAATATATGAATTAACATAGGTTTATTAACATCTTTTTCTTATAAAGTTCTCCTATTTATTTGTTCATGTATACTTTTCTGTTCGTAAGAGTGTTTTATAATTTATCATTGAAGTGCTTTGTATACTTCGAGTGTTTTTCTGTTTCACCTTTCATATTAGTGTATGTGCTAGTTTTCTAAATTGTGTTACTGTCCATGCTGTTTTTCATTGAATATTCATGGTTTCAGAAAGCAAAAAACCGCTGCATTTAGAGATAGTTTTTTATCTGTCCTAGTTCTTTTTTTTTTTTTTTTTTCCTGTCTTGGTACTGGGAATCAAGTTCAGGACCTCATGCTTGCCAGGCAGTCTCTGTGCCACTGAGCTATATCCCTGGCCCCCTATTTCATTCTTACACCTGTAATTCAGTCTTGTTTAATACAGACAGAACGTGAACCATGCTATTTTAATTTAAAATACTTTGATAACCTCCTTGGGGGAAAAATGAGATGATACTTATTTTAACAGTATATACTTTATTTAACCCAATATATCTAGTAGTTCATTTCACTGTGTAATCAGTGTAAACTATTGCCAAAGAGATATTTTATATTCTTTTATTTTATACTGTCTTCAAAATCCAGTAGTTTACACATACAGCATTTTTAAACTAACCTTATTTTAAATACTTAATAGCAACTTGTGGCTAGTAGCTCCTTTATTGGACTGTGCGATTCTAAATGTTTGTGTTCTATAATACTACCAGTAAAACTACTTTCATTCAACATCATCAGTACATGAACATACCAACAATTGTACTTCTACAGTGTTTGTCAGTGCTCTAGAATGGTATAGATGTACCAGCATAACCTTTTTCTGTGTTTAATGTTTTAAATGTTTGTGGTTATATTGTGGTTCTGAGGATTCAGCCAGAGCATTCACACAACTCAGGCTGCCTTCATTCATTCATTCATTCATTCATTCATTCATTCATTCATCATTTTGAGCCATCCTCTCCCTAAGTTGATAGTTGCCCAGGCAACTATCCAAGTTGGGATATTCCTGCCTCAGCTTCTCACAGTTATGTGATGACAGGCATGAATCACCATGTTTTATTATTAGATTTTATTACTAGAAGCTTAAGTGAACATGCTTACAGCTAAATCCTTACAATCTTGATTTCATTCTGCTAAGTGCAGTTGCTGTATAAAAGCATGTGCAATTTTTAAAGCTTTCGTACATACTGCCAAGTTCCTCTAAATACTATATTTTTATCAATTTACTGCTGGTATGGTGTGAATATGTGTCAGCCTCACACTTTTATTAACAACATGTAGTATCTTTCCAGCTCCTTTTCTTTTTAGTTATAAGTGGTTTATTGTTGTCTTGATTTGCATGTTTGATTAATAGCAAGAGTAACTTTCATGTGTCTTTTGGACATAAGCATTGTTTTGCATATTGAGTTCATTTTATTTCTCATTTTTTGATATAAGATTGGTCTTTTTGGCACTGGTTTATATGGCCTCCATTTAGTGTGTGTGTGTGTGTATGTATGTATGTGGACAGGGTTTTACTTTGTAGTTCAGGCTGGCCTTGAACTCACTATGTAGCCAAGACTGGCCTTGAACCCATGGTAATGCTCCTGAGTGCTGGGATTACAGATGTGTGCCACTGTGCTTGGCAGTGACCTCTTTATATTAAGGCTATTAATATGTTGTATGTTATAAATACAGCTTGTCATTTGTCTTTTACCTCCACTTAATACTGTCTCGTTACATGCCTCCGAGTTTTCATTTAGTGAAATCTATTAATTGTTCTTACTGGTTTTGACTTTTATATTACTGCCTGCCTACCCGTGAGGTTACACATTTGTCCAAATACAATTTTGCCTGTTCTTTCTTCACCAACTTAAGATGGCTCTATTCATATTATTGAGAGTGTATACTTGGGAGTTATTTTCTAGTGTTTATTATTTTCCACTGTGAGGTGTAACTCTGAGTATGATGGTCCTGTTAATTTCTAGTGGGGCAAGTGTTTCTTCTTAGAAAGTTGCGGCTTGGCAAACTGGTTTCTTTTCTTCAAGTGAAATTGTTCCTCCCTCAAACAAAAGAGAAAAACTATAATCATTGATCCTTTTATTGAGATTTTTATAATTTCCTGTTAAATTCATTAATGTTCTTTTGCAGCTTTTTTAAAAATGGGAATCATTTAAATTTTATTTTTTAGTGAATTGTTGATGTACATTTGAAGAAGCCTTTAGCTTTTTATATATTGATTTTTCTCTAACCTGGTTCTTGTAACTTATATTGTCTAACCTAGACAGTTATGTTTTTGTCTGTCAGTATTTATATGCTGTCTTAAACTTTAGTTACTTCTGGACCAAGTAATAATGAAGTTTTTGTCTTGTATATAACACCTGGCGTATTTCTTATTTAAATATAACATTTGTTGCTTTCGGAGAGATTTCACAATAAACCATTCAAAAATAATCCTATTGAAAGTTTACTAAGAGTTATACTATTTTTAATGCGGAATTGATGGTGAACCATGGTCAGGCTTTTTGTCATGGTGTTACAGAGTTTTGTCTTTTCACAGGTAGATGTAGTGAGTTTTCTTAGCTCTTCTATTCTTCATTGCTAAGTGAAACTTGAGATATTTTTTTATAGACCTTTGGATTCAATTTGTATATGAATATCTTTAAAATCTCGTAAGTATGGTTGTATAGTTTAGGGTTGCGAATATATTATATGCTGTTTTGGAGTTTTGTAACGGGTAAACTTGTTTTATAAAATACAGTTGTAATTTTTATGTTTTCAAGTACTCTGGATGTGGATAAACAGAATTAAATTATATATTTTTTGGAAACTCAACAGGAGTCATGTGAAGTACAGCTGGTGCCATGCTCTGTTTTATTAAAAGCAGTTCTTTTAACAACTTCTTAATTTCTTCTACAAACTGTGCAGGTTTTTGTCAGCATTTGCTGAGGAATAATTAGTTTGATGTCTAAAACAGTAATTTATTTTACATTCACTATACCCAGAAACTATGCAGTATGAATATCAGCAGTTTAATTTTATTGTGACAATTTTCCTTACAAGACTTTTCCTTAGGACGTATCTACTGATATTAAACATTGAGAGAAAAGTGAGTAGTATTCCTTTAGGTGACAAAGTAGCACTTCTTTTGAACATTAAACCTCCCCATTAGTTTATTTTTAAAAGTAAAACCTGTAGAACAGTGGTAAGAATAAGTCATTAATGTGTTACTTCTTCTCATTCCTAGGTGCATTTTATCTGGTGTTTGAGTACATGGACCATGACCTGATGGGACTGCTGGAATCAGGCTTGGTTCATTTTAATGAAAATCACATCAAGTCATTTATGAGACAGCTTATGGAAGGTCTAGATTATTGTCATAAGAAGAACTTTTTGCATAGAGATATTAAGTGTTCAAATATCCTTCTAAATAATAGGTATGGATATCATCTTGATCTTTATATTAAAAAATGTATAATATATATCTTGATTCTATTAAAAGGGATTAAAATTTAGTTCATTGCTTCAAAACTGTTTCAGTATAAGCAAAAATACTCAGCTTTGGACTTTCTCTAAAACTGAGTTAAATGTACTTCAGTTAAGTTAACTTTCAGCAGTAGTTTGTGATGTACATAAACTTGGTTGGCATTTCTGTTTAATAGTTTTCCAAGCAGTATGAGTGGGTCTTATAATAATTAGTAATAAGAATTCTGCTTAGTTATGAATCAATTTTAGAATTAAAAGTCATCAGTGCTTTGAAGTTAGCTGTTTTTGACATGTGTGTGAAGAATATGTTTAACATTTCAGTAATAGCTTAACCCTAAGGCTGGTACTTCTCTGGTAATTGGTATTAGTTTAAATGAGGCTTGCCTGGCTCTGATTTTAATGAGTAGAAAATATTCTATAGTCTTGATACTTCCAAATGCTGGAAATAAACCTAATTTTAAATGATTTGACTTAGCTCTTGAACACTGTTTACTTGAATATAATAATTTTTCTTATTCCTAAATAGTCACATGTTATTTTCATTGAAGTATGCTTTAAAATAGAGACTGAACAGTTCCTGAAGTACTCTTATATTAGTACTTTTATAGTAATAATTGTAGTAATAGTAGTAGTCTCTCAGTATCCCTTGGGGATTGGTTCCAGGACAACCCCGTTTCCCTTTGCCAAAACCTGTGTATGTTCAAGTAATAGAAAATGGTATAATGTTTGCACATAACCAAGTGTTTCCTCTCATATACTATTTATTTATTTATTTATTTATGGTACCAGGGACTGAACTTACGACCTTGCACTTGCCAAGCAGGCGCTTATGCCACTGAACTATATCCCCAGCCCATTCCTCTCATATACTTCAAAGCATTTCTAAATTACTTAGCAGACCAGATACAATGTAAATGTTCTATAAACATTGGTAGTCTGTATTGTGTAGGGCTTCTTGAAAAGAAAACATCTACACATGTTCTATACACATGCAGTTCTCTTTTTCCAAATATTTTAGATATGCAGTTAGTTGAACCTGCAGATTCAGAACCTGTAGATAAGGATGGCTGATTAGGTGACTATTCAAAGAGAAGTACTAATTATTATCTTATGACTTATCTTGACTTTTCCTGTAAACCTTGGTAGTACTGCAGTGTGAGTATATTTTTGATGAGTTGTAAAAATAAAATATGAATGTGTTATCAGTTCAAAGTTATTGCCAGCTTTTGTTCATTTTATCTTTATTTCCACCAGAGGGCAGATAAAACTTGCAGATTTTGGACTTGCTCGATTATATAGCTCAGAAGAAAGGTAAGAGTATTTTCAAATGAATATTGTAGACATTAGAGTTCTGTTTTAGAAGGTGTACTTTGAATATCTCATTGATAGTTTTTTTTAAAAGATTCTTATGCTTCCTGGCTAAAGAAAATAGTGAGCTTTTGTACCATTATCGGTATTTTAATTACAAAATTTTAAGTATTCAATTATAAAATAATTGATTTTTTAACTTACAGGTAAATGCAAATTCTGTTAATATATGCAGCTTTAGATATGACTGAAGTGAATTTAAGAACTTTTTAAATTCATAGTTCAATTTCTGATGCAGATCCAGATACTAAGCTGTTCTTAGTTTTTTGTCGGGTAAAAAAATATTAGTGTGTACTTTCTGAATTACATATTTAAGGCTTAAAACTTTGTGGGTCCCCTCTTCCCCTTTTGTGCTGCTGGGGATCAAATGCAGGGCTTCATGCATGCTAGGTGTATTCTCTACTGTGGAGCTATACCCCCAAGCTCAAAAGTTTATAAAGTTTGTTTTATTATTATTTTAGACTTTGAGGGGATATAGTTCTATCTACATGTGTGTGTGTGATTGTGTTTGGCTCCCAGGAACTTGAGGAAGTTCATTGAATAAGTGAAAAGGATGGAGCTTCTTTTGGCTAAAGTTGTATGTATCTGACTTGGCTCCCTTGTGCCTGGTAGTAGTGAAATACAACTTGTTTATTAGAGCTAATAATGAATTTCAAGATTAAATATTTTGTGAAAGTGGACTTTACATAAATACATTGTACAGATAATTGGGTTTAAATCTCTAATCATAACCCATTCCTTTTCCTGCTTTTTTATATTTATATCTCAAAATACATACCAGCTATATTTATATATTTTTATTTAAAATTATGGCAATCCTGTCTTCAGTATCCACCTTAACAATGAAATGCCACTTGATTGGAATTCTTACATGTTTGCTTTCAGTGAATCTTCCCATTAGTTGAAATAAAACTTCTTCAGTTTGCATTTTTCAAAGTGAAAAATCACTTTGAGAATTCTTTCCATTATTTGTTGTTCTAGAGGCAAGGTTTTCAAATACCATGTTTGGGACCTATGCAGATTCCATGAAACCCATGAGAAAGTAGTGTGAACAGTGCTTTGACTGACAGGGTTCTAGTCCTTTATACCTACTGTATCAGTTAAAGTACATGTGCTACCGAAGTGAGCACTGTACATACTGTAGCAGAGGTACTCTGTTTTTTTTTTTTTTAATTTTACCTATTACACTTACAATTAATATTTTAAGAATGGATTGTGTGGTTGTATTTTTGTGAAAGTTTAAAATTATTCAAGAGCCTAAGAGGCTATATATATACCTCATTTGTATTTTAGAAAACAGAGACCCAGTAGGACTGAGTTTTTCCTTTCATTTAAATTTATTTTTAACTGGCATATAAAAATTGTATGTGTTTATTGTGTTCATGTTGTTCTGAAAAATGTATACATTATGGAATGCCTAACTTGAGCTAATTATAATTAAAACATCTATTCAGTTTGTGTGTGTTGAGAATACTCAAAATGTACTCTTAGCAGTTTTCAAAAATATAATACATTGTTACTGTGTTTACTATACTGTACAAAAGATCTCTTGAACTTATTCCTCCTGTTAAACTGAGAAGTTTTATTCTCTGCCCATCACTGGTCCCAGCCATAGCCCATGGCCACTGCCACTGAACTTCCCTGAGTTCAGCTCTTTTAGCTTCTACGTATAAGTGAGATTGTGTGGTTTTTGCTTTCTGGTGCCTAGCTTATTTCTCTTGACATGTCCTTCAGTTTCATCCATGTTGTCATACATAGTTACGTTTCCTGCCTTTTAAAAAAAAAGGTAGAATAGTATTCCATTGTGCATATATACTACATTTTCTTCATCTGTTCATCTGGTGGTGGACACTTGATATTGGTCCCATATCTTTGCTGTTGTGAAGGATTAAATAACTTTAAAAATAAAAAATAGTTGATACAGGCAAAAATACATAGTTTAAGGCTTTCTACTGTATTGTAATGCCCCTTAGCAGAAATTGAAGGAAAAACTTAATGTGCACTTCATCTAAAACTTCACTTGAATGACATTTTTTTCAAATGACTAAATATCTTTGGCCATTCTTTTGGGAGGATTCTGGTTTCTATTTGCTTAACTTATTGCAATCGATTGAGATCTCACCGTAGTTAGATTATTCTTAATACAAATATATGTCTGTCATACTTGAATATAAATTTCTTTCTTATTTTCATGATAGGTTTCATAGAAGAGCAACACGTAATTACTATTTCCATCTAATAAGTTCTTTTTATGCAGATATTCATGCACATTTGGAATAGATATGTTGCAGAAAAATTTACTGAAAAGCCATCTTGTATATATCAAACTCCATTTTCCCATTGATTTTCATTTTAAAATGCAGTGTTGGGTTCCAGTGGAGTGTCAGAGATGTGGCAGTTCACTGGGCCATGGTCTCCGTTGCCCTGCTGGATTGATGTAGAAATTTTGAGTTTAGAAAAGCAGGACATATAAAATCTCATAACTTTGCATCTTCAGGTAAAGTATACTGAATTTTTCTGCTCAGTCAAATTTATAAGAGAAAACCTTGGTGTATTATTTGTCTCATAAGCAAATATCGTCCTATTCTCAAGGGGTCTGTATATATATTCCTTTAAACTCCCCTTCTCTGGATTAGAATAATTCTGATGTCTTTAAAATTCGTTGGAGAAATTTGCTTAGTATTATAAAATGCCCATGTGTGGAAACTTTAAAAAAAACCCCAAAAGTAGGAATACTGCTATTATGGAAGGACAAGAGCATCAGAGGGTGGGACAGTGTGGGTGAGGGAGGGTGAAGGGAAGGCAAGAGAGAGTAGTAGGGAGGATGGAGACGATTATAGTGTGATGTATGCATGTATGAAAATACCATGGTGAAGCCCCTTTATACAGTTAATTATAATAATAAAAATAATACCTTTGAAATATGTTTTATTCTAGTGAATTTTAATAACATTGATTTTTAAGTCAGTGTGCCTTTACAGAATTACTGTATTTCTTCAAACTTTAGGTATATCTTGAAATATATAGTATATAGTTTTTAGTTTGCATTTCTACTGTTATTATAAGCCAAAGGGAAGATAAAACTTTGCAGTAATATAGCCATGCAAATTTTAAATCTCTGAAGTATTTTCTACATAGTTTCTATAGATAGAATATTATTGAAGTGTTCAAGAATTAAATATTTTTTGTTTCAAAGTAGAGCAGATTTCAGGTTATTATTGTAATGTTAACTATATCTTTCTTGCTCATCTGATTTTGGACATGCTTTTTTATGCATGTGAGAAAAACAGTGGAATTTCATTTTGTACTCTGGGATCTGTGATCATTGCAGATCTTTACTCTGTCATGGGTTACAAAAGGAAGAGAGAAAAATGGATTAGAGTTGGAAGAGGGACAGGAATGATGTTGTAAAGTTGTCATTTTCTCATTTTGAGCATCATTATTCATCCTTCATCCTGTTTACACTGGGAACTACAGAACTTTTATTATCTGTTGATCTTTCAGTATCCAAGTACAACTTTTCTGAGATTTTGAGCCACAGTATTTCCCTCTTCTAAGTTTCTATTTTAGTCATTGGTCTACTGCTTTACCAAAGGATGGAGTCTCTCTTTGTGAATTGCCTGTTTGAAACTATTTTCCACATAAATTGCAATTAACCCCATGTACTTTTCCAAATCAAAGAACATGAAACCCATAGTGTAATCAGGAAACTTTGGCTCTAGTCCTAGCATTATTTTATAAACCAGTTGTGGAATCTTGGTGAACTTATTTAACCTCTCTGAATTCATTATTCTCAACTTTAAGGTGAGGGATTTTTAAATCTTGCCCAAATTTTGGCCTGGAGGGTATATAGCTCAGTGAGAGAGAGCTTTTGCTAGCATGCTGAAGGTCCTGGGTACAATGTCCAGCACCACAAAAGTAGAGTCTACAGTATTTCTGTACGATGATCCAGCAAGGAGAGGCAAGGGCTAAGGGATCTTGAGGTTATTAACAGTAATTTACATCCACCACGCTCCCCACACACCTTTTAAAAAGCAGTATCACCATCTAGTGGCCTTTCAGAAAATTGCAGTTGAACACAAAACTAGTTTCCCAAAGCTATATTAATGGAAAAGATCATAGCATTTCCTGCCGCTTTTTGGTGGATTAGCTCCGAGCATTCAGTATTGTGACTGGTTCCTTGTCTCTAGTAATTGTTATTTGTGGCCTTTTCAGTCGGTCTAAAATTGTCATTTTAAAATTGTCATTTTAAAGATGGAGACCATATTTTATACTTTCGTGTTTTATGTGTTCCAAGCTATCAAATGCATTCACAGTAAATGCCTGATTAATACTCATCCAGAAGGAGGTGATCCTAATCTGTAGGGTTTTCCTGGTATAGACCAGCGCAGGGAACTTCAGGGGTTACACATAACATAGAGAATCTTCTGGGAGCTTGGGGCAACACTGGAGTCGTGGTGATAAAAACGTTACCATTGTAATAACATGAAAAATAATAAATATCGGTGAACAAGCTTTAGGAGTGAAAATTTTATTTAGATCACTGGCTTAACCGATAGATCAAAATTAGATTGCAGGCCATGTGTGGTGGCACATGCCTGTAATCCCAGCATTCTGGAGGCTGAAGGAGGAGGACTGCAAAAAATTTGAGGCCAGTCAGGGCTATGTAGCAAGTTTGAGGCCATTCTGAACTACGTAGTGAGACCCTGTCTTCAAAAAGAAAAAAAAAAAATTGTAGTTCCTTTGGTTCTCGTGTATAATAATCTGTGTGTGTGTGTGTGTGTTAGGGATTGAACCCAGGGCCTTCCCCCAGAGTGACATCCCCAGTTCACTTTTATTTTTTAAGACAAGCTGTCACTAGATTGTCCAGGGTGGGCTCAGACTTGTGATACTCCTGGCTCAGCTGCTCAGTGCTGGTATTACAGGCATGTACCACCACATGCTGCACTAGTCTACATTTTTGATCAGAAAGAACAGGAGGACAGTGTTCCTCCTAATGTTGGGAAAATCTAACCTTTTTCCTTAGTGCTTTGATCTGATCACTAAGCTTGTGTTTACTGAGAATCACAGTAAAGGAGGAAAGGTTTATTTCAGCTCACATTGTTAGAGGTTTCAGTCTGTGGTAGGCAGGCTCCTTTGCTTTTGTGGCCAGGCAGAAATAGTATGGTGGAAGGCCAGTGGAGAGGAAAACTGCTTCCCTCATGGCAGCGAAGAAACAAGAGGGTGGGGTGGGAAAGGGGGAGTGGGAGGGGATAATAATGGAATTTATTTGGATTTTATCCCTTCTTTCAATTTTAATTTTTTTAGTACATGTTTGCAGTACACATTTGATCACATTTCTTATGGGGAGTTGGTACATGTACATAAATCATCTCACTGGATTATATCTTTAATTATGAAATAAATTGGAATAGTTCCCATGTTTTTAGCTCTTCAAGTGTTTCACACTTTTTCAGTAGGTACCAATTTGTACTTGTGAGGGCTGGGGTATACCTCAGTGGCATAGTGCCTGTCTGGCAAGGGCAAGGTCCTGAGTTTGATTCCCGGTACCAAAAAGAAAAAAAAAAGATAATTTGTGAAGACTAGGTAGACCTTCATCAACAATGTAAATTTTTTTAACCCATGAAATGAAAAGCATACACACATGCACTCACATCAGTTTGTTTATCCTTTTTGTAAACTAAGCAGTATTGTTTTTAGGATGTTGACAATGAGTAGCCACCTGTAGAAAACTAAGTTTGAAATGCTCATTTTTTAATATTCTGGGTTCGTATTTATTTGTGTGCTTTTGGATGGTCCACTTTCATATTACAGCAGTGCTTTAATTTTCCTGGGATTTATTTATTTGGTTTATTGGTTTTGGTTTTTTGAGGCAGGGTCTTGCTTTGTAGTTCAGGCTAGCCTTGAACTCACTATGCAGCCCACGCTGGCCTTGAACTCAATCTTTCTGCCTCAGCCTCCCAAATGTTGGGATTTCAGGCATGCGCCACTGCACTTGGCTGAATTTTTAGATTTAAAACACAATTTCAGTCCTTTGATTTTTGTCGTTTGTAACACTATGTTGTAATTATAACATGGAATATTTTCTTGATAATTCATTCTCTAAACTGTTTTTTGAGGGGTGGTGCATGATATTGGCTGCATTCTTTTCCAACTGTGTCTTGGTGTTTGCTTTTATGATTAAGATCTTCTGCCTGTGTACTTTCTCAAAGGGGGCAGCGTACTTATTTTTGTAAAATAGTTTTTAATAAATCATCATTTTTAAAAATACCTAGTTTACTGAAAGCACTTAAGACATAAAGCAAAGCCAGATCCCAGCACACAAGAGGCTAAGGCAAGAGGATTTCCAAAAATTTAAGGCCATTGTGGGCTACATAGTGAACTCAAGGCCAGCTTGAGCTTACACAGTGAGACCCTGTCTCAAAAAAAAAAAAAAAAAAAATCAGTCAAACATAAAGGACCACTAACTTCTTGAAAGTTTTGCCAGTTCTCTGCTCTGTCTTTGTTTCTGTGCTTTAGAAAAATGTGCATTTATTTACCATTTCAGGAATCACGGGTTCTGTGAGATTGAATCATGACCCAATTAGTAAAGGTTTTTCTGGGTCTTGTATAGAAACAATGTGTGATTTGCAAGGACAATTAGAAAGCTCTTTGGCGATTGACTGTTATGAAATACATCCGTCTCTGAACTGTAGGGTTCTTGCTAAGCAATTAAATAAATAGTTTATTAGTTAGGATATACTAACTTTTCGTAACAAAGAGAACCTCAAAATGTAGTGGTGGCTAAAAACTGAGAAATTTATGTATATATATTTTCTTTTTTCTCAGTCATGTTGAATGGCTGTTGCTTACCTCAGTGCACCATTAATATTTAATTGTAACATCAGATCAAGTGGTGACTGTTCATATAGGCATCCAGGAAGCCAGGTTGGAAGATCTGCCATCCTCTACACCTGCCTTCCTAGGCTCTTGTCAGCAGTGAGAAAAGAGGAGGGAGGAGTGCCATGAGCAAGGCCTAAAAATGGCATTTACTGCTTGTCCTCTTCCATGGGAGAGCAATTTGTTCTGTGGCCATCCCTCACTACAGTGAGGATGGGAAATGTAGCATAGCTGGGCAGCTGCCATAGAAGAAAGAAAGAAAAGGTTTTTAGAGCACAGCTATCAGTCTCTGCCACAAATGGTGATGCTATTTGCTGAGACAGGAAGCAGGAGGAGAGAAGCAGTTTGCAGCGAAAGGTAATAAATTTACTTTTGGATGTGTTATGGTGGAGGTATTTATAGGACTTGTAAGTGTGCATGTGTAGTAAGAATTGACAGCCAAGACAGATGACCTTAGTAAGATGACAGTATCAATTTGAAAAGAACAGTTTTGTTTTTCTGTAGCAATGTGATGATCCATTAATTTTGAAAGTTAGCCATAGGAAAACAAAGTGAAGATAGGAAGAAGAAAAGAATGCAAGAGAAAAAGATTATGTTTATTGTTACATAGTTAGGGCATTAGTCAGTCAGTCAGAGGGTTAAACAAGTGACCCATATCCCAGACACTGACCTGACTAATATTTATTCACTGTGTATTAAAGGGCTGTTAAAGACAGACCAACTTCTTGGTTTCATTTTTGCGGTGATGAGGGAGGTTAGTACACGTGTGATAGGGGGAAGAATTTACAGCAGTGACAACTACAAAGCAAAGGAAATAGTGTCTTGTAGGTCCCATATTGTGGAGTAGGTGGTGGCTGGGGTAATTTTCACCAGGGCGGTTAGGGTGCACCCCTTTGAGGCAGTAAATTGGGCTAAGACCTGAGCGAAGAGAATAACAAGACTTAAGACATAAGTAAAGAATATTACAGCTGGGAAATAGAAGGGACTCAGGTGGCTTGGGAATAGACTCGGGAGGTTTAAGGCTAATACAGTTGCCCAGCATCATCACATCACGCAGGAGGTGTGATCCTCAGTGTACAGTGTTACCAATGAGGTAAGTAAAATCTTAGTTACACTAGGAAATCACTGGACATTTTAAGCAAATAGGTGATGTGATAAGGTTTTATACTTTAAAATCTGTTACTCCAAAAAAGTTTTAAAGTGAGGAAAGCAGATGAGGAATGGAGGCAAAGAAACAGTTGCAGACACTTGCAGTGGTAATAGTAGTGGTTTGGACTTTCCTCACAGCTGATGAATTTATGAAAAATAGTTAAGGATCTAGTTTGTTATGTATTTGCTGGAAAGAAGAATTGAGAATGAGTTTTGAATTTCTGATTCCAGAATTAGTTAATTTATTTTCAGTTAGTTACTTCAGAATTAGTTAATTTATTTCTGATTCCAAATTAATTTTTCATTTAAAATACGAAATAAAGAATTCCAGCTTTCGAAAGAAGCCCCAGATTTCTTTTATAGGTAGTTAACCGAAGGCTGTTTATCTCAAGAACTCTATAAATTACAGTGTGAAAGAAATCTGTACTGGCTTTTTTTTTTTTTTTTGTACTGTTGGAAAATTAAGCATTAAAAAACTAAGTTACTTTTAACTGCTAATGATGACTATGTGATAGATAACTGCCTAGAACTAATCTTTTATTTAAATATTCCTGTTAAATACAACTTAGCCAGCTGAACTTAACTAACTCCTTCAAAATTAAACATGTTTTTCTTTTAAATATGAAGATAAAAATCCACTATTTGCACATATGTATTAATTAAAGCAGTTTCTCCTAGAGTGTGTGTGGGGCTTCATACTGGAAAATACTATAGGGTTTTTTGAATTCCTGTGAAGATAGAAAATATGAAATACAGAATTAAGACCTTGCTAAGTATGTGAACATAAGTTCTTGTGAACAGAAATTAGATTTCTGTGGAGGTGGATCTTTTACTGTGTAGTGAAGGAAGTATAGGATTTGAATTAAACTTCTAACACATTTCTGCTGGCTTGAACTACCAGTGGTATGTGCATGACTGTCCCACGAGGCATTTTGTACCATCTGATGGGACTGTCCCACGTCACTCAATTGGACAGTCATGCATGTACCACCGGTAGTTCAGAGCACCGCCGCCCCATAGCAATACATATGAATGACAGCTCTATAGTGAATGTGTTAAAGGACTTCAGGCACAATGAGGTAGATTGTTTTTAAGAAATGACTGAGTCTGATTTAATTAGATAGAGTAATTAGACTCAAAGACATTTTCTGAATATGCAAAGTTAAGTGATGCCAACAAAAACCACTAAGAACAGTACATTAATAATATTAGAAAAATCTAATTAATTTGTTAAAATTTTTAGACTGTTCTCTTTATTTTTAGTTTTTGTTTTGTTCTGTTTTGTTTTGTTTTTGTTTGGAGACAGGGTCTCACTATGTAGTTCAGGCTGTCCTTGAACTCACTATGTAGCCCAGGTTGGCTTTGAACTTGAGGCCGTCCTCCTGCCTCAGCTTCCTCAGTGCTAAGATTACAGACATGTGCCACCATGCCTGGCTTATTTTTAGTTGTTAACAAAGTCAACCAAACTTTTTTCTGTCTTTGAAATGTTTAATATAGTCCTGTCTGTGGTAATGATATGAAGCCCAGATTGATCGCTTGTCGTCTAGTGCTTAATGTACTTGGAGAAATCTGGCTCGGTGGGGTAGAGCAGGTCAGACATATTTTATGTTATCTGGAACTTCAGGTTGACTGTAGGCAAGAGGGAATTGCTTTCAAAGTTGTGTGCTGTTTTTCCTCCTTCTCAAAATTGGTTCAAGTCCAAGCCAATCTCGGGTAAATGGATTTGGAATACAGCTTTTCTGGAGAATTTCCTGTAATATGCCCTTTGAGTTTTTGTGAGTTAAAAGACAACTAGAAAGGGAGGAGGTTTAGAAGTGATCTGAAGACATAGATGATCAGTTTGAAGTATATACTCTTAATCACAGATCAATTGAAGACCTTTTCTGTCTGATTTCATAGGACATTCTGCATTCATCTGAATCAGGTAGAATGTGACTATTCTGTGGATTAAAAACACTTAGCCATTGAATTGATACTGTGATAGTGAAATTTTCCTATAAGGTAGCTAGATAGTCTCTTCTATGGCAGTGAAAGAGGTAATAGTATGTATATTCCTGTTCCTAGCAGGTGACAAGTCATCTAATACATTATCATAGCTATTACTAGTGGTCTGTTGCCAAACAGACCTCGAGTACTATAGTCTACATTTCCATACTTTTCTGTTCACAAACCTGAGAGGGTCAAAGTTAGTGAAATACTGCCCAAGATATACTCAGTTAAGAACTTGTTAGGGGCTAGGTAATAGCTCAGTGGTAGAGTACTTGCTGTGGGTTCAGTCCTTGGTACTGCAAACAAAACAAAATGGAACAAAATTTTCATTGGGTGACTCCAATTTGAACTGTATCTTGTCAGCTATTAGTGATTTCTCAGATTTGGCCAAAATCAACCAGTTCGCCGGGCATGGTAGTGCACACCTGTAATTCCAGCCTTTGGGAAACTGAGTCAGGAGGATCACTTTGAGTTCGAGGCCAGCCTGAACTGCATAGTGAGACCCTGTCACAAAAAGACAGGGAAAAAAACAAAACAAAAACCCACAGCACAATGAACCAGCTCCGTTTTAAAATCAGTTAATCATTTTAATAGTTTTTATTTTTTTTTATTTTTTATTTTTTTTGGTTTTTCTCCGGTACCGGGAACCGAACTCATGACCTTGTGCTTGCCAGGCAGGCGCTTTGCCGCTGAGCTAAATCCCCAGCCCCTTCATTTTAATAGTTTTTAATGGGTGGAAAGGGAAAGCATTACTCGGTGGTTGGGTCATATTGGGTTTATATGACCTATCTTTTATCAAATTATAGTTGACAGTAGCCAACTACTTTAATTTTTATTACATATATGAAGGGAGTTTTTTTTAAAGCTAATTATGTTCTCAGGTGTGTTTTGTGATTACGTACTAAATGCTTTACTGTATCTGTATTTGCTACTTACATGACAGTGGTTTTAGTTAGAATTACAGGATTGCTTTGATAATTAAAGTATTTCCTAAGTGAATCTCACTTCTTCCAATAAATACTAACTCTGAAGAGTGTTTTCTGTGTTTTTTAGTCGACCCTATACTAACAAGGTCATCACTTTATGGTACCGCCCACCCGAGCTGCTGTTGGGAGAGGAACGATATACACCAGCTATTGATGTTTGGAGCTGTGGGTAAGAGACTCATTGACTGACATATTTTACTTAATAAGTATGGTAGTGAATAAAATTATTTGATAATGATGGATATTTTTTCCACTAGATGTATCCTTGGTGAACTGTTCACTAAAAAACCTATATTTCAAGCAAATCAGGAACTTGCACAACTAGAACTAATAAGGTAAGCTGCTGATGATAGTATTGGTAATGATGTGGGGGAGTCATTCTCCATAACTTAACGTTCTCAAGCATACTTCAGAAGGAGAACAGTCTGGTTCTCTTAAAGCCTAATAACTACTAAATGGAGTAGGACCTAGAATATTGCCCTTACATACTTATTCTGTTAAAATTAAGAGTTTTACTGTCCCTAGATCTGTGTGTAGGGTATTGGTGAGTAAATCGGAAGACTTGCAGTGCTAAAAACAGGACTACTGGGAAGTGAGAGTAATACGAAATAGAGAATGAATGGCAGATAGTTTTTTTTTTTTAAAGGTATAGCATAACAGAAGAATTAATGTTTGGGTGTATTGTAAAAGAAATACTCTATTTTGTAAACACATAATATTTTCATATGCATCTATATGCATATGTGTACACATTGAAATATATGCATATACTTGGCTAGCAAGAGATCTTCATTATTTGATCCTGTCATAGGACCCCACTCATAAGCAGTTACTCTTATATGTTAGTCAACTTTCTCTTTATATTTTAAAATAAATTATTTTTTATTTTATATAGCCTAAAACTTGTGAGTTACAAGCTTCCATGAAAGTGTTAAAATAAGGATGAAGTCTTTTAGAAAAGATGCTGGTAGGAGGCATAGATAGAGAAATAGTAACTAAAGAAGGATCCTAGTTTCATCCGATAAACTTGAAAAGTGTCACTCTAAAATAGTAAACTAATCAAGTGGAAAGAAGATCCTGAGAATTGGCACGTATTCAGTTTGGGGGAGATAATTACCGTTAGTTTGGCCTGTTTCTCCCCACTGAAAAAACCCCAGATTCAGAAACCTCAGTGTTCCCCTTTTTGGTGTTTTGGTAAGCCTTTTGTTTTTTGTTTTGAAACTATAGGGCACACCAGGGAAAAATTACTGCCCCAGTTAGAGCCTGCTGCTTCTCTGGTAATAACTTGGCTACAGTAAGAAATATCCACACCAGAAACTGGCACTGTTTTTCAATGCCAAAACAGCCAGTTGCCTCAACTTAAAATAGAAGTGTGTACTCCAGACTTGGCTGAGGGGAATTCCCAAGCACAGAACTTTTAATTACAGAAATAGAAAAGGAGTGTCTTAGTTCATTTTCTGTTGCTGTAGGTTAATACCATAGACTTGATAATTTGCAAAGAACAAAAATTTGTCCGTTCATATTCTGAAGGATAGGAAGCTCAAGGTTGGGTAGCCACATCTGATGAGGTGTTTCTTGCTGGTAAAGGATTGTCTGCAAAGTCATAGGCAGCACAGGGCATTGCACGGAGAGACATAAGCTAGCCAAAGAGAAGTCACTCTCTAGATAACCCATTAATCAATTGAGCCGAATGACCCAGTCACTTCTGAAAGTTTCTGTCTCTCAAGTACCGTAAGAGTTTGGGGACTAAGTTTCCAAAATATGGAAACTGGGGACACACTCAAATTATAGCACTGTGGGAGGAAAGTCACCAGATATACAAGAAACTTTTATCTTTTAATACGTGATAGATAATCAGACATGGATCAAGGACTTGTCCTTCTCAAAAGAAATACACTTCTTAATGGTAATTACTGTTTATAAAATTTAGTTATATAATAGCATAGAAAAAGCAAATGCAGGTAAACCTCACATGACTGAAATGATTGGGACTATATTCTTTTTTTTTTTTTTTTTTTTGGGACTATATTCTTTAAATAGAATAAAACTAAAAATTAATATAAAAATGGAAACATTCTCATATCTAGAAATTTTAAATATAAAATTTCATTGGCTAAACCAGTTTTTAAGAGAAAATCATAGTCACATACTTGTTAATGACATTTTGGTCAGTGATGGACATACATGGTGGGCTGCATATGTGCTGGGGGTGCCAGAAGATTGTAATGAAGTTGAAAAATTACTGTCACCTAGTGACATCATAGCTGTTGTAATACAGCACAAGGATTACTCATTTTTGTGGTTACGTGAAACGACCCTACTGTGCTGCCAATGGTATAAAAAGTACAGCACATACAATTATGTAAGCACATAATACTTAACTGTAATAACTATCAACTGTTACTGGTTTATGTATTTACTATACTATACTTTTTATCGTTATTTTAGCGTGTACTACTTCTACTTATAAAAAAAGTTTACGGTAAAACTACACCATGTTACGCTGGCAGCAGCCTCATACAACTCAAGTTTACTGCCTCTCTTGATTGCATCAAGAGGCCACGTCAAGTGATTGACCTATACTATCTAGGTTTGTGTAAGTACACTCTATGATGTTCATATAGCAACAGAATTACCTCAGCCCAGTGCTCAGAGCATGTCCCTGTCGTTAAACGACGTACAGAAATGAAATCAAATGAAATAAGCAGTCTACTGACAAGTGATAGAAAAAACAAAACAGCTAAATACATGCAGAGAATAAGAACACTTAATGAGGTGTAGTACAAAAAATGTAGAACTTATAAATAAACTGCTGATATAGTGTTGGGTTTATTCACATACATGTATGATATAAATTAATCCAGTGGTTTAACTTAATATGAAAAGAGAGTATGGTGGCTCACACCTGTAATCCCAGCACTTGGGAGGGCAAGGCAGGAGGATCGCTGTGAGTTCGAGGCCAGCCTTGGCTACAAAGTGAGTTCAAGGCCAGCCTGAAGTGCGTAGCGAAACCTTTCTCAAAAAGACAAAACAAAAGAGAGCAACGATAAAATGAAATTACAATTATAAGATAAAAATTGACCACAGAAGGTAGGCATGCTGGCACATACCTGTAATCCTAGCTACTTGGGAAGCTGAGTTAGGAGGATCATAAAGTTGAGGCTAGTTTGAACAATTTAGCAAGCCCCCATCTCAAAAAAAAATTTATATTAACTAAAACAAAAAAAGAAATTGACTTTAGCTATGAGTAAAATCAAGTAATTCTGAGATTACTTGGTCCACCAGAAATTACTTCTGGAATACATTGGAAAATCCATGTGTATGAAATAGTTCAGTCAGTGCAGTACTCTAATAACAACCAGGTCCCAATGTTTTCATAGGTAATTTTGCAAATCTTTTAGAAACTAGTTATTGTAATGTTCTTTAAATTATTCCATAGGAAAATAACACAGAAGTTTTCTTATCCAAGCTTCTGTTAAAGAGAGTTATTAGTTTAATCCCTTCCTTCTGTAAATATTTGCTTGGTAAATGGCAGGCTGAATGCTTGGAGGTAGTAGGCTACTGCTTTCTAGTAACACCACATGTTTATTCCACCAGATAAAGAGGGTGATGACCAAGAGGTGGGTGGTGGTTTCCAACGTTTTTTGCCAACCAATGTCGTTTAATTAAATATAGAGAGATAAAGTGCTTTTTAGAAGCTTAAAACTTTGTTATCTATTTAGGACTGGGCAAATAACTGCATAAGTAGAAAGAAAAGTAAAAAAAAAAAAAACTAGAAGGATTTAGCATACTGATTGCATTTAAAGTATTTTTAATTTATAGCTTTTTAAAAAATCACCCAAAACTAAAAATCCTCGATGTGTTACGGCTGTGGTTTATGCAAGAAGGCTAATGCAGACTTCCGTTCAGTGACTACTCTGTTGAAAGAGAAAGCCTTTGCTGCATGTCTGGAGACTGGAAAATGAATGTACATTTATAAGTTTTCACTGAAAATAAAATGCTTGAATTATTTATCTGTGTATCTTTTTTTTACATGATTCCCTCTAACACATTTTTCACATAACCACGTACTGGTCCTGAATTTATTAGATATGAGGGCTTCTGTCAGTGATGGTTACCATCTTACCTAGTTTATAGACGATGCAAGTGCTGTTCTAAGAATTTCATCTAAATTATCTGTTAAATTTCATAATAACTCATTGTCTTCTAATAGTTAAGAAAACAGGATCTTAAAAGAGGTAAAGAATTTATCTAGAATTAATGTTACTAACAAATTGCAAAATCAGGATTTGAATCTAGACAGTGCTAACGTACTGTCCAAATTTTTAAACCATTAGTGTATACTACATAGGGAATTAATAAACTTGCTGCAACTTTTTACAGTGAATATGACACAAAAGACAACATGAAAAATTTCCTTAAGATACTAATCTAGAATTTCTAAGGAAGCTTTTAGCAAATAGTGTTCGGCTTTTCATTAGAAAAGAATGAAAAATATCCAAACACAGAAGTTTTAGAAAATTTGTGTTGAATAGGCATGTGCTAAAATGTAAAACACTTATATTTAAATGCAAAGAGATATTTCACAAGATAAAAACTGTATCATAAACCAACAGCCAAAATACTTGATTTGGTTGTAAAACACTAGAAATTAAGACAAAAGTGAGAAAACATTGTCTTCTGGAATCATTTAATAGTGTTTTGAAGAACTAGCCAGTTAGCTAGTAGTATTAGGAAAGTGAACCTGTCTGAGCTATATAGTGGAAAGGTGAAGACAGTATTGTAATTCAAAAATGCCAACGTATACACAGAGCATGCAAGGGAATAACTCAGAAACATCTCAGAGTAAACAAGTTCGGTGAGATGATGGGGAAAATCATATATACATGCACAGTAGCTTTTAAAAATGCATGCCAGTAATAACCAGTTAGAAAACAAAGTTGAGGGTGAAATAAGCCTTTAATGAAATCACCATGATGTATAATCCCAGGAATATTGCAAATTGTTATGCCCCACTGAAAAGTGTTACTTGAAAACTGCTAGACATACCTTGTTTTTGGCTAGACTCCTTAATTTTTAAAAAAGTTGGTAGTTCATCCTATTTAATCAGTACATTCCTAATAAGATTCTTAAGAATTTTTGAAATTTGACAATTGATTTTATGTTTATATGGAAAGACAGTTTAACTAAGACGTGTTTTAAAATGAATGAAAATGTTGCATATCATGTTAAAACTGAATTTTAACTAAAACTATTTGGGTGCAGATATTTCAGATCTCAGTGTATAATTGAACAGTATTTATTGATTACTGGTTGTTTGCCATTTCCTGGGGTCTTGGGATGCAGTGGGGATTCAGGGAGAGGATGGAATGTCTGTTTTCTACTTGGGGGGTGGGTAGAGGCATATAAAATCAATGCATAAAATGTATGAAATGGTAGAAGTTAAATAGGATAGGGAATGAAGGAAGAAGGAGTTACTGTATGAAGGATCAGGGAAGGTGTCTTCTACAAGCAGAAATCTGAATGAAGAGGAACAGAAGAGTAATAAAGAGCACCAAACCTGAGTGTTCCTTGGTCTATTTTATGAATACATCAAGTCAGTTAGTGAACTGTGTAATAAAAAAGGTCAGACCGTGCACTTAGTAGCATACTGCACAGTTAGTATGGGAAGGTTGATCAGGGTTCATCTGGAGATACTGACCTTTTACTGACAAGGAAAAGCATTTTCTGACAAGGAAAACCTACTAACAAGGAAAAGCATTTTTACAGAAGGCTGTGTTTAGTTGAGACCCATTTAACTAAAGGACATCAAAAGAGTCTGGAATTGTTAGTCTGATGTGGACTTGTGAAAAGGCTAGGAAGCAAAAGTTTACTGTCTGGTTTATATATTTCTGCATGCTTTTGTTAAGACACTAAATTTTTTCTTAATACAATGACATGCTTCAATTTTGACTACAATTTTTCTAAGACTGAGGAAAATAAAGGGAGCTTCTAATAAATAAGTGTCTCGATTGTAATGAGGCAGTAGAGTATATTGAAAGGTGTGTGGGCCTTGGCATCGTAACAAGTGGGGGTTCTAATGGCAGCTCAGCTACTTTTGGCTCCTGTGACTTAGGGTAAGTTCTACAGTACTCTAAATTTGTTTCTTTACAGTTAAGAACAGGACCAATAACATGATTAGAGTTGTAAGAAATGTAAGTTTGTTTTCTGGTACATTCTGCTGTCCTTCACCTTAGTTGTGGTATTGCTAGAGTGTTTCCTTTACCCAAAAAGGCTCAGCCTTGATGACATAGAGGCCTAGTATTACACACTATGTGTAAAATGATCAGCAATTTGAGTACCACTCAGAATCTATTTTTAAGAGCTTTATATACCACAATGATTATTTAAAATTCCTTTTGCTGCAGAAAGTACTTTGTACAGGTGCAGTTTAGTGAATAGAAGAACGGGTTAAAAAGTGATAGAAGAAAGAGAATGGAAAGCGTAGGTGGGGACAGAATAGGATACATGAAGGCAAAAAATACTAGCTTTGTGGCTATAGACATCAGTTATCCAAGTGTCACACTTTAAGCTTTCTGGCAGCCAGCTAAAGAGCCTTTATGTTGTACCATCCACATTACTTATCAAATAAAAGTCTTAATCATGGAAGAAATTAAAAATAGATGAGAATGAAAAGAATCCTGCTTTTGCTTGATTACCACCACAACCACCCCAAGTACATAATACCTCAGATCACGAGGATGAAATTATTTTTAAAGATGAATGAGGCCCTGAGTTCGATTCCCAGTACCAAAATCCAAAAAATGAATCATGTATGCTTTCATAAATTAATAACATAAAGTACTCTTTAGACAATGTGTTTCAGTCTTGTTGGTCTCAACTTCTTCATGCTAAAAAAATTATTCAAAATTTCAAGAGCTTTTATGTATGTTGATTATATTTATCAGTAGTTTATATTAGAGGATAAAATTGAAAAATTTGAATTTTAATGTAATACAAGCTTTTTAATTTAAAGAAGCGTATTTTGCAAAATAAAAAGTTGCTGAAATGAGTGATACTTGTTACGTATTTTTACATATCTGATAAGTGGCAGTCTTCATGTGCTGGTTAGTGGTACTGTGCAGTCTGAGTTTATTTGAAGGAATATTTTGTACTTGATTGAAGCTCATTGGTTTGTCTTGGGCTTTGAGTGGAACTTTTATCCATGATGATTTTGTAACATTATGCATTATTGGCCATTTGGAAAATACTGGCTTACTGAATGGAGCACATCTTCCAAATGTAACATTATATATTTGTAATCACCGCTAATTTCATCAGAAAAGCTATTTATGTAGTGAGAAGGTATCAAGTATATGGTGGTTCATATAAGTTTTCCACTATTCCAGCTTTCTTTTGAAAATTAGAATTTTAAAATTGACAATAAATACTAGTTTTCCTTGAAGTGAAAGCTGATTTTCATATTTGAGAAAATTGGAAATGCTCTTTATTGGTTGTTCTTACCGATAGAGAATCAAGGTCCATTGAAAATGCAGCCACTCGAGCTTGCAGCTCAAATACTGACAGGTATTTCTCTTTAGGATAACTAGTGTGTGTCTTCACAGCAGTACTTTGTTTCCCATTTCATCACAGAATATTTTAAAGATATGCACATACTCAAATGACAGCATTTAATAACAGTATTTACTGCTTCAGTAAGTACATTCTCAAGTGAAAGTGGTTGCTCCTACCTTTGGAATTGTGTGAATCGCATTAAGATGTCAGTGGTTCTGTCCATCACAGTTTCTGTGTCATTTGTGCAAGTGGACACATTGGAAAAAAGCAAATCATGTCTCAGTGATAAGTTTGACTGCCACACTGCTGAGGGATCTAGGGGAACCGGGGGATCTTTGGGGCCCAGTTCTTAGCACTGCTGCTGTATACCAGTATCACATACAAATACCAGTACAGAGTGTATGGCATTACACTTTCATTAGGCCCAAGCGGTATTCTTCCTTGAATATAAGGATGAATACATACTAGGAAATCTCTTAATAAGCTTATGATGTTGAGTTCAGTGTAGAAAATGTAGATGATGAAATTAATACAGTTTATAAGTCAATTGATAAAGCATCTTTTAAAAATTTAAAAGCTAGCCAGGTGTGGTGCATGCCTGCCATCCCAGCACTCAGGAGGCTGAGGCAGGAATTCAAGGCCAGCCTGGGCTATGAGGTGAGTTCAAGACCAGCCTGAACTGCATAGTGAGACCCTGTCTCAAACAAAAGACCAAAAAAAAAAAAAAAAATCTACAAAATTTAAAGCACATAGTGAGGAATAATGGAGTGCTTTTTTTTCCTTCTTTACAGGAGGTTTGCGTGAATTTCTATGTGTGCCTTACTATCCTTACGACATTGTATGTTTTTTAAGCCAGAATCAGCCTTCCTAGGAGCAAACAGTGAAAAGTACTCCCAATAAAATCAGCACCATAGTCACCATTGTGTTGTATCATCATTTGAACACTGAAAATTGCCACATAATGTAACAAACCATAATTATGTGTGTATATACACAATACACATATATATATACGTACATTTGCAGAAAAAAGACAGGTTTTAATTAGTAAAATGATCGTAAATCTGGAAAGCTTCAAAGAAGCAACTGCTAGAATTCAGGAACCGTTATGTTTTAGATGGCTACCTAAAAATTTTGTCAGATTTGCTAAATAACTATTTAGGAAATGTAGTAGGCTAACAATACTCAAAAAAAAAGCCCATGAAACTTCTCACTGATACACATATCTAAGACAAAAGAAATAAAATATTTTTAGAGTAGAAATACTAAGCAGTGCAAACAGTCAAAGTTCAGAGCAGCAGTTGAATTCCATCGGCACTCTTGAAGTACAATTTTGTCCTCAATTCACGTGTCACAACATTCTGAGCAAAGTAATTGAAGAGAAAGGTGTCTAGATGATTTTGTCCTAGCACTCTTTTAAAAGACTTGGACAAAGAACTTCACTGTTCAGTACAGCACAGTGTGTTTCCCAAATAGTTCTCAGATACTTGAGAGTTTAATGTATGTGTTAGCATGTGGCACATTAGGAGACACCATTAGTAAGACTGTGATGGCTAAGTAGTGATCAAACACAGCTTTTATTACTATACTGTTAACAGTTGCTCTTGGGTCTGCTTCCCTAGTTTCTAATAATTTTCTGTGCTTAAGTGGAATGCTTCCCTTTTATTTAGACAACTTCAGTATTCACTTACCATCCACCAACATATGTCATAATTGAAACTCTTAAGAGTAATAATCTTGTGTTTATTACGATTGTTAATAGGTAGGTGGCTAGTTTATTTAATTTTGTAGCCCTGAAGTAAAATTATTCCCCGCTTTACAAATGAAGATCAAGTAAAATTATTCTCCACTTTGAGAGAAGAGCAGATTCCTCAGAAGTGCAGTTTGACCAGTATTACACAGATCTAAAGTTTATCTCCAGAGCTTGTCTTCATTATAGATAGGCGATGTGACGTGGCCCCGGGTACACACTTCAACTCATCTCCCTGAGCCCTAAGGTCCGTCCGCAGTGATTTCTGAGAAGTCACAGATGTCTTTCTTAGCCTGTGTTCTTCTCTGCCAGTAATGTATTTCTCTTACACTTTTCCCACCTGTTTGTGGCTTACTCATGTTTCGAATTACAACCAGAATTCCTCCCCCTTCTGTAACCTCAATTAAGTTTTCTTGCAATGTCTGCAATTGAAAGTATCTTTCATTTTCACTATTCCGATATGGTTTAAACTCTTCCTATTAATGTACATCATCTGCCCAGTTATCTGTATTTATGTACTTCCATGGTGAAGTCTACAAAAACAAGACACAGTTTCTGAACTGTAATAAGAGAAACACGTGTAAACCACTAAAATACACGTTAGGTGGAAGCAAGTGTCAAAGAAACAAGGAGTATGTAAAGAATGGCCATTCTGAGTAGCATTTGGGAATAGAGAAGACCTTATAGGGAAGACTTCATTTGAACCTGGAGAAATGAAGTGAAAACAATTTAGCTATCTAGAATCTGGGGAGAAATAAAAACAGGAACATGAAGGTGCCATGTGTACAAAGAAATGTGTTGGAGGATGAAACAGGCAGTTTGGGACCACTTCCTAGCAAGCCTGTGCTCTGGGAGTTTGGCCCTCTTCCCTAAAAGAGGTTGAGGAGGTCATGAAAATCCAGTTTTAAGAAATGGCATTGTGAGTATACAAATAAGATCTTGATACATTTAAAAAATTTACAGAAATAAAAGCTATATTGAGACAAAAAAGTACAGCTCAGTGGCTTTAATTTGAAAGAACATGAAAATCTGTCTTGTGGCACATGTGTGTTTTTTTGAATTAGCATTTTTAAGCTCCTGAGCGTGTTTTGGTCATCACTTACGTTTATACTATGTGTATGCATCTATAAAATGTTTCTCATTTTCTTAAGTGATGCATCTACATTTTCTTGTTATCTGTGAGGATCAGCTGGCAGTTTTATACGTAATATTCATGTATCCTTGCAGTTTGATATACTCAAGCATATTTAGCCAGTATTTAATTTACTAAATGGTATATTTTAAAAATATTCACTAGCTAGTTAGATTTTTGCTTAAACATTCTGTAAATTATACAAGAATTTATTAATAGCAATTTAATAAGGATTTTCAAGATAGATAAGCAGAGAGTAAAGGAGTTAAAATTTCTGAATATCTTGTGATCATTAGCATTACTTGCCGTGAAGAACTTTAACATCATTTTACCTTTTGAGTCTTCCCGTTTGCATGTGGTTGTAGTCTTTGTGCTAGTTACCTTCCTGCATGAAGGTCCTCTCTAGGAACCAGATGCTTGGGTTGTTAGAAGCATCACTGAAAATAGATTTTTTAAAAAGTGAGTAAACTCAGAATTCTGAAATACTTAATTACACTTCTTATACATTGTCTCAAGCCTTTAACTTGCCTATATTTAAAAATGAGTTGATGTTTTAACAGTTGTCTCTCTTATTTTTTTCTATTTAGCATATAGTGATGTAATTCTTTTTGTGTGTTGTTTAGCCGTATATGTGGGAGTCCGTGTCCAGCAGTGTGGCCTGATGTAATCAAACTACCATATTTCAACACTATGAAACCAAAGAAGCAATATCGCCGAAAGTTAAGAGAAGAATTTGTTTTGTAAGAAAGGGATGCTTGCACATCCATATTGCATTGAATGTTGTTTAAAAGAAGTTACTTCCTGGAAATTCTAAACACCGTTCTGTCCTCTTGACCTGAACTAGATCAGTCATAATCTTCCAGACCACTTAAGTTTGAGTTTTCTTTGGCTTCATGCAAATTACCTTTTAACATTACTATGGGATCAGTGATTTGTATTGTGTGTTTGATATATTGCTTACATGGGAGAATTTTGAAAATCTGGTTTCATATTTTCTTAAAACAGCTTTCAAGTTACTTGAGCTTACGGTTTTATTTTAAGAAACTATGATTTTATTCAGCCAGGCGTGGTGGCAGTAAGTAGTTAGGCAGCCTTAGTGAGGCAGGAAGATCACTGAGATTTCCAGGCCAGCCTGGGCTACATAGTGAGTTCAAGGCCAGCCTGAACTGTACAGCAAGACTCTTGGTCTCAAAAAACAAAAACAGAAGAAACTCCTTTATTTTGTTCAGTTTTGAAAATATAACAGCAAATTGCCCATAGGGTCGCATAGTGTTGCTTGCCACAGTGACAAAATTGTGTAAAAACGGTGAAATAGTTCTTTAAAGGAAAAGTTGGTATAATTGAAGTAAAGTATTATAAACATACAAATATTAGCATTTAAAATAATTCAAAATAATTTACATTAAGATAACATTCCTAAGGAAACACTGAGCTTTTGTGATCCTCTCGTGCTAGCATTCCTGCAGCTGCTCTAGACTTGTTTGATTACATGCTCGCCTTGGATCCTAGTAAGCGCTGCACTGCTGAGCAGGCTCTTCAGTGTGAGTTTCTACGAGATGTGGAACCCTCAAAAATGCCTCCACCAGAGTAAGTGACTTTTTGTTATATTAGATCCCATGTATGCAGAACCTGGACGTTTTTAATGAACGTGAATATAATGATCAGATGATATCCCATGCCTGGTTAGGTTGAAAGAAGCCAAAAGGTAGATGTAATTTGAGTATCTGGAATGCAGATGCTTACTGTAATGTTGAGCTGACCCAAGGCTTAGTTACAGCAGCCTTTCTCTAGCAAATGTTGGGTTAATTCATCTCAAGATTTTGTGAATATATTTCAACTCTTGAAAACGGTTATTGCTGTTACTTTTACCAGTATTTATACTACCACTATTATTACTTTAGCTAAAATTGTGAGTGCTCTGCTAAATACGTTTCATGTGTTACATTAATCTTTGTAATCCTCTTTGCAATCCTCTGAGGTAGGTATTGTTATTACCACCATTTTACAGAGGAGGAGGCAGGCTCAAAGAGGTTAAGAAACTTGCCCAAGAATACAAATCTTAACATTTAAAGAATATTAGAAGTGTGTATGGAATGAGTTATTGTTTGATGGGGTGAGAATTCCATAGTTTGAGAATCAGAATAGCTGGGTTCATAATCCCTTACTTTCCTAGGACTGATTTCCTCCAGGACTGATTTGGGGAGTGAGGGAAGGGAGAATACCTTGTAGGTATTAGTAATTTTTAGCATGGAGAGAGACATTAAAAGCAAGCCTAGTGGGCTGGGATGGTAGAATGCTTCCCTAGCATCCCCAGTACCACTTTTTAAAGCCTGATCCTATAATCCATTGTTTCTGAATGATAATATCAGCACAGTTTGAATGAATAAACATGGGCTTTATATTTTAAATCCTGGCTCTTTGACAGAACAGATTGGGCTTCTCATTTCTATGAAGTTGTTGTAGTCCGGTTGTCAGGTTTTAGTAAGGTCTTACTGAACTTGAAAGAGATAAAGAATCAGACATGTTGAACCTGAATCATTCACTGAATTAGTAGTTTCTTTTTTTCTTCTTTTGCTTGTCAGTATGTATCAGTAATCTTGAAGATTTGCCTGTAGTAGTCTGCAAAGAATTTTTTTTTTAACTTTTGACTTGGAAAAGTGGAACTCTACCAAAAAATACAAAGAGTGTGCAATGAAAATCCCTTTACCTAGATTCAGTTATTAATATTTGGATATATTTGTGCTATCACTATATATAAACATTTTCCGTAAAGTGGTTGAATATTGTCTTGTGGAAGTGATACTTCTTTTATCAATATTCCATCCTGCATTTGTAGAAACTAGAACTTTACTCCACATCAGTATTGGACTCTTGTAAAACTTAAGAAATTTTACATTGTGCTAGTTGGCACTCGATATTCAGCTTTCCCTAATATTTCAGTAATCCTTTAAAGACTTCAGTAATTAAAAAAAAAAATTCATGGCATGTTTCTTCAGCCTTTAAACTGCTCTTTGCAGAGGGCTTGTATAAGGTAGACGTGTTTTGAAGCATCCCAGTGAGCTGTTCGGTAGAAGATCCCACAGTGTAGATTTAATTGCTGTCTTGTGATCAGAATTAGATTAACTTTGTTTTCAGGGCAAGAATACTACTTTCATGGTCAAGTGTGTTTCTATTGTATTACATCAAGAGGAATGTAATATATTATTTCTATTATTGGTGCTGCTAATTTTAAATCATTTGGTTTAGTTGGTCCTTATGAAAGAATTCTGGTAAAACTTTATCAGTTTTAGTTGATAATTAAATTTTTCAAATCAAAGGTTTAAAGAGTGTATAGATAGTCTACTTTTCAGTAGATTTCAGATCTCTTTGATCTTGAACTTCTGCTCCTGCAGGTTTTATTCTACTGTAATATAAATTACCCTATCATGCTTCTTTAAACAAGGGTATTAATATAAATGGAAATTCAGTTTTCAAACATTTCCTGTGACTGTAGTAATAGCATATTTTATGAATAGTACATATTTCAGTTAATAAAAAAGTGAAACAGTAAGTTTTGTTGGAAATGCAATCAAATGATAGGGCTGACATTTTTTCCCACAAGTAGTTTGCATGCTTATTTTAATATTCCTTATTTAAAAATGAGACATACCTTCACATTCATTGTACTTTTATTTCAGTTACTTTTAAGTACTGTGGACTGAGTCCAACGGTACATGCAGCATGTGCTTTACCACTGAACTATTTTCCTAGCCCTGCCATTTATTTTGCAAGAAACCTTGTAAATAAGCATTTGAGAGTGGAAGGAGTTTTGTCACAGTTAATCCCTTTGAATTCTTTCCACATTCTGTACCAGAAATTTCTTTTTTTATATCAGAAATGATTTCAACAACTTTTCATATGTCAACTTAAAACTCTTCGGTTTTCTTGATATTAAAGAATTAGAAACCTTGATGATTTCCTAAAGAATTTATCTAGTCATTAATCATTTTTTTCCCAGTGGCTTTTCCAATGCTTCTTAAAATGACTTCTTGTGATACTTGTAGTTTTCTCTTATAAACTCTACAATTGTTGTCAAACAGATCACATAAAAAAGACTTAATTTTTATTAGAGCACACCTGCCTGCATTTTTTCCATTAAAAACAAAAATGCACATTTGGAGCTAGGTGGTGCACACCTGTAATCGTAGCACTCGGAAGGCTGAGGCAGGAGGACTTCCAAGAGTTTGAGGCCAGCCTGGGCTACAAAGTGAGCTCAAGGCCAGCCTGAACTGCATAGTGAGACCCTGTCTCAAAAAAAAAAAAAAGTGCACATTAGCAGATCCTTCTGTAAAGCAGTAACATTTTATAGATTTCATCCTGTTAGATACATAAGTAAAGCAGTTAGGTCAAGATTACAGTGACATTGAGTCAGGGTGTAAGTAACATTTGGGGTGTAGCTCAGTGGTATAACCCTTGCCTTGAAGATGCGAAGCCATGGCGTCAATTCCCAACACCTCTTTAAAAATCACAACCAAGGGCTGGGGGTTTAGCTCACTGGCAAAGCGCCTACCTGGCAAGCGCAAGGTCGTGAGTTCGGTTCCCGGTACCGGAGAAAAACCAAAAAAAAAAAAAAAAAAACCTAAAAATCACAACCAAACAAATGGAAACTAACAAAAAAAAAAAAAACCTAACCAAACAGAAACATTTAAATTAAAAGCTATTTAAATAACATATAACAGGGCTGGGGATATAGCTCAGCAGCACAAGTTCCTGCCTGGCAAGCTTAAAGTCCTGAGTTTGGTTCCCAGTACCTACCTACCTACCTACCTACCTACATAAATAAATAAATAAATAAATAAATAAAAAAAACAAAGAAACACAAAGATCTTATCGTTTTGTAGTAAGTTATAAAAATATGTCACTTTCAAGGTAAGGAACATGCAGACAGGATGTTCCTTTGGAAAATGTGTCAAGTTCTTCTGATCAATTTTTTTAAAACATCAAATGACAGTGGAATACTAAGTATCAGAACTAGCTTCATTAAATGTATTAAATGTCTGTCAAATTCTCTGATATATTTAAGGAAGAAAGAAAGTGTATATAGCTAAAAAGTGAATTAGACTGGAAAGTAGCCTGTAGTTTTTATGTTAACTGCAGTATGAGAAACCCTAAACAGTTCACAAAGTGAAATGTGATCATTTGTCATTGGAATAAATATTTTATGATACAGTTTGATGGAAAACAGGTTTAAGTTACCTTATTGAGTAATGACAATGACATTAAACATGAATACAGCACCTACTGTGTGAGAAGCATTGTCCACATGCTTACATGTTAACTTATTTTACCTCTACCTCTGTGAGAGGATAGCATTGTTAACTTGTTTTATTGTATTATTTTGTTTTTTTGAGGCAGTCTGTCTTTGTAGTTAAAGCAGTTTTTGAACTGACTAGCGAGGCCACACTGGCCTCAAACTCGCAGCAATCCTCTTGTCTCAACTTCCTGGGTACTGAGATTACAGGTGTGTGCCACACCTCCCAGCCTTCCATTTAAAAGATAAGGAATCCACTTGAGGCATGGGAGTCAATTTACTTGCCTAACAAGACACAGCATTAAGTGGCTGAGCTGGTGTTTGAACCTGGAAGGAAGCACATCAGTTTTGGTCGTCTGGAAAACATTCCTGGTCTCTAAAAAGAATCAGCACCACTAAGCTGTTCTGTATTAATTACGTGTAGGGTAGTGTTTTACTTTTTAGAGATGAGTATTGAGGTAATCCATAAAGAATCTCTTCAACCTGCTATTATGGGAGGCAACCAAAGCCCTTTTTATGACTCTCTTTGCTCTCCTCTCATGATGCTTTCCCACAAGATCACTGCATTTCTTGGCCATCGGGATGAAAGAAGTAAAATCGTTTCCTTTACCCTGCTCTGTAATCTGATTTCAAAGTATGCCAGTAGAGCCTAACTCACACATCATACAAAGCACAGGCACGTACACAGAAAGGAATGTCTTTGGAGGGTTTATGATGCCTTAAAGCTTCCCAATATCAATATTTCAAATTGTCCCTTTGTTTGTCACTCCAGGAGGTTTATACACGCTGAGGCAATGCACCATAGTAAGATGGCTAAGAGGTACGCTTTTGTTTTGTTTTCAGACCTCAGGTGCATAGATTGGTTTAATCATAATCCTCGTGTCACTCATCATTGGTCCATGCATGGCTCTCTTTTATTTATTTTAGTTACGTTAAATAATGGTAATAAGCAGCCATGAACCTATCAACCAAAAGCTGGAACCTTGAAAATACCCTACTTTAATCATATAACCCTCCTGTCACCCACCCATCACCTTACCCTTTCTCCACTTAAGGTAACCATCATCCCCTTATTTTGTTTTAATTTTTGGTATATACTTTCTTGTTGCCATCTGTACATACTTTCATACAAACCTATATTTTAAAAATTTTAGTTTTTAATTTTATAAAAGAGTGTCATACCAGTATGTTTGTAATCTTTTGGAAATGGCCTTTTAAAACTAATATTATATTGCTGAGAGTCAATCATAATGTTGCATATGCCTTTATAACAGGAAGGAACAATAATTGTGAAAGAGGAGGTATGAAAGAACTTGAATATGCAAGCCATTCTCAAAGTTCAGTCTTAGAAAAGAAAACATGTGGATATAGAAATTCCCTTAAACCACTTACAGGTGTACCCTCTGGAAAGTCTCAAGGATGTGTACCCTTCAAGGTAAACATCCAGGTTGAGAACTTGGGGTATATATCATCAGGTGGGGTTGCTTAAAGGAGTTTATAGGTATTCTGGGCAAGTTGATTAACCTTTGCAAGCCTCAGTGTTTAAAATAGATACACAAGAATCTATAGGGTGTTTTTTTATTAGAGTATGAAGAAAACATTAAAAAATCAAATATTTCTTTCTTTACGCAAAAGTCATTCTGTAGTATTACTACTTTTGTGCAATTACACTAAGGTAGAATTGTTCCAGAATTGTGGGTGACTTTTACAGTTAACTAGTATTGAGAACTTTGTTAGTAATTGATGAGCCTCTCTGTGCCTGGAGTACCTATGTTTGAAACTCACCTGTTCCTTCAATTTAATGCCAGGGCATTTGGTTATAGAAGCAAATTAAGAGGTTACTAAAAAATAAAAAGTTTTAGTATAAGGTTTTTCACAAATTGTTCTAGCTTTTACTCCTTTATTGTTCGTGTATCTAGTTTCTGCCTCCTTCTTCCTGTTGAATGTATGGTGTATTTAATAAGAAATGCCATTAAAAGGTTGCACCAAGGATGATGCTAGCCTACTTTAATGAATATATATTTGTCATTCATAATTTTGATAAGGATCATTTATCAGTTTTTCAGAAGCCAAAGAAAAGATAGTTCATCTGCAAGGGTAAAGCTAAAGAAGGTGGGCCTTTCAGGGTGATTTTTATTGGAGTTTTGCGGAGTTTGTGTATGAAGTCTTCAGCAGTGAATTGGGGGACAGTGATGGTTCTGGCGCTACATTGTAACTTTAGCATATTTTTGTTAAATGCCATTCACAACTCTGTACTTAAAAATTTTTTCAGCCTTCCTTTATGGCAAGATTGTCATGAGTTGTGGAGTAAAAAGCGAAGAAGACAGAAACAGATGGGCATGACTGATGATGTTTCCACAATTAAGGCTCCCAGAAAGGAATTATCTCTGGGTTTGGACGACAGCAGAACCAATACACCACAAGGTGTGCTGCCAGCTACACAGCTGAAATCTCAGGGCAACTCGAATGTAGCACCTGGTCAGTAATGCTTCTCTGGGTTGGTTCTCTTCACGTTGTCTCGTGGCTAATGTTGATTATATTGCTCTACTGCTAAAGAATCTTGTGTCTGAAAGATGAAAGTTAGGGTTCATTCATGGAACTTGATATTTCTTTATTATCTATTATTATTTCTTTATTATTATTTATTATTTATAGAAGATGCATTGCTAATGGCACTCAATTTTAAGCAGTTTCCAGGTAAGATAATTTTGAAAGATGCATCAGATTATCTATAATTGGTGACTGGTCAGATTTTCTTTTTCCTTTTTTCCCCTAGTGCAGGAGTCACTGCATCATTTACTAATACTATTCTTGGGGAGGCTCAGTACTTGGTCTGTGGATGCTTAAGGAATAATAATAAGAAGATAGGAAAGAGTCAGAAAGCATCATGGAAGCTCTTCCATGCCATTTATAATGTCCTCAGGTCACTCTTAATGATATTTCCCCTGCTGTATCAGAATTTCAAAGATTGGAATCTGGTATTTGTGCCAGAAATAAAATATGATAAAAAAATTTTATTATATTGTTATTTTGGTAAACGTTAGCTTCTTTTCTGACGCAAATAAGAGTGATCTTTTCTATGAGAAGTTAGTCTCTTCAGTGTTACCAGAAATGTTAAAGTCATCTCATTTATTTAATGACTTAAAAAAAGTGAAATCCACTTCATTTTGCCTAAGGAACTCAGAAACATCTTCAGTTTCACTTTAGAATTTTGTGAAGACAAACATAGATATAAAATGTGAGCGTGTGTATGAATGGGTGTGAGAGCAAAGGTGCTGGTGTATTAAACCTGAAAAATGCACTCACACATATTAGGAGATAAGTAAATGTTGATCAGTAAGATGATTAAAACAGACCTATGGATGAGATTGAAGTTCTGGTGATTGCGTATAAATATAGAGTAGATTAGCTGAGAAAGATTACTATTAATGCTATAATAAGCTTATGCTTGACCTTCGCTAGACTACATATTTAAAATACCTCAGATGTTTAAAAAAATGAAAGCAGTTTTATTCAGAAGTACTGTTAGGGCTAACAGGTTACATGTTCAGGATGCTTTTTACCTTACAGATATGTAAAAATTGGACAAAGGCAAAAGAGAATATACGTTTTCTTAATTTGTATTTACATGTTTTACATACCATCTACCACTAAAAGAGGTTTTGAAATGGCAGTAACAGAAAATTTGTATGGTGTGGTCAGTTGTCCCAGGTAATCGTTGTCATTTTTAGCAAGACTATCAGGAGACAGGAGTAAAGCTAATAGGGGGTTACTAGGTATTTTACTCTATTTCTGTGATAGTATTATACGTGATAAAAGATGAAGTGCCCTTTCTGGGCTCATTTAGTGACTTCTTTTACCTTCTGACTTGGTGGAGAGTTTTGGTTTTTTCTTCTTTTTTTTTTCCTTTACCACTTCCCTTTCTGTTCTCTTGTCTAAGACTCTCCATTAAAAGTTAGAACCTCCACCATCAGTGTCCTTAAATAAAATATCCCCATGCAGAACAGAGATTTTAGTTAAAGAATATTTTCCTGCGGTCATATGAAGACACTTCTGCTAGTAGAGAAATAAAAAGAAAAATGAGGAAAAGCTCCTCTTGATATACAGTAAAGAATGTGGTTCTTTATTGCACATCCTAAGAGCTTGGAAAAGTTTGTTTTGAATTAACCGAAAAATTATATTAAGTAATAAAAATATCTCAAATATATAAATATAAAAATACAGCAATATGAATAGCATTAATGTATTCAGCTTTAGAGTTCTCTTGTTAGTCTTTCATCTTTGTTACAGGAATTGCTTGTCATGACTTATCATTCACTGTATATAATAGTATTGAGCATGGCTGGTATATATGATTCAGATAAGCTTGCATAAAAACCAGTACTAACCATTCCGAGCTAAAGTGAAAGTTGGAAAAACAGCTGAGTCTGTTTTACTGGCCAGTTAATCCTGTCGTATATACATAGGTTTCTATAGGCCTTCGTAACACACCCATAGTAACTTTAAAAATTCAAATAAAAACACAGATACTATGCTCGCTTCAGCAGCATGTATCCTGAAACACAGATACCACAGTCTGTAAAACATTGTTAATTTATTGCAAAGGGTACGTGTCTTTTAGTTTAGAGAATCAGTAAGGTATAGAAAAGAGGTCAGATTCTGGAATTAGAGCTCACATCGCATCTCTGCCACTTACAGAATGGGAGACCGTGGGCAAGTTGTTTGTTTAGGTCCGCTACTTCTTCAGTGAAATGAGGCTAAAAATAGAGGCTGCCTTGTAAGTTGGTTGTAAAGAATAAAAGATACAAAATCCTTAGTAGTACGACACTCTGTTAGCTATCATCATCATCATCATTCATTTCCATTTCATAAGATGATGTTTCCTGGTTAGATCTGTAGTGTGTGGGTTCTGGTAATGGTTTTGAGTTTCCTTTTGAAATATTGACCCCTAAAGATAACCCGTCCAAAATTAACTGCAGTTTCTTTTCATCTTGATTGACATTGCAGTTTCACCTTAAATGTCATGACAGTGAACTTCACTTAAGTAGCCTTTTCAGTGTTTTCTAAAACGCTCTCAAATGTACATTTTAATATGGTAACTTTTAGTCATTTTGGAGGGTGGGAAAACCTGTGAATTGTGGCAGTTCTAATTAATACAAATTTTGTCTTTAGTAATAACAGGCCCTGGACAGCAGTTAAACCACAGTGAATTGGCAATTCTTCTAAACCTACTACAATCTAAAACAAGTATTAATATGGCTGATTTTGTCCAAGTGTTGAACATTAAGGTTAACTCTGAGACTCAACAGCAACTAAATAAAATAAACCTTCCTGCTGGAATTTTGGCAACAGGTGAAAAACAGACAGATCCATCCACACCACAACAGGAGTCTTCGAAACCACTGGGAGGAATTCAGCCTTCTTCTCAGACTGTCCAACCTAAAGTGGAGACTGATGCTGCCCAGGCGGCCGTGCAGAGTGCATTTGCAGTTCTCTTGACTCAGTTAATAAAGGCTCAGCAGTCAAAGCAGAAAGATGTGCTAGTAGAAGAGAGGGAAAATGGTTCCGGACATGATGCATCATTACAACTCAGGCCACCTCCAGAACCTAGCACGCCGGTGTCGGGTAAGTGTGTGGGTCCTGGGCTTCTCATAGGACTGGATTCATGCTCCTTTTCTCTTCACTGGTATTGTTAAGCCATGTCCTGAAAATACTCAGGTCACTGGTATTAGGTTGGTTTCCTACTTTGTTTAGTCCCAGGCATGGATTCTTTAACACTTTATCCATATGTGATATAGATTATTATGAATGCTATATTTTTTTCTAAGACATACCCTTATGGTTAAGAAATAAGCTTTTTTTTTTTTTTGGTTTTTCTCCGGTACCGGGAACCGAACTCATGACCTTGCGCTTGCCAGGCAGACGCTTTGCCAAAGAAATAAGCTTTTATTCCAAATACAAAGGGATTATTGACGTACATACAATGTATATGGAGACTTGTGTACCTCGAGCAATAAATAGGGATATATGAATTAACTTTGAAACTAAAGATAGTAAAATGTTTCGGGTAGCAGATAACGTTAGCACTTGCAGAAATTTTCCCTTTTCATTTAATGTTTTTGTAGAAATGAAACATCTAATCATCTTTAGGACCATTCCATAGGCAACACTATTTTCAGTATTTAGTTTTCTGTGGTAGCTTTTGACTTTTTTGCTATTTTTCACTCAGGGCAAGATGACCTCATCCAGCACCAAGATAGGAGGAGATTGGAGCTAACACCAGAACCAGAGCGACCTCGGATTTTGCCTCCTGATCAACGACCTCCTGAGCCTCCTGAACCACCGCCTGTCACCGAGGAAGACCTGGATTATCGGACAGAAAACCAGCATGTACCCACTACGAGTTCTTCATTAAGTGACCCTCATGCTGGAGTGAAAGCAGCCCTGTTACAGTTGCTTGCTCAGCATCAGCCCCAGGATGAACCCAAACGCGAAGGTGGTATTGATTATCCAGCAGGAGACACTTACGTGCCCACTTCAGACTACAAGGACAGCTTTGGATCATCGTCTTTCTCCTCTGCTCCTTATGTTAGCAATGATGGTCTAGGAAGTAGTTCTGCTGCACCATTGGAACGACGTAGCTTCATTGGAAACTCAGATATTCAGTCTTTGGATAACTACAGTACTGCTTCATCTCATTCTGGTGGTCCACCTCAGCCTTCTGCCTTTCCTGAGTCATTTCCGAGTTCCGTAGCTGGATATGGAGACATTTACCTCAATGCTGGTCCCATGTTGTTCAGTGGAGACAAGGACCACAGATTTGAATACAGCCATGGCCCTATTGCAGTCCTGGCAAATAGCAGTGACCCTTCTACAGGGCCAGAGAGTACTCATCCTTTGCCAGCAAAGATGCACAACTATAACTATGGTGGTAATTTACAGGAAAATCCTGGCGGCCCAAGCCTCATGCATGGGCAGACCTGGACTTCCCCTGCTCAAGGCCCTGGATATTCACAAGGATACAGGGGGCACATCAGCACATCAGCCGGCAGAGGTCGAGGCAGAGGGTTACCATATTGAGTATCTGTTTTTCCTCAGGCACATCATTTTTATCTGGAAAGACTTTCTAGCTGCAATTTAAGGCAGCAATCCAAGAGACTTGAATAATATTAATTCAACAACAGCTTTATTTTTATGTGGAAAAGGGTCTTGCATACAATAGTTTAAAAAAAAAGAAAAAAAACCTTTGCTTAAATTCATGCTGTTCTTAAAATTAGATCTATTGATTGTACATCTTCACAAATTCTAGTTAACAATTTTATTTTGTATTCTTGCAGTTTTAAGTGGATGCTAATCTTAGGGACATAGGCTTTTTATGGCCCTCTTGCAGATCTTCTGAACTATGCACATTTGTGCTTTTTTTGTACGTTTGGACCAACTTTTATGTAACAAACAAACACCCCTTCCCTGCCCCCCTCCAGTTTTACAACAATCAGAAAGGGCACTGATTTATTTGGTATTTTTCTTTTTACAAAGCTACCTTTAGTCAAAGGTCACTGTCAGTCCTTGCACCTGCTTCAGTGTTATTGTGAAAGGTGTACTTTGTGCTCATTTCAGAAAATAAAACACAACCTTTCTCTTGATGCTACAGTTTTATAAAAAAAAATGGTCAACGTTATTTTTGTTTTGTTTTACAGATTACCATAGCCTAGCAAAATGCATTCAAATGAAATAGTGGGTTTTATATATGAAAAATAAGGGTGGGGTGGGGAGGGCTAAGTAAGTGCCTTAACGGGTAAGCTTAAGGTCTGAAAAAGCAGTTTACACCCATTTGTCTTTTAAAGGGAATCAATGCATTGTACAAGAGGAAGAAGGCTCCGAAGTTTTTAGGGGCTGCCTGTTCAGTTCCTGTTAGGTCCATTCCCTCTGCCTGTTAGACCTTCTCCTGTTCTGCCTGTCTCTGGGCTGTGTTAACTTTCGCTGTCGCCTTCTCCTCTTAGGGAAGTGAAAGCAAAGAAAGGGAGTAGAACTGTACTCAGTACCTTCTGTCACTTCTGAGAAGTTCTAAAAAGTTTTGTCATTTAATGGTTGAAAGTAGTAGCTACCTGCGAATTGTAGAGTAGTGTTTTCTTTCAGGCTGCCACATTGTCTCTGTTTCCATTTGGAGGACAGGAGTTGAGAAGCAAGGATTAATAACAGATTTTACATAAATTAGTTCAACTTCATGGGAGGAGGGGTGGCAAACACAGTATTTAAGGTTTTCAGTTGCCATTTCAAGAAAAAGTCAACTTGTTAACTAGAAGCATTGCCTAGATTGAATTTATTGAAAGAAGCAAAAAGAAAATAGAGAAAACTTTTTCACTTCCCCTCATCTTTATAAAGTTTATTATGGCTTCTGCCACACTTAGAGTGACATTAGTTCATCTTAACATATTTTTTTCTTTCATTAAAAGTAACAAAAGAAATTGGAATAACCCTTATTTAAACGGTAATATTGTCAAGTTTTTGTGCACATGTATGCACACATACAATATAATATTCTGGAAAGGAACCAAAGTTAAGTACCCATCATCACTAAATGGAAACATAGGCTCTGGAAATGTAAAGTTGTACCAGTTAACCATTTAGCTTTAACTGTTCTGGTAACTTATTTTTTTATTGGAGTCTTAAACTGGAACAGCTGTTACAGAATGAAAATTGCTCCAGGTCTAAAAACCAATGAAGCCCATGCTCTCTGTTTTTCTGATTTGTGAACCTGCACTTCAGGACAGGATATGGAAAACATTGCCGTTTGGTAACAGTAAGAATATGTTAAGAAGCATAAGTTACCATTTTACTAGTATAAAATGAGTTGATGTTAGTTGGCCATTTTATTTTTTGATGTAATGTTTTGTTTGGGGGAGAAAGAAATGAATGGAAGAAAAATTATTTTGTTTTTATTTGAATACTAACAACTTATAATAAAACTACAAGAAGTGAAGACATATTTTGAAATTTAGCAAAATAGCTACAGTATTCAAGTCTCTGAAATTTTAATATGGTGAGTCTTAGAGCTTTAGACTTTCTTATAAGTGACAGTATCTAAGTTATTCTTAATAGTCACACTTGATAATTCTGCTGACCATAAGCAGCTAACCTAAATTTAAAGATATTTATGTGACATGAATAGCCTGTGTTTTAAAAATTAAATATTTTATATAAAAGTGAACTGTGTTTGGATAGTTTTTCTAATTAAGCACTTACGTATTTATGTTGGGAGAGTGGGAAGACAGGGAAATTGTTGGCTTTGGAATGAAAAATTTGAACTATACCTTCTATCCTAAAGAGAGCACTGCTTGTGAGCCATACTAATATGTACCACTTAGAAGAAAAGAATGTTGCCTGGTAAACCATACTACAGTACTAAGAGTCCATCAGTTGTAAAATAATCCTCGATTCAAAGGTATTAAATAAAAGAATGTGTCATAATTGATGAAATACGGTAGTAAAAAAAATCTTAACACAGCCCTCTATAATATTTAACTAATTCAGTGAATTTGGGTTAATAAAAAGTGGGAAATCACTAATTATTTCGCTTATAATAACTACAGTAGTCACTATTTTTTAGTGAAATCTGAAGAACATAAAATACTTAAGTTCTTTGGGAAAGAAGCAGGTAAGTCAGATTGCAAGGAAGAAGATAAAAATAGAAAAGATTGATCTATATAAAGAAAACACTTTTCTCCCATATGAAATTCCATTTTGTATTTCCTGACACAGCAAGTTCTCATGCATGCAACTGAGTGTGGTTCCCAAATCTTCAATCCATTATCTGTTGGGGATTTGAAATTTTAAACTACTCGTTCTAGAGAGGTTACCTTAAAATAATTTGTGAAATGTGAATTACTTTAGCTGTAATTCAGCATTTCATTGCTGTCAGCAACTATATATTCAGTGCCTACTATGTGCCAGGTACTATTGTCCTTTGGATACATCCATAAACAGGAATGGTGTTAAATGGTTGTTCTAGTAGGCTGAAAGCAAAGTTGTAAAAGTGTCTGGAGAAGCTAGTTACGGTATCTACTACTCCCAGATATATGTAAGTTATACTTAAGTGTATATAAGAATGGAAATTTGAGTGTCTGTAAAATTTTAAATTGAAACTTGAATAGGGAAATAAAGTTCTGGGAAAAAGAAAAACTGAAGTTCAGTGATGAAGAACTTTTAAGTTGAATTTGGCCCATCTGTGATAGGCTGATTTGTAAGAAATACCAAGATTACTCAAGAAAAAGAAATGGATTAAATGCTTCCAAACTCATACAACTGGTACTTGTGAGTTAAGATTTTGGTGTATTTGCTGTAAGCTCAATCCAGTTTTGATTTGTTTTAGCCCTAGGCTTAAATAAAGCTGAAATACAAATTTCGCGTACATGTCTACTGATTTCCCTTGGATAATGGTTTTGGTGTTTTGAAAGTCTGAACAGGATGTACCAATAACAAAAAAGTACAATATGGTCTCCTCACTATGCAACTAAGAGAGATGAGGCTTAGAGGGCTCACAGGACCTTTTTTAGGACAAATGGATTGCCATTGCATTAAATGCCTGACCAGTGTTGTCATAAATTACTAAATTTAGAATACTGGACTGATAGTTTAACGCTTGTAGCTTTTAAAAAAGCTCACTTAAAGCAAGCTTCTTTTAATTCAGAAAAATGAAATACAGAAAAGTTAATTAGAAGCATGTAGGGACTGTTTATTTCACATATGGTTATTTTTCTGTGGTACTGGAAATTCAGCTGCCCTTTTAAATGTTTAAAATTTGGAGATAAGGTCTCACTAAATTGGCTGTGTTGGCTTTAAACAATCCTTTCTTCTCTCCTTCACTTCTCTTCCTTCCATCCTGGGATTGAACCCGGGGTACTCTGCCACAGCTACATTTTCAGGCCATTAATTTTTATTTGCCGGGAGCATCACCCAGACTTGCCCAGTGTTGGCCCCAGACTTCTGATCATCCTGCCTCTGCCTCAGCTTGCCTACTAGCTGAGATCACTCTGTCCAGCTTTGGATAGTGTTTTTAAAAAGAACTTCCTGGGTCTGGAGGCGTGGCTTAGTGGTACAGCACTCAGCAAGCTCAAGGCCTTGCCTTAGGCTCCATCCGTAGCACACCCGCCTACCCCACACCCACACCCACACTCCCAAAGTTTTCTTTAGGACTACGATTAATTACATACTGGAGAACTAGCTAAAACAAAAACTTCCATAGAAATGGGCTTTCTAGTTACACAAGGGGGTACCAGCGGGCTTGCATAGATAAGTTTGCTTTTCAGTCTTTTGAGAGTTTATATTTTACAGTGGCTTTCTAGTGGGAGTAATGGTTTGTCATTTACCAAAGACTTCTCCAGACAATTTTCCTCAATTGTTTCTAGTTGTATTAAAAATATTAATAATAAGCTGCCGACGCAACTAGTTAAAAGATAGGGAAAGCAAACTTCTGATCATAATAGAAACAGCTTGTCATTTGAATTAAATAGACATTTTGTGGGTCTTCTTTGACTATTGAAAAATAATCTAGTTCTGATTGTATTCAAATGAGGCTCTGTAGTAAATGGAGAATCCCCCTTTTAAGTTTTTTTCTCACTTGTTGTAAAGCTGTTGTAGTCCAGCAAGAACTTTTAGTAAAGTCTTGTAACTTTTAATGTATTAGAATAACCTATTTCGTTTTTTTAAAAGGTTATATTTGATAGTCTGTAAATAAACTGCCACAAGAATTCAAGTTCATTTTTTTAAGCCTTGTTTTCTTTTTGTCTGTACCCAGAACAGACTGTTGATCTTTTCTGGTAAAGATGCACTTGTAATTCACTGTGCCATGTTTTTTGACAAAGCTTAAAACCTGGAACCCTCATTCCCCTGCTTATAGATAAATGTACATATTCAGAAATAACAGAAAAGCCAGAGATAACCACCATTAATATTTTGCCTTTGATGTATATGTATGTATATCTGGGGGTTTTCCCCCTTAAAGATGGGATTATGAGTGCCCCCAGCTTTGTATTATTTTCATTTAATATATTGTGAACAGCCATGTCAATTAATTAACTTTTTAAAATGGTTGTACATTATTATAGAACCGTAGTTTAATAATTCCTTTTTTTCCTGGATACAAAATTTCTCACTTTTCTATTATAAATAATGTGCAAATCTACATACAGTTTCCTCAGAGTTGCTGGTATAAGGAGTACACTTTTAGAACATTTGCTAAATACAAATTGCTGTAAAGAAAACTGCCAGCTTTACATTTCAGTTCCTTTCCTTCTTCATGTAGCTATTTGGGTGTTCAGCATTTTTAGATCTCTTTCTGTGACAGGTGGTAAATCATTCTGCTTTTGATTTGTATTTGATTATTAGTGAAATGTATGTATTTCATTTGATAGCCAGGTCTTGCATCTGTTAACATTAACTATTCGTATGTTTAATTACTAGGTTTTATCTTTATTGCTTTGAAGAAGTTTTTGAAAGGAAGGTAGCCCTTTATGAACTATATATTTTAGGGGCTTGTCTGTGGTGGTTTTGTTACAGGATAATTTAAAAATTTTATGTAGTTAGCTCTTGTTAATCTTTTCCTTATGATTTGTCTTTAAAAAAGCTATCTCTACTCCCAGACCTTGTAAATTGTTGTTTCATTTCCTGGCGTTCTGCATTCTAAATCATTCATCAGTGGTTATTTTGTTAGCTGTGAAGTACGGCTCTAACTGACAATTTCTCTTCATGGCTGTACTAATTCTTTCAGCAGCATTTGTTGGTATATTTACAATGCCATCTATATCTTACTTGGTTATTTCTGTGGGCTTTCTGTTCTATTCCACCCTGATTTGTTTGTTTTTAAAAGTACTACACTTGTATCTTGATTAGTATGCTCCTGACATTGTATGTTTTTTTGAGTCACTGTATTTTGAATTCCTAGAATAATAGTACATACAGATATGTAGAACAAAACTTAATTTGTCTCCTTTTCTGTTTTCTATTCCTGCTGGTTTATTTCTCTGTGAGTTTAACAATGATTTAGTTCACTTTACCTAAGTATCCTGTTAGGGTTTTAATTGGAAGTATATTAATGTTTGCTTAGTGGATCTTTCTACTCATAGCATAGTAGGGTCTTTCTATATTTTCTGTTATAAGTTGCAAAATTTTCTATATATTTTTGATGCATTAGTTCTTAAAAACTTTACAAAATCATTTTTGTTGATTTTAGGTATGGACTCTCCATACGTATTATAATTGTTACTGCATAAATAGGAAAGCTAGTGTTTTTTTAAACTGGCCACATTACTTAATTCATCATTTCTAATAGTTTTCGATTGTGCATAATGGACATTCTTTCTGATTTTTATGAATGTCTGATTTTTAGTGTTTCACTTGTACACATAATTGAAACTGTGTATTAGAAACAGAATATTGTGTTTAAAGAAGCCTACTTAATAGGATCAGATGCTGACTTTTAAAAAAATGCCAATATATTTATGTGGATTTTCTCCTTTAATCTGTCGATGACAGACACTAATTATATTAATAGAATAGGTATTAAAGCATTTATTAAAGTGTTGCTGTAGTCCATTAACTAGCCGTGTATTTATGATTTTGTTGTCTGTGTTATTCACGAGATTAGTCCAGTTTTCATTTACAGCTTGGCAGAATAACATAGAAAACTCCTGCATTTAGAATAGTTTATGGTTCCAAGGATTAACTTCTTTGAAGCTGAAGCTATTTTACCGGAAACCAGATACTCATGGCTCTTTTCTCAAAGATAATTTGTTCACAACATTTCTATTTTCTTACGTGGTCTTGATCTGTGTATGACTGTTCAAGTAAATCTTGGTGATTTTTCCTTTTCTGGAAATTCTGCCTTATATTTAAAATATTCTTAGCTCTGGGTGTACATAATAATCTCAGTGTTTTAAATACATAAATCATCTATTAGATTTCTGTATTTTTTTTTTTTTCTTGTTTTTGTTTATTTGCCAGTCAGAGTCGTATTGCCCAGTTTGGCCTTTAAGTCCTGGACTCAAGCAACCTTGGCTCAACATGACTAGTTCAGTCTCGTGGTTCTTTTCTTGAGTAGCCTATTCTATGTTTTTTCTGAGTCTACCTCCGTTCTTCTCGATACCACGGAACAACCTGTAGTTTATTTTCTAATTTATGTCACCATTTTGATTTTATTCATTTCTTCTGTACTTCCCTTATTTCTTTTTCTTCAGTTGAATAATTGGTCCATTTAATTCTGTTCTAATTTTGAAAAGAAGCATTTTAATGGTATGGATCTGATTATTTCTTTGGCTTGATCCTATAGGTTAAGCATACTGTATTTTCATTTATTTTCCAAATATTTAGTGGCTGCAGTTTGTTCATAGGATTCAGGAGTTAAGATAGTATGTTTCAATACCTAGGTGATTGGACGTATTTTTAGTCTTCTGTTAACATTTTTTAGTTCTAATACATAAGATAGTGTGGTCTGCTTTGGAGAATTTGTTAAAGACTTCACTTTTACCTGCTAAGCAAATACATTCTGTAAGTATTTCCTGTGCCAGAGGATTCTGTAATTTGTCATATAATCATTGAAGCAATTCCAGTTAAATACTGGTCAGACTCGCTATATCCTCATTTCCTGTATCCTTATTTGTATCTCAAGGGGTAAGAAATGTAACAGAAAATCTTATATACTACTATTAGATATTTTCTTATATCTCTAATCCTATTTGCCTAATATATTCAGTCTATATTACTCAGCACATAGAGGTTCATACGCACATCTTTGTTCTGTTTGTATAAGGTTTTTGAATATTTTAATTCTAGCTCCAGTTTTAGTATAACAATAACTTGATCTTCTGTTTATGCTCTTTGCATGCCTTTTCCTTTTTTTAAGAACTTGCTAGTTTTGTTTAATTTTTTGAGACAGGGTCTCTCTATACAGTTCATATTGGCCTTGAACTCGCTATGTAGCACAGGCTGACCTCAAATTCATGGTGATCCTCCTGCCTCCGCCTCCTGAGTGCTGAATTACAACTGTACATAACCACACCCACTTCTTGATAGTTTTGTAATCCCTTCTGGAGAGAACTTTTATATTTTAGGACCTTCCTTTGAGTTGTCACATATACATTGTTTTCCAATCCCTTGTAAATACTCAAAAGACATTAAAAATTTTTTGGTGTGTGATGCTGGGGTTGAACCCAGGGTCTCATAAATGGTAGGTAAGTACACTACCCCTAGCCTAAGCATATTTCTTAAGCAAATAACTCCAGAAATAAAAGTTGGTATAGACAGTCTCGGATATAAACTGAAATCTGCACACTTTCATTCTCACAGCTACTTCTCCAATTATTTTGCAGTATAATTCATGATTTTAGAGTCACTTTTTAAAAATGTGTAACTCCTCATATGTGATTGTTTTAGTCACTTCCAAAATCTAGTCCCAGAAATGTACTTGTTAAAATTTTAGGCACACCATTTTAAGACCAAAAGTAGCTAAGGATATCAGTTTTTATCTCAGGTGATCAATATTTTTGTGGCAAGTCTTGGTTACATAAGAAAGAAAGGTGGTGCGAGAGGAAGGAAAGAAAGGGGTTTGGAAAGGAAGAAAAAGTTCTCCATATCTTACAGATTATGTAAAATACCCAAAAGACTCTACAGAATTGTTAGTATTTGTGGGCTGGGGATATAGCTCAGTGGCACAAGAACCTGCCTGGCAAGTGCAAGGTCCCGAGTTCTATTCTTGGTACAAAAAAACAAGAAAGGTATCCTGCTAATTATTAGCATTTGTGTAAGATTTGAACAAGTTCCTAGAAACAAAAACAATTTTAAAGAATGAGAAATTGGATTCATTCCACCTTTTACTATGACTCTTACGACAATTTGTCGTCAGTAAGAAATAATGAGACAAATTTTGAAATACACTCATCAATAATGAGACAAATTTTGAAATACATTTCTGGGTGACAAAAATGTTAAATGAAGGAAAAGTGCATTTTGATCTGGCAGTTTTACTTGTGTATATCAGAAATGTTTGTATCAAAGTTAAACATAAATATCAAATATCTGCAGGAAAAGTATTAAATATGGAGTTCAGTATAGTATGACTTCATGTGATTAAAGAAACATCACTATACAGTGGATAGGAAAGGAAACTGGCTTATAGAGCACGGGCTAGTGAACCTGGATCAAATCCTAGCTTTCCCATTCATTAATCTGCATAGCCTTAGGCACGTTATCGTGACTGTGTCTCAGATTTTTCCTTCCTCAAATGGATACAAAGCCTAGAGTTTTTTTTTTTTTGGTAACAGTAGTGCCTCCTAACTGCTCACAAGCTTCATATATGTTTGCCATTATTAATAGAGGAATTGGTGGGAGTGATGAAGGAATTTTGCTTCCTCCTTGATTCTGGCTTTTTATTTTAATTAAGAAGGACATTTTTTAGTCTTTTTGAGACAAGGTCTCACTACGCAGTTCAGGCTGGCCTTGAGCTCACTTTGTAGTCCAGATTGGTCTTAAACTTGCAACGATCCTCCTGCCTCAGCCTCCTGAGTGAAGGACATTTTTTCAAAGAAAATAAATTTTAAGTTAGAAGTTACTGGTTTTAGTCAACAGATCACAATATTCACCTTTTATGCTTTCTATAGAATACAGATAAGTATTTCCTGTCATTCTAATTTGTGTATCTGAAAGAGATTAAAGAGAACTATATGTAGTCCATCTATTCTTTGTTCTTTACAGTTTCTACAATGTCAAGATTTATTTCCCAGTTCTTCATTGCAAGTGATAAGCTAATTATATGTTTCCAGGGTCATAGTGGAATTCAAAATTTTCATCCTAGGATGAGCATCGCAATCACATATCAAGCTAATTTTTAATGTAATTTCTATACTTTAACATGGTTAAAGTTAACTAAGTGCTCTTTAATGAATTTCTATGTTATGTAACACCGCATCACTCCTACTCATATGAGGATAAAGAACCTCTCCTTCACTTTCTCCCAGTCAGTTCCCTTAGGAAAAAACTGACTCTTCTAATGCCTTATATTCATTTTGCCTGTTCTTAAGCTTTATGTTGATGGGATGAGCCAGTATACACTTTTCTTTCTTTCTTTTTTAAGATAGGGTCTCTCTATGTAGTCCAGACTGGCCTTGAACTTACAGCGATCATCCTGCCTCAGCCTCTAGAGTGCTAAGATTACAGGCATGTGCCACCACTTTTTGGCTGGACGCTGTATGTTTTTTGTTTGTTTGCCTTTTTCGAGACAGGGTGTCTCTATGCAGTTCAGGCTGGCCTTGAGCTCACTTTGTAGCACAGGCTGGTCTTGAACTTGCAACGATCCTCCTGCTTCAGTCTCTCAAATGCTGGGATTACAGGCGTGTGCCATCATGCCTGGCCTGGACAGTATGTACTCTTAGAACTATTTCGTTTCAATAACTTGATAAGGTACATGAAATAGACAAATACCACTGAAAACAAGAAAACTTAAAGGTCTTATGTATTAAAGAACTTGAATCTGTAATTAAAAATCACAAAAGTAAAAACAAATAGAACTGTAGGCTCAGAATGCTTAACTTTATATACTATTATTAAAGATTAAGGAAAGAGGAAACATATTCCAGCTTGTTTTGTGTGTTCAGCGTAACTCTAATACGAAAACCTGACCCTACAAAACTAGTACCAGGCAATATCTTACTTGAACATCAAATTGTATAAATGATAGGAACTGAGTCAACAGCTTGCCTTTTTTGTACATGAAAGTTTGACAGTAAGAGATCCTCCATCACTTGCTTTATTTTGGTGACCTATTCATCCCTCTGTTCTACTTAATGATGACTGGCTTTGAGGCAATTTGAAACGTGTTGCGTAGGAAGAAATGATTCATAATCCTGTATTTTTCAGAGAAGCCTGATAAAGTCCTTCTTTGTTTCAATCTTATCCCCTGTGTATCTTACCCTTCTGGGGATAGATAATCCACCTTTTGAAACCTTCAAGGCCTCAGTTTGAATACAATTGTCCCTTGCTATATCGTGGTTCACTTATTGTGGCTTCACTGTATCATGGGTTTAAAAAGTAATTCTGTATCATGGACTTTTCACTATATTGCAAGATTCTGCAGTATATAGGTATATAAATATTTATGATTTTAATTATTTTCGCTTAATTTTAACATAAAAATATAAAAAAAGTTAATTCAAACATATTAGAATATTAAATCAAAATAAAATACAGTATGTATTTTTTCAGTGAGTGAACACCATACTGTACACAATGGAAATGCATTATGCCATTACTTGCACAAGTTTGCCAATGTGAGGCTGTATATGGCACAAAACTGGCTGATGGAATGGAAGGCGACCAACCACAGCACTGTGTTCTGTATCCTGGGTGCTGATTGGCTCAGTGACTGTAGCATCAGTCTGGTTGCTCTCCTGCACTGTGCCCATACATTCAGCATCTCTCCTTGCCACTTCACATTGAGTATGCATCTAGAATTTTACATGTTGTTAAAATTACATAGGTTTATGAGTGTAGAAAGTGTTTAAGAGCGTATGAAGTGTTTATAAGAATGGGGAAAAGGTTAATAAGAGAGTAGGAAAGGTTTATAGAGTGTGGGAAGGGTTTATAAAGCCTTAAAATATATATAAATAATAAAGTAACACTGCTACTTTGCAGATTTTCACCTAGCACGGGGGTCTCTGGAACCTAACTCCCACGATAGGTGAGAGATCACTGTACATGTGACAGTTTTGAAAAGACTGCTGCTTTCAGACAGGCCATCTTTATCTGGATACAACTCATGTAGGTTGCAAGAAAAGAGCCAACATATTCCAGTATCCTGATTGTTTCCCCTACAGCTTCCCTTAGTATTGTACTCCTGTATGTCTACCTTCAGTATCTCAGTATGTAAAGTAATAATTTGGGAGGGTTATCTGAGCCCGGAATATAAATCACATCAATTTACCTCCTTCTCCTTGACATTTCCACTTTTTTGGAGACCCCATTTCCTGTAACCAAATTCTGTATTAGGTAAGCATGTTTTGGTTGCAAATAACAGAAAACCTAGCTCAAAGTTACATAAGCATGTATAATGTTTATGTTCTCACATAATTCCAAACAAGATTAGGCTTCATATACAGTACATCAGGACTTCAGGTCTGCTTTTTTGTAGTTCTTGTGGTTCTGTTCCCTGTGTATTGGCTTCATGCTCAGCATGGTAGAAAGATTCTCGTGGCAGCTCTGGGTATCACAGTAAAAAAAAAAACTGTCCCAAGTAACAATAACTGCCTCTTGAGAAACATAACTCACTCATGACAGACTTAGACCAGAGTTGGAGGAATTTTGGAAAGTTACCTATAATTACTATTAAAGCATTCATTTAAGAAAAGAAAATCCTGGGACTGGGGATTTAGCTCAGCGGCACAGCACCTGCCTGGCAAGCGCAAGGTCGTGAGTTCGATTCCTGGTACGGGGGGGGGGGGAAGAGGGAAAAAATATCCTGGCAAAAATACATCAGAGTTGAATGACAAGAAGAGAAAAGTGCATGGGCTAAGAAACAATATCCACACCTGAAGGACAAACTAGTAAACATAAATATTAAACTGAGGGACAATTCTCCCTAAGTTCACCACTAAAATTAAAAGTACAAAAGGAAAATTAATAACTGGAGACTAGATCTAGGTATTCTATTATCTTTCTTGTAGGAATTCCAAAAGGAGAAAACACAGATAATGGAAATAAAGATTAGAAGCAAATCCCCCAGAGTTGAAAGAGACATGAATCCTCTCAGTTAAGTCCATGGAATGCCAAGTAACATGCATGATAAAGATTTGTACTTAGAATATATCCAGGTCAAATTTCTGAATTTTAAATTTTATTGGAACGTTACATTTATTAAGATAACAGAAACAGATTGTCTACAAAAGAAAGACAATCCGATTGGTATCAGCCTTCACTAATTAACACTTGAGTGCTAAAGTTTCCTGGGAAAACAATTTTGAATACTATAATAGTAAGTCTGTCAATACGTAGTTTTTTGGGGAAATTACACCGATACCCTTTTTCTCTAAGTGTTCACTTGGCCTTTTTCCTTTCTTTGGCAAAAAGAGCGCTTTTATTTTTCATGATCATTCAAACTTGATTGAGTTTACAGTTTTGTAGGGAAGACATTCAAGAAAGTTTGTGGTTATGCTACAGTATGACAAATTTATGTTAGATGCGAATGTTACCTAAATCACTTTGGATACCTGAGTTTCTGAGGTTAAGTAAAATTTGGAGAAGCAAATGATAGGTGACTGTTGACTTTATCCTGCTTCTCTCAAGATTGTGTAAATGATCTTTCAAATCTTAGCTTCTTTATCAATTGGCCAGTGATCTTATCCTCCACTTCACCCCAGTTACTCATGCCCTTATCGCATGGACCTTATCAAAATTTAACCTTATTCTCATCTTCAAGCATACTACTGATATTCTGAAAAACTCCTACATTTGCAAGAGGTTTGTTCTAGCGCTCTTACTGTAGCTATCTTTTTAATTATAAATGCTTCCTCAGGGCCAGGGATATAGCTCAGTGGCACAGTGCCTCCAAGGCAAGTGCGAGGTTCTGAGTTCGATTTCCAGTACCAAAAGAAAAGAAATTCTTCCTCACTTCCTATGCATCTTTGCTTGCTTCATCACCCTCTTGCTTCCTGTATGTACTTAGCAAAACTAAATCTCTGCTAAGGCTCAAACTTTCAGTATATGGTTTTGTACCTACATTCATGGTTTTCCATGGCTGGAAAAGCACTCAAGGATGCACACTAGTTTCACTTTATCATTAGCCTCATGTGGGCCCTTAACTTTGTCCAATAGCTATACTACCATATTTCATCAATTAAAAGCACATTTTCTCTGAAATGTGGCTGTCTTATATGTGACACGTCACACTTGGACAAGGTTTTTCTCTTTCTATACCTACAACAATGGTGTCTTCAATCAGTGGCAACTTAGATTTGATGAAATATAGCATAATTCCTTATATTTTTATTCTCTCATTGTTCCAGACAATCAGTTCATACTTTAATCTTCTCTTCAAACATCCAGAACTTTCTTCCTGTATTAATTAGTTTTCTAACAAAGTACCACAAGTGGAAGGCTTAACAGATACTATTTGCTGGATGTTAGTAGCCTACCATCAGGTGTCAGCAGGTTTGATTTCTGAGGCCCATCTTCTTGGGTTGCTTATACCTGCCTTTGAACAGATGCCTCTCCTCTGTGTGCATTCATTTCTGGTGTCTCTGTGAGCCCTAATTACCTATTCTTATAAGGACACCAGCTACAACTCCATTTGACTTAGTTGCCTCCTTAAAGGTCTTCTCTTCAATTATTATATTTTAAGGCCCTGAATGCTTGCGCTTCAAAATGGAATTTTGTGGGACACAATTCAGTCCATAGCAATTCCTTGCCTACACTGTTTAAAAAGTTTTACAAACATCAAGTTGTGCGACATCACCTCCACCTTTTGCAACTGTCCTTATTTCACTAACTTCTTTCCTGTTACTATGGATAAACCGTCTGTGCACCTTAAAAAAAAAAAAAAAAAAAAAAAGAGTCCCTAATTTTCAAGAGCTTCCCTCCAGCTCGTTTCTCCCAAAGCACTTCCTCCCACCCCATGTAAGTTCCATGAGGCCACAGGCTTTTTCTTTTCTCCACTTCCAGCATCAAGAACTGTACCTGGCAGACCTGGTTCAGTATTTACTGGATAAATACCAATTAAATTTGTATATGTGCATGTTAAAAATGTAAAGGGAAGCCCTAGCAGGAAATTAGGCACTGGATATAGAACCAGTATTAAAAATAAAATGGAACAAAGTTAATCAGGCCAAGAAATGGTTGGTTATATACCAGTGACAAAGGTAATTCGTTACAGGAATCAGAAGCAATGCAATTGGCTGATCAAAAATTTCACTTCACTGTCAAGATACCCTTTCAATTATAATTTATGTATATGGTTTCACCTGGTGACCACTGTAGTTTTCATTTTTCTCCTATCTTAATGGAAGTTTCTTTTTCTTCTCTTTCCTTCCTCCCCCTGCTCCATGTAGTTGTCCTGCGTGTTGTGTATATGTGTGTTCCCACCATTGCATGATGAGTTTGGAAGAATCAGTAAGTTAGTGATAGCCTGTCAGGTAGTGCTGTAGTAGATGTGAAGAGAAATGCAATCATCCAGAGGTTTTTAAACCTCAATCTGAATGACATAGGGGACTTCAAGTTGTCTTCCAAGGAGGTATAGTTTGTCTTATGTTAGTTAAATCTTATCAGGTATGATTCAAAGTGTATGGATGCGAAATGAATGGAATCCTAGAAAAAAGATTATTATTGGAAAAACTGCTAACGTCTAAGTAGATTCTGTAGTTTCCTTTGTTTAGTATTCTTACTTTTGACAGTATACTATGTTTATGTGAGATGTCAACACCAGGAACATTTGGGGGAAGGCTATATGGGACTCTGTAGTATCTTTGCAATTTTTCTGCAAACCTAAAAGTCAAAATGTAAAGTAAAAATAATACAGAACTACAGGATACAGTGTATGTGTAGAAAGAGGCCAAGATATGGAAACTGCGCTGCCAGATAAAATGTCTTTTATACTGACCATTCATTTTGCTTTTCTGTTGAGAAACTATGCACCTCATCATTCTCAGTCTCTGTAGTTCAGAGTAGCACTAACTCCATCCCTGCCTCTGGATGGCAAGTGACCCAGGCTTGAATCACTGCAGAACATCACATTTTCTTGGTCATAATTTGGGAATATACACTTTTTTTTTGTTTTGTTTTTTGTAAGCTGTGTCTTCCTATGTAGTTCAGGTTAGCCTTGAACTCACTATGTTGCTCAGGCTGGCCTCAAACTTGCAGCAGTCCTCCTGCCTCAGCCTCCTGAGTGCTGCAATTACAAGTGTGTGGCACCATGCCTCACTCTAGGGATGCATGTGTGACTCAATCAGAGCTAGTGAATGCAACTCCAAGACTCTCATGAAACTGTTTTGAAACCAGAATGTCTCCTTGCTACTGGGGTTGTTAGGAGGAGTTGTTGTCACTCCTGTCATCATGAGGCGAGAGACTGCTAGGAAATGAGATCAAGACAGAAAAGCACAGGAAACAAACAAACAAACAAACAAAAACCCAAATAAGAGCAAAATCAAGAACAGACAGCATTCTGTAAGCTCCTTTACCCAGCCAGGCCATGAACTTCTAAAATAAAGTATGTTTGTTGTATAAGGCAATTTAAATTGGGCTTTCTGAATCTTACATCTAGGGGCTGGGGATTTAGCTCAGCGGCAAAAGCGCCTGCCTGGCAAGCGCAAGGT